>NC_046341.1:4797983-5110868 GCF_000738735.6 Corvus cornix cornix
AGTTTCAGTCTCTCACCTCCTGTGCACTTTGGAAGGGAAAGTTTGTTTCAAATACAGTATGTGCAGGAAAACGGAGATAGGAATGCAGGAAAATGATACTATTTGATACTGTTTCTTTCACCATCTTTTTCCAACTTGGCTAGAGGGTAACAGGCCCTTCATTCTTTGCCGTGTAATACATGACCCTTGTGGATCTCTGTAGAGGTCAGCCCAGAGCACTGTAACGCATTTTTATACTATTTCCCCCTTAAAATGTTTGTATTTTTAAATTTTGATCAATAAAATAGTAATTTCTGTAATGCCCTAAGGAACCTGGGGAACAATAAAAACCCATTTGCCCATTTAAACTGTAGTAGCAGTGTACATACATCAGTGTGGATAAATGACAACTGTCTGGGAAAAGCACCTGAAACAGAATTCAACCTCTCTTTCATGGTGCACAGATGGAAAATGGATGTTCTGTTGCTTAAAGAGGAGGACCAAAAACATGTCTATCCCTAATCCTTTTAAAATTTTATACAACTTTAAAGTGACTTATTCCTCTTAAAATGGGAGCAGCAGTACTTAGGTGCTTTTTTTTTTTTTTTTTTTTCCTATGTGATTTATGCCAAGAGCTGTGATGTTCTGCTGTTTAGGACAAATGATGTCTATTGGACCAAATATTTTTATACCTTTCTACAATTCGCTCAACTACCTGAATTATGCTGCCAAAAGAATGTATTCTTGTTTGATGTTTGCTACCCAAGCAGAGCTCCAAGCATCCCATAACTTCACTATGTTCAGCAGCAGCAGGAAGCCTCAGGTAGACCACCAGGCACTGATAGAAGCCAGACTGCAAGAGTATGAATGCAGCACTTGCTGACATGAATCCACAATTAATGTCTTTATCAACATAAAGAGATGGAGTGAATGTGCATTACCTTTGGTCTATGGCACGATTTTAAATGCTTTTGTATAAATTGTTGGGAAAAATGTCAGGCTTGTTCACCAGTGTGTGCTCCTACAGAAAATTAATAAAGGAGGTGATTTCTTACAAAAATAATCACTTTATCTGTGACCTCTTAAGTCTTGATCCTGAACTGAAGAATGTTACAATTACAGGATAATTTATATACATTATAGATTCAATAGAGAGATTTAGTTTATGGCAAATTATAATCCCACAACCAATAATTACATCTCTGTATCTCCTGGGGGTTAATTATATCATCTCCTTTCTTTGTGCCAACACTTCCTCACTGCTCCACAAGTACCAACCCCTTTTTCTCCCCAGTTATCTATCTGACTTACAGAAGCTAAACTTAGTTCCCTAAGTTTTTCAATCCATATTTTATTTGCTAAGATTTCTATCAACATCAGTCCCCAAAAGCTTGCATACCTTACATTTTGCCTGTTTTTAAGCCAATGGAGTGCTGCATCTCTCTGTGAATCTTGGGCTTGTCATTATATAAATAAAAATCACGTAATTGTTACTAGAGAGAGAAAAAAAACGTTTTAAAATAAAGGGACAAAAATACATCAAAACACTGGGCAGTGTTTTGATGAGCATAAAAGAAGGGCAATGTCAACTTCACTCTCATTAAATTAGCAGTGAGACAATCTGTTAAGCAGCTCTGATTAGAAGTGCAGCAAATCTCAGTATCCAATGTTTGCCTGAACTGGTGTCTGCAGACAGGTGATGTCCCATGGCTATGGATCCTCTTTCCTTCTCCTTTGGAGTGATAGATTGGGAATCTAAAACCTCCCTGTAGTAATGGTTCCCAGCACAGGGTTTTAATCTGCTGAACTGACGCAAAAAGGACACGACATCCATCTTCAGCCCAGCCGAGTGAATAAACTGTACTGCAGCAATAAATCAACCGCTGAGCACACGAGGCTTTTCTGCTGTGACGTGGGGAGATCACACAGCAAAGAGGCAAAGGGAATTGCACCACCTGCACTAAATATTCTGGAGAAGAGAAAGAAAATCTAAGAAAAAATTCTGCCATATTCATGAACACAGGTCACCCGTGGAAAAAATGCTTCAGGTCGCAAACGGTGACCTGACTGAAACGACTGCCACTAAAAATCCGAATTACCGCACAAATTCACCACACGGTGGCACTCGGAACGTGTAAGCCCGGGCAGAGGGCAGTGGCCGGGCCTCCAGCTCCCAGCGCTGCGGGCTCAGCGCAGCTCCGGGGCCACGCACTCACCCGGGGCAACTGGAAGAGCAGCAAAAAACATGAAGACATCCTGCTCCATTGAAAATGTTCAAAACACACAGACACACTTCTCACAGCACTGTAGGTAACAAAGGAATTAACCTGAACCTCGTTTTATTTTACCCAGCATGATGTGACTGAACTGATGGAAAACAGCATCCTTGGGGATGGTATTTCCAGGGAACAGGACCTCATGGCTGTAATGCAATATTAAAACACTCTCGAGCAACGTCCAATCATTGCAAATCATCACCAAGATATGCTGCAGATGGCACAGGCAAATTTTGAGAGCAGCTTAGTAGTGTCCTTAATGTAATTTTCTGCACTCTCCCCACATCGATTGAGACACAGTCTAAGAACAGTTGTTTAATAGCTTTAATATTCAACAGTTTTTGAATAGCTTGTTCTTGTCTAAGAATATTCCTGGGCAGGAGAATTGACTCTGTGGTATCTGGATTGCTTAGAGTTTGCCCCACAATATTGATGTCTCTCTCTTCCTGACAAAGCATAATTCAGTCACTTCAGACCTGATCTATTTTAATGCAGCACAAGTATCCTACATCCTCTGCTATTAGGCTGTTTTATTTGTCGTTTTTTTATAGTGTTTAATTATTCATGCTGTTGAATGTAGTTTGCTTAGAGAAGCATTTAAATGGAGGTACAGCACTTGTACCTTTCTCTGACCATGAAAGTCAATCCACAGGACAGAAGGATGAGTCTGCACTTCTCAGGACACAAGAGAACTTCTGCTTTCTGCCATCACCTGCCTCCCTTCTTCACTTCATGGGTCTGGATCAAGAGAAAATGACAGATTTAAGCATTCTTGGCAACTCCTGGCTGTTCTGAGAAGCCCTCACTTGTGCCACCACTGGTAAGGCAAAGCCAATGATAAAACTGGTGTAATATCACCATTGCACAGCTCTTTTTTCCTGCAGTGCATCACCCTCATCCACAACTGGAACATTTTGGGAACTTTCTATTAGGCCATGGAGCATGGGCCTGGTAAATATGTTAAATAAAAAAGAAAATTCTGCTGTTCAAAGCCTTGATAGGACTTTTTTTTGTCTACTTCCCTCATCTTCCATAGGCTTAAGGACAACATGGTCCTTTAGGCATGTCCCTGCTTCTGTGTGAGCTGAAGGAGTGTTTCTACAAGGAATCAAAGAGAGTCTTGCAAAGACCCCCTCCTTAGAGGCAGCACAACCACGTCCTGTTTCTCCTTCCTCCCTGCCCCTGTGCACATGGAGCACTGCAAGGAAGAAGAGGGATTCAAGGAGAGGTCAAGGAGAGGTCAGGACCATGGCTCTAAGTCATGGCAACAGCACGAGAGGAACGGGGATGATGTTGCAGGAGAACCTGAGCTGATCAAGAAGCTCCCTGACACTGAAGGACCAGGCTCTTGCTCCCCGTCCCTCCTCCTTGGCCTCTGCCTCCCCTCTGTACCTGATCCCCCCCACTCCTGCCAGCTCTGGTGGGGACAAGTCCCCCATTTGAGAGAGCTGTAGGATTCCATTCATTCCCTGAGCGAATTCAACTCTTGACCAAAAATCATTGATAGACTCCCAGAAGCCCCCAGATGTGGTCGTTTAGAGAGAGGGATTATTATTATTATCATTAGTAGTAGTATGACTGTCTGATACTTCACTTATTTTAACTCCTGTTATTCATAAGACTTTCTATCTACAACATTTAGTTCTGGCTAATCAACAGATGAATTACCATAGTCGTATACTGTCCTGTGTAAGAGTGAAAATAATGAAAAATTAATCCAAGACTAAAGAACAGTGTAAAACTAATCTTCATTATAATCATCACTCAGAACTGTAATCTCATTACTTCAGGACCACTCAAGTATAACAGCAGTTTTGAATTCAAAGCATATTCCCTACCAAAAAGAAATCTAAATTACATTCTGTGATTCTAACTAACGCGGTCTACTCTTTATATAATGGTATCTTAAGAAAACAGCTCTAGATTCTGTAATTTATGTGCACTAAGAGTTCATTTTTACTTGAACAGAAAGATTAGATAGATGGTAAATCACAAAACATTCCCTCTAGAAAAAAAAAAAAATCTAGAGCTAATATTAATTAATTACTTTGCTCTTCCAACGAAACACATACATACAAAAGAATTATTAATAATGAGACAGCTAAGCAGATGTTTCTGAAAGAGAATAGAAAAATAAATTGTACCAATTACATGAGAACAAACACAGAACATTTTTTCTCCTTGCGGCTATATGGCTTTTATCTGTATTCTTTAAAAAGCCTTAAAAAGTGTTAGTTAAAGAAAAATTGAAAACTGTTCTTAGCATTGCAAGAGAAGATGCTGAGTACACTGAAATATTGAACAGCAGCACATTGTAACAATTCAAGAAACAAATATTTTGAAGCTGGGAATGAACAGAGAAAGAATATTTGGAAGAGTACTTGGGATCATTTAGCTGATACTGGGACAGCCTCAACTCTGCAGTTCAGGCAGCCCTTCCTCAACCACAGAATGCTAAAACGGGGCTGAAATGGTGCTATTGAAACAAGACAATAAAAACAGCCACATACATTTACACCCACTGATCATCCCATCCCATCCCATCCCATCCCATCCCATCCCATCCCATCCCATCCCATCCCCCCAGCAGAACTCCTCCAGCAACGTCCACAGAGAACACTCAGTAGAGACACCCTCGGGACAGGCTGGCTGGGAAAAGTGCCCCTAATATCAGGTATTTGTCTCAGATTTGCAGGTACATCACAACATGCACAGTGGAGGCTTTGAAACATCACTGCTTCAGATCCTCAACAAAAAAAACCATCATGGTTTGTCAGTTTAAGAAAAAAAATAGTTTTATAGTCACCACATGCTCATGATTTGTCTCATTAATCTTTAATGGCAGCTAGAAGCTACAGGTTTATAAATATATCTCTTTTATAATTGTGACAAGCAGTGACTAGATGCAGTTTTGGTGGAAAACTTTCTGAAATACTGTAAGGCTAGGTAAATTACAAGGCATTATTAGAAAATGTTGATTTTGACTTTTGGTGATATTACATTAACTTTTACAAACATTAGAAACAAACATTATTTGGTGAAATATAAACATTGCAGAAGACACTACAACCAAAAGTAATTTACTAGTCAAGTACAGAGTTAAGTAACAATTTTTTTTTCAGAACGAAGTCACAGTAAATCAAAGAAACAGTAATAAAAACCTGCATGTTGAAGAACACTCTCTTCAACAGACAGAACCTCAATTTGTGTAACACTGCAAGGGAGTGTTAACCTCTCCAAGAACAGCAATTCTCTGTCACGGCAATTTTCCTGCAGTGCAAAATGGATTTGTGCCCAGATATTGGCAGGTTTTGCACCCAGGGTGCCCCCCCATGAAGGAGGTACACAAACATTTGTTATACCACAGTTCAGAAACTTGACACACAAGTAATCCCAGCCAATTTTAGTTTGTCTACTTTCAATCAGCTTTAAAAACACCCTTATTAGCTCTTTGAGTTAAAAGTGTAGTACAATTTGGCTTTTTGTTTTAAAATACAGAAATACAAACATTTTAAAACTCACAATAGTAACACAACTTTTGTCCTAGAAGGTGATAAGTGTAACATGTGAGACTTGATTATGCAATTTTATGAAATATTGTCTTGTTATTATTATTCAGAGGAGTTTCTTATGATTTAGTGAAGTCAGGTTGGACAAAAAGAGCCTGAAGTTATAACACCATTTAAGACACACAGTTTCCTTAATGACACTTTAAACTGAATATTCTACACACAACCCAGTGACACACGAACGACACCAATCAAGTTAATCCCTATAAAAACAGGTGCACCATAGAATTGCATAGAAAGAAATCCCTGGCATTAATAGCTTGCACTGGAGACTAGGACTTTCTCCCTGCCATTCTAGATCAAAGCATGTATGTTTTTTAAAAAGCACATCTCACACTTGACATTATTCTTAGCTATACTCTTTGGAATCACTAGTGCATATGTAATTTCAAGCAATTTTTATACTTCATGCTATTGTTTAATAACTAGAACATGAAAATCGCAAGGAAAAAATTTCCCTGCTTTCCCCTCCAAAAATCTAATGTAAAATAATCTTCCTATGTAGCATAAAAATAAAATCAAATCTTTCCTCAACAACAGAGGCCTCAAGCAAAAGCCAGTGACTGAATGAAGAGCATATTCACACCAGGCGGGGAAATCCAGGGTCAAAAATCCTTTCTGTGAAGTAATTTTAAAATAGTATTTATAAGTTGGATAAAGAAAAACTCCAAGCAATAGCCAGTGGTTTATAGCTCAGTATCCACTTTGCTCATGGAAGACCTACATTCAAGTCCATACACAGATGTAAGGAAATACTCTCACCACTTCTTTATTTTGGGGCAATTCTCTCCTATTGGCTGAACTTGAGAAAATTGAAGCAGGTGTGTTTCCCTGAACATGTTGAATTTTGAAATATGCCATCATCTTCTGTTTTAAACAAAATACTGATCAGCTCTACATAAGGCCAGTGGGCTTTGTTTTACAGCAATATTGACTATATTTACTTCTTGCCTTGAACTATTTATGTTGGAAAATCCTTAATTTCAGTGCTCAAAAATACTTCCATTCCATTAAGTAATCCTTCCATTTACTCCAAACATGTGCACATGAAGTACCTACAGGAAACAGAATTACTGAGGGTTTGCCAAAAAGCCATGCAGAATAGCTGGAAGGTAAAAGTAATTTACTTCAGATATTCCTTGCAGTGAGCACTTTTGTTTCCTGATACAAACTCTGCAGACAGATTAAATCCATCCAAAAGTTTTAACGATGTGCATTATGCAGCATCAGATAAATAACAGTAAAATTTGAAAAGGCCAGGTCTCCACAAACAGATTTCATAGAAAACTAGAACTTCTGGTTTCAGATAGAATATATATTTAGAATATTTGTGTAAGAGGTGAATATATACAATAAATATATTCTGTTATATTAACTATAGTCACAATTGGGTTTCTTTTTTACTTAACTACATAAATGTAGAGGTGTACCAAGGAGACATATTTCTGACTTTTTTTTCACAGTAATATGGGAAAATATTATCAGATTTCTCTGGCTGCTATAGATACAGGATTTCTGGCACAGCTAAAAATGTACCAGGAATTAAGATTATTATATTTTTGCAAAAAATTTCATTTTAATGACAAATTAATTATTGGGCTTCTGGTGGGAGAGCTAAGGAACATGTGAGCTTCATTTCTAGGAAATGCTGAAAGGCACATAAAAATTTTAATATATAAGCTGTTCAAAAAATCAGATTCTGAGTATTTCTGCAGGTTACTTTACATTAAAATTAGCAGCTGCTTGCCTGTTGGCATTATGGAAAAACATTTCATGTATCTGTAAAGGGATGATGCTTATTCATGGACAGACATTTGTTCATTCAAGTGATACATTTGCCCTCACATCTGCTGAAACAACAGTGTGCACTTACTCTGTTGTTTACTGAGATACTGAGGCACACACATTCACATCAAAAAAGTTACTTGCAAATGGTAAAAGGAGAAAAAACTTAATTTACCTGGAATTATATACATTTAGTGAACATAAGTAGAACAGCTTCAGTAACTGATTTAATGCTAATAAATAACATGTTTAGCTAGCTGAAATTCCATTTACAATCACTTAACAGTTCTGATTCATTTTAGGATTTCTGATAATTAGGGTAAATTTTCAAAATATTACCATAGAAGGCATAGAATCACATGCAAAACCCCTGCCAGTTCCAGTGTGAAGCAGCAAACATCCATGTCTATCAGACATACAGTACAACTCGACTCACTGCATAAATCCACATTATAGTGCACATAAAATAACATGGCACATTTCATAAAGCTGCAACTTTGCACCATAAATGACAGACACATTTTTACATCTGCAGAGACATAAGCAATGAATAATTCATTTACAAGTGAAGTACACTTGGATTATTGCCTTGCCTAAACCATTCTGGTATCACTTGGAAAGTGAGGTGGCATGAACTCCAATCCTGCAAATGAAAACATTTTTTCCAGAAACAGATAGGCTTGAAAATTTTCAAATATTTAACTTTGCTTGTGAAACTTCTTTTTCTTGAACAATATTATTTAGAAATATAATTTTAAAAAGTTGTTTGGCTCATGCTCCCAATAAAATGATTGGTGTCCTGCCAAATTGAAAATGACCCCCTTCAACACAGGTTTTTCTCCTCAAAGTCATTGTTTATGTATTATACAAACATAATTTGATGTTTTTATTTCATTTCCACTTATCACAATGCTTCTAGCAAGTATTAGATGGCATGGATGGTATCAGATTGAAATCTAATGGATTGAAAACTACATGAATGCTGCCAGTGGAAAAATACAGCCATTGCAACTGAACATGTGTGTGGAAATACGAATAAACCTTTCTTGGAGATAAATTCATGTGACAGAAGTGCAAATGTGTAATCAAAGTAGTGCAGCTTTGGCATATGCCACTGATAATTTCTATGAAAACACCTCAATCTCCTTCCACAGACTTCATCAATAGCATTCCCAGGTCAAAGCTGGCTGGGTGCAGCCTTCCCTTTCCAGGCATTACAATGGATTTGTCTCTAAATCTTCTACAAGACTATGTCTTTTACTGGACTTGCATATGTACCATCAATAATCTCTGATCAAGCCCATAAAGTTACTCACAAAATTCAGGTTGAGGTCAGGATTAACCGCTTGAAAGCTTAGGAAACTGTCGTGCAAAACACTGTCCTGGTATGCTACAACTTCAAAACGTTTAATACTCAGATTTGTGCTTGGCAAAGGTGGCCATAAATGTAAGAACAATAATATCTGAACAGTATTACAAAGCCATAGCCCAATTCTGCCTGCAAAATTCCAGCCAAGAACAACAGTAAGTTCACCTAAGTTATGATAAAAAATAAAGTGTAATACAACAACCTCCTTGAGCACTTGATGCATGTACATCCATTTAGGTAATCCAGATTGAAAGTGTTTAAGACATAGGTGCGAGAAGGAGATTTTAAAACTTTTTTAGAGACTTTTAGAGAATTTTTAGAAACCTGCAGAAACTGCACAAATCAAATGTTAATGAAAACTGCCAATCACTAGAAAATAATTTTGGAGTTCTAGAATTTTTCAGTGTTAAAAATGTTCTTTAGCACTGTCTGTGTTTTCAAAGCCATCGAAACAATAAACAGGAAATCTTGCTAAAACTTCATAAGCAAAGTTGCAGCATCAGTTGCTCTAAAATGCATAGAAACTACTTTTTTCTCCAAGCATTTTCAGTCCACATAACAGCTGTTGGTTCACTCTGTTGGTTAAAAAGGCCAAGCTTTTGGAAAGCTACAACATATAAATAAATGATGGTTTTCTATACTTCTAGCAGATTTCAAAGTGCTTTCAAATGGAGACAAGTCCTCTTCCTTCTCTCCAGTATTAAGGCTCTTATAAAAAGCATAAATTCAACTAAAAGACACTTGGGCTTTCTTTATCAAATACACCACTTATATGTTTTAATCACAAACATTTTAAGACCCTAGTTGTGTTATTCTAGCTTTATAAATGTGTTCTAGCAACTTACAAGATTACTGTATTACAAGATGGGGACCTTAATATACTAAATTGTGAAATACTCAGTAGAAGATACTGACAGTGTATTTCGGTTAAGTTCTGTTTCATTAAAAGCACAGGGATTAGAACACTGACTGGGAAATTAAAACCAAGCTACCAATACTACAGAAAGCAGCCTTGCTACTACTTCCATTAAATCAGAACCAGTAATCTACAGAAATGAAATGAAATACTCTTTCCCATCGAGTTTCCAGACCTCTTTTTTTCCCCCCAGAATGTATGGGTTTAATTATTCTGACTGAATCAGACCCTCAGGAGACAAAACTGCTCTCAATTCTCACCGATGTCAAAAGGTTCTGTGAGAACTCATTACTCCAGACATTACTCAAGCTGCTTGGGACGCTTAACCCTTTCAAGAAACATAAAAATGCAGTGTAAAAATTTACATTTCATTCCAGAACAACCTACAGAAAATCCAAGATCTTAAAGGCCTGATCTTACAGCCCTTCATAACCAGAAAATCACATTGACATGGTTTTACCACTCAGAAGTCATATTTGCAGAGGCCCCTCTCCAGCAAACACACACATGCCTCAATCCTGGAAAATTAGCACCCAGATTTGGCACCAGCACAACCTGTATTCAGCTGAACTCCTGAAAAAGCAAGTTTAAAAAGGAAAATGCTATGTTTAGTGCTAATATAATTTAAAACATACCTTTGAAGGCAGAAGTCACTATGCTGTGTAATTTTGATTGATATATTTTATATGGCAAGGTAGAACTTCCTTTGATTTGTCTGATTAAACCTCACCAGTTTTGTGAAATCCATCACTTACTGAAATTATTATGAAGGATTTGGAGCAGGAAATTCAGAAATCTGGCTCCTGCACTGATACTGTTTAATTAAACTCTTAACAGGAATAAAAATGAAGGTGTTACTTGTAATGCAGACTAGAATTACAGATTCAACTCTTGCCGTCTCTCCTTCCTTTGGTGCAATTCCACGACTTTCCTGTTGACCTAAACACAAGCAGCTTTGTGGGACCAATCCTACCGAAACAAACACTAGATCCTGACAAACTTTTCCATCAACATACCACGCGAATTCTAAACCAAAACACTTTCTTTTTAAAATCTCCCGGTGAGTTGTGTTTCAAATAGGATGTGATACTGGTTTTTTTCTAACTATGTTTAAATACCTGAAAGAGGGTTCAAAATGAAAAAAAACCAAAAAACCACCTTTGCTTTAAAACGAACATTTTCACGCACAATGAAACACAGCTGTGCCTTGGGACATCTGTACTCTTGTCTTTTTGGGTTCAAAACCATAACCTGTCCCTTAGCCTGCACTATCAGGCCCTTGACCCCGCGGGACAATTAACACGAGTGGGTCAGCGAGGCGCTGAGGGCGGATCCAGCCCCTCGCCGGAGCCGGGCTTTGCTTGAGCAGGATTAGGCAAATAGGACGGAGGGATGCCCTATGGCAGTGCCCTCCGCGTTACCTGCTGAGGTAACAGCAGCTCAGCCTGACCTCCGGGGCCGGGAGGATGTGCACTCACCTGCGGATTCCGGTCCTGACCGGCACATTCCTCGCACATTCCTCGGTCCCTGTCACCGGAGCCCGGCCGGCAGCCACTGCTTTGGTGGAAGCCACAGTGCTCAAGACACTGAGGGGGAACCCACGCCCGGCCTCCGTGCCCACACCCCGTGAGCGCCTGGAAGGCGAGCCAGGATCCCCCCCGTCACCGCTAGTGACACAGAAAACACAAATTACCCCTCTGTAAACAGAACTCGGGAAAACTCCTCCGGGCGGCTCGCGGGGAGGCGCCGGGGGGAGGGCGCCGAGCTCCCCCGGGACGGGTCCCCCCGACCCTGCGCGGGCTCCCCGTTGCCCCCGCCTCAGATGAAGTGGATCCAGGCGGAGTTGTCGGGGTCCTGCGGGGGGCCCGTCGGCGGGCGGGACGCGCTGCCGGCCCCGCAGCCGGTAGTTCTTGCCCTCGTTGTTGTCCCAGTACTCGGCGCCGGCGACGCGGTAGCGGACGGCGAACTCCAGCGTGGTCTCGGCGGCGGCGGCACCCAGGGGCAGCAGGAAGGCGAAGCGGTCGGTGATGCCGTCGGCCGGCCCGGGAGGCTGGTACGTGGCGGCAGCCTCGGCGCAGCTGGCCCAGCCATTGAGCGTGTAGCGCACCGACACGACCTTCTCGTAGGCGAGGTTGAGGACGCGCACGGCCCCGCGCAGCCCCACCGGCTCTGCCCGCACCCACTCCCAGCCTCACCTTGTGCTGCCGCACCCGCTCCGCGAAGCCGGGGCTGGCGCCGGGATGCGGCGGGAACAGCGGCTCCAGCAGCGGCGGCGGCGGCCCGAACAGCACCGGCTCCAGGTCCCCCAGCGCCGGCGGCTTCCTGGTCTTGAGGAGGTCGGCGGGGCGCGGCGTCGGCGGCGCGGGCAGCGGCACCCGCGGCAGGTCGGCCTCGCAGAAGAGGTGCACGGAGGTGAGCTCCAGCCCCAGCGAGTCGGCGAACCGCACGGTCTTGCGGCGCGACGGGCTCTGCTGCAGCGCGGGGCGCAGGCTGCGGTCGCCGGGCGTTGGCAGCGATTTGGCGCGGCGGCGCTGCGTGGGGCTGGGGGGCACGGCGGGCAGCGTGGGCTCCCGGCCGCGGCTCGGCGGCGGCTTCTCGCCCGCCGCCTCCCGAACCACGGGCGTGGGCGCGGCGTCGCCGTCGGGGCTGCAGCCCGCCCTGCACTGCTCGGCCAGGCTGCCATAGAGGCAGGCGCTGCAGCTGAAGTTGCGCGGCAGGTAGAGCCGGGGCGGCGGCGCGGGCACCGAGCTGTGCAGCGAGCCCGCTTTATCCATGGGGCGCCGGCAGGAGCGGCGGGCGGTGCCGGCGGCTGTCGCGGCACCGGGGGCTCCTCCTCTCGGGCCGCGGCGTGCGGACAGCGAGGCGGTATTACCGCCCGGTCCGCGGGCTCTGTCTCTCGCCCGAACCCAGCGGGATGCCCTCGGTGATGTCCAGGTCGCGGCCGGCCCCGGGGGATGCCGGCGGGTGCATATGCGCGGGGGCGGCGGCGGCGGGACCGCAGCGCTCCGGCTGCTGCCGCTGGTGACGTGCCGCGGTCAGGCAGCGACACACGCCCAGAACCATCCTTCCTTCCCCATGGCTCTCACCCGCCCCAGTGCCCGCCTCGGTGTCGGCCTCGCCACGGTCCCTAATTAAACCCCGCGGCTCCCCCTTTCCGCTCTCTCCCTCTATGCTGTCCCTCCTCTTCTTCTTCTTCTTCTTCCCCTTCTCCTCCGCCTCCTTCTCCTCCTCCGCCTCCTCCTCCTCGCTCTGTTCTGGGTCTTTCCTCGAGGATCTCATCCAAAAAGAGGAGGCGGCAGGGATTCCCCAGTGGAAGCATTAAAATTCATAGCGGCGCTCTCGCTCGTCCGATCCCGTTACAGAAATAGCTGCGAGAGCAAGAGGCAAAGCCGGGCTCGGGAAGATTACACGGGCCGGTAAGAAACAGCTGGCTTGCAAGTTGGATCTCACAGTGTACATTTAAAGGAAGAAATCCAGCTAATCTGCTGTAATGCGTTTACAGTACATCTGCCGAATAAAATACACCTGCCGCAGTCCTGCCACACGTCTCCATCAGGGGTAAAAGCAGCTCCGGCCGAAACAAGTGGGGATGATTGTGTGAAACACAAACCGCGCTGCCTCTTGCCAGAAGAACATTTGGTAACTGCTGAGCAATATTCAAATAAATTACAGCTTAATGATAGACTCTGGTGTAGCCAGTTCAAGGAGATAAACCACCATTTTAGTAAGCCGCTTCATTCCAGACTTTCCGTAATCTGGGACTCGTTTTTAATTAGTAAATGGCATTAAAAACAATGATCCTACCATTCTGCCAGAGCCTGAGCCTAAACTGTGTTGACATGTGATTCTGATTTAGCTTCTGAGCAGGAGCTTTTTACACCTCTAGCATTTTATCTGCAGCACTTGGTGTTCCTTTGACAGCCTAGGCAGTGGAAATGCGGCTGCTAAGATTAAGAATGGGACAAGTAAACCTGATAAGAGTAAAAAAAAAAGCCACCAGAATACAGGGAAAAGTTACCCGCTGTCTCATATCAGAACAATCAGCTTTAATTCCTTTACTAATAAGCATGAAAATAATTCCTAGATTATTGCTGCTGGCTTCCAAATCTTTTTAATGACAGATAAGTAGGGAAAATTATGTCCATCGGTGTTGAATTTGACACCATTATGTTTCATTGTGCCACTGTCTCACATTCACAGCCTGATTACAGGTTTTGAAAAATCAAATACTAACAACATAAATAAGTACATCTGAATTCATTAGCCCAGGATCTTAAAATTATTTCACTTGTCCTTTAACACACACTATGAGAAAAATTTTTAAGGTCTCTTTCCTGTGTCTCCCTCACAGAAATGAGTATTTCAGTAAAACAACATGAAC
The DNA here is from genome assembly GCF_000738735.6 of Corvus cornix cornix. Lineage (NCBI taxonomy): Eukaryota > Metazoa > Chordata > Aves > Passeriformes > Corvidae > Corvus > Corvus cornix. The sequence continues at coordinate 4,812,259 of NC_046341.1, forward strand.
TCATGTCTGTTTTTTGTCTGCTCATGCTAATTTGGGGGAGAACAAGAACAGACTCAAATAATTGTTCAAACAGGTTTTAAGGCTACAGCCTTTTGAATTTTTTTCAGTAATTTCTCTCTGTCATAATGAACATTTTTGAATGAACTAACACTTGGTTTTGCTGATGTTCATTTCACTTTAAATCAAGTAGAGAGAATTTTATTTTTTACATTAATACGCAAAGTCCTTGCATTTTTAAACCATTGTGAAACTACCAGCACTAATAAGATAAATTGGTTTAAACCAAATTACACATTCAGTCAGGTCTGGATGTTTTTGTGGTATGCCTGGGAACACAACTTTGGAGTAATTTAGCTTCTGCTGTACTTTACAGAATTGGGGTGCCTTTGTAAAATTTCACTTCCCCTCTTCCGGTAGTGTTACTTGCCCAACTTCTTCTTATCATAAACTTGTGTAATACTCCTGCTTTTTGGCTTTCTCAGGTCTCCTCTTTCCTTCCACAACCATGGTATTTCATGGAACCAAAACCCCAACTTCCTTCTTCTCTGGTGATTGAAGGTGAGGTAGTTCATGTAACTGAGTTGAAAATACAGATTCCTCAAAGGTAGTAAACCAAAAATTAGCATAAAACCCATGAAAATACAGTGAAAAGAAAGAAAAAAAACCCCAAACCCAAACCAACACAATAAGCTTTGGACCAGCCAGGTCAAGGCAACATGACATACAGGGGCACCTCAGCCTTGTCTCAAGCACTGTCATTATGTAAACACCACCAGAATCCTCACAGTGGTATTTTTCACTTTGTTCTCTCAATCCAAACATTCTCAACAAGTCTCACTGAATCTGAGGATGCTGCTGTTTTCTTTTAGCTCTTGCTTACTTGCCAAGTGAATTGTAGGAACTCTTACTCATGCCTTTCACTTCTGACGGTGTCCTTACTACCAGGCTTGTCTTCCTCCTCTGATGAATTTTAAGACAGGTGCAGTAAATGAAAGTTTAAAGCATTGAAATTTAACAAATATACACACAGACATCCCCTCAAATAACCTGCAGCCTTGAGCATCCTTCTGGGATGTGGAAACTCGTTTGAGTTAAAAATGGGAAGCATCAGGCACCATTTGTAAAAGGAAATCTAGAAAGAAATTTTGGGTTTGCCTACTGTAAATATTTGTACACAGCAAATGCTGAAATCCTTAGAAGCGAGTAAGCACTACCACACAGAGAAACTACGGTTTAATGTATGCAGTAGTAGGCAGCCATCCACCACCCCCTCTCAATCTTAATTTAGTTCACAAAATTTTGAACACTTAAGTTTCAAAGTCTAATCTGTCTCTGCTTTTATAGCACTATGGTAAGGGCATTTTTCAAGACTCTTTTCTAAATAATACTGTCAAAACCAAGCTGATACAAAAATCATTAGTACTGACCTAGCTACACTCTTTGAAGAAATACCTATTACTTTTTTGCTGGAAAGTAGTATTTTTATGACAAGATAATTTTGAAGGTGCAAGCAGTAACAGAGATAAATTATCTGTAAATTCTAGAGCTATACAGGGTTGCTCTATTATTGGGCAAGAAGAGCAGAAGGTCTCACATTGCAATTAGTGTCAACAGACTTAGGAAATGGTGCTCAGGCATTGTTTTCATTTGTCCAGATTCCTCTCCCTTTGCAGATTTAAATAGCACGGTCACAGGATAAAGGTTTGTCCTAATTAACATCGTCCTAATAACACTTTGTTGACCTGTCTCTGCATCTTCCAGCTGACGTCAAAAATTTTAAAGACAGCCTCTTGTTTGCCTACATGAGCTGAGTGCTCCTGACATTTCCGCCGTGCCAAAGTGCATTTAAAATCCGTCTGATGCTTGAGAATTTCCAGCTAAATGAACAGAAATGTTGGGTCCTGTTTTGTTACAGGATTTGCAAAGAAAAAGGCAGAACTGTAGCAGAAAGTGAACAGGGAGCTTTCTCCTGCTGCATTTATTGATTGTCTCAAGTTCAGGTAATCTAGGAGAAAGCAAACACCGGTGCTGGGGAGCATTAGGCAGAACTACAATGGAACCATTAATAGGGCAGAGTGTCTGAGTGCTGGGGCTTATCCAAAGTGGCCACTGTCACATGTCCACTTTAACTTTCCAGAACAGGTTTATATTTAGTAATGAGAATTGCAGGCAGATAAAATGGATGTAAAGGCGAAGTGCATTACGGTTACAGCAGTTTTGGAGATGAAGTTGTGACTCAGTGCATGAATTATAAAGGTCAACTTCTACTCTCATTTGTGCAGCTCCTCTGAAGCTGATGAACTATGTAGGTATTACATGAGAATATCACCCCTGAGTTTAATGATCTTATGAAGGTGACTACATGAAGGTGACAATGGTATTTACAGTGGCAGTCTGTAAGCCTTGCGTGATACAGCTGTTTTGCACGCTTCTACTTTAAAAATACCTTCCCACATTGATGATTAACTCAGACTTTATTTATTTCCCCAAGAAAATATCTTAGTCACAACTCAAGAAGTGCCAGATTAGAATTAGATAGCATGTTTGAGGTGTATATATATATATATATATAAAATTAAGTATTTTGTTAAAGAACAATGGTATTGATTTCTGTATCAAATATTATCTTTACCCAACCAGGTTATGCAGTCTTTATCTATTAAAGTGAAAGTTCTTTGATTCATAGTTATATCAGGGATATTTGATGTCAAACAGAGATCAGTGAGTAAATTCCAACAGGCTGAAAGTTCTGCTAAACAAGAGATGTGACACTTGGAAAAGGTGTTTTGTGGTTCAGTAGTGGTTTCTAGGGTTTTGGTTTTGTTGTTTTTCCTTTTAAATATTGGGATCCAAATGAAGATATGGCATTAACAAGAAAATAGAATTTTAAGAGTTTACCTATGTTCATGACCTTGTCAATCTGCCTTAGACTATGATGAAGCTCACACACAATTTTATTAATTAAGCATTAACTGTCTGTTGACTCTTAAGTGATTGGCTTAAGACTTTTGGAGAGAGCAAAAAAAGCTTAAAAAAAAGCCCAGTTAAGGCAGTGAAAAAGAAAAAAATACCCTAACATATCACATTTATGGAGAAAATTATAAAGAGCATTTCTTTTTCTTACATAAATAATTCTGCACTTTTTAGAAGGATTGAATTTTCTTAACAAGGATTAAGTAACAGCAAGCAGGTCTGGGACTCTTTCAGTCCTAGAAGTTTTAACACAGCTCTTCACGCAAATATCTGAAAAAATGCACTTAGGGATGTTCCCAAATCCCATCTTCTGGTAAAAGTCCTCGTGACTCAGTCTTCATGCCATGTTATAACCACTGCAAATGGTTCTCAGTAGCACTAGTTCATGACTTTAGACCCAAAAATAAGCTTGTTGCATACTTGATTTTATTTTTTTTTTCATAGTTAAAGTTCTATTGGTCAGGAGTGATTCACTGTGACTATTTAGATTCCTTATATTTTAAGAATGATTTGTCTTATCACTTTTTTTTTTTTTAATTTGTTCCTTTCTTCACCTTTCTCACAGCTTTTCCTTCTACTTGGTCATTTCATATCCATTCTTCTCAAATGCAATACTCTCTTCCTATTCATCTTTTTACACCTCTGCACAGGCTCCCTCCTTCCCTCACCCCTTTCAGCTCTCTCGCGTTTTTGCCTCCAAGCCTCCCAGTTTTGTCATTTCTCCCATTCCTGTTCTCTGGGGAGCTCCCTCACAGCCCTTCCTTCTCCTGCTCCCACCACCTCAGCCCAGTGTCCGCTCCCAGATACGAGGCTCTCCCATATCCATGCATATTGGATATGGAGAATCTGTGATTGGCTGGTTTTCAGGCAGCAAACATCAAAGGTCACCTCTCACTACTCCAAAATCCTTGTACAGAGATTTGAGGATATTTTCACAATCACTTTTGCACTCATGGTGAAGAGAAGGTGTGAAGAGTAGGGAGCACACCAGAGGTCAGATTAACCTGATCATCTCAGGATAAAAGTGATCCACTCACCAGCTTCCAGCTGCAAAAACAAATGAAACACCCCACAATGGCCAGTTCTGCTTAGACATGTCACAATCCCCTGACAACCATACAGGTCAAGAAGCCAAGACCACAAGAAATCAATCAAAATCAGAAGGCTGATACAGCTCCAGAAAAGGAAGAGATTTTCAACCCAGTTTAGCAAGTCTGTTATCTTACAACACACAGACTGAAATGGAAATACACAACAAGTTACACTGTTCAAACATTCCCAGGTGAAATAAGGAATGTACCAACAAAAAAGAACAGTGAGTGTGGAACCTTCAAGATGTGAAAAATCCAGCAGCCATAAGGGATAAAGAGATTAATCGGGTTGACCTGTTTGGTCCAAATGATTCTGAAACTAAGTCTTCACAAGTATGTCTACATGTGAGAGATGCACTCCCAAGAATCCTTCAAACCTTTCCTGGAAGAACACAAAAGCCATTATCTCTCAGAAGATGCTCAATGGTACTTTAGCTGAGATTGCTTCCTGTGGCTACAGCAAGAGAGCTGAAGGGTGAAAAAGGAGCTGACATTGTGAATGATAAAATGAAGGGACACAACATAGAAATTCATGAATTGTCATTTATCTCAAGCCACACAAAGGTCTCACTCCTGCAAGAAGATCCCGAGCACTTACACTGGCACTGTGCTCTCACACCAGATGGAAGTGCTGCAGCCGTTTCTAATCCTACTGCTTTTGAATAGAACAGTCCTCATGTGCAGATTCCACATACAAACCCAAACCAGTGTACTAAACACGATGACATCCGAGGCTCTCTAACCAATAATGTCAGGAATAATAAAAATACAGGAGGTTCCACTGCTTTCTGGACTTCCTCACCAGTCAGTCATGCTGGGGAGCTGCAGTGCTGTCTGCACTGACCTAGCATTTCTATATTGTAATCTCATGCTGTTTTAAAGCTCATTAGACTGAGGAAAACAATAAAATTTCCTTCTGAGCACTGTGGATATTTGTAGTTTTGAAGATGCTATTAATAGAGTTATAAGCTGATGAATGCCAGCTCCCACCACATAGGTTTAGTTTCCTCCTGGCCATAAGATAGATTCATTAGAGCTTTAAAGAGCTTATTCTGGGGATGAAGAGCAACCTCTTCCTTTAGATTCACTCTGAATGACTATGGCTGGCCTAGTATGGTAACAAGGTGTTTGATGCTGCTGAGAACCAAAGCAATGCCTTTCTTTAGAAATATTCCTAAATCCATGCCCTACTCCATGTGATGACCCAGCCTTGAGAAGGCATTTAACAATATTCTTATCTTAAAGACTGCTAAATCCCCTTGAGCTTCAGATAAACATTTCCATGCATTCCTTGTTAATTTGGCAAAACATAGAAATGGAGGAATTCAACGTCTTTTTAGATTTATTTCATTAGTAAATATGTGCATAAATGTAATTTTTAGTAGTTTTCTAGCATCAGTTTCTTAACTGTGTTCCTCTTCAGGTATCTCAACATCAGAGCTAAAGAACCACCGTTTTTCTGGCAGCAAATCTGAGTTTCAAGAGACAGTCCCTTTGAAAGGAATGGAGTGTCACCTACTGAACTGTGAACCAAGTAAGCACCTACACCAGAAAGGGCCCAAACTACAGACTTCCATCTGAAATGGCAGTAATTTTTGTACCTATTTGGTATTTTGCTGCAAGTCAAATGGGAAAGTTATAAAGAAACTATTAAAACCTTACAAACTAGGTCTTTATTTGTTGATACTTTGAACAATATGCAACTTTCATCTCTTTCAGTACTCTGTCTGAAAATCTCAGCCAATGACTGTCTGGAGTCAAGCTCTATGTCTTCGTTTTTAATTTGCAGGAAACAGGGGTTGTTTTTGCTGTAGTAACTTGTCCTAACTTCTATTTGATCATGGTGCTGCAGCTACACAAGTGCAGTATAAATCCCTCAGGACAGAAATCCCTCTAATAGACTATGTTCTTCCCTTCTTTGTACCTTTCCCCCTATGGTGAAATATTTTCTAATCCTGTTTTCCATGTTTAGATATAACATGCAAGCTCTACAAAACTCCTCCACAAGCAGCCCCGAGATAAAGAAATTCATACATGCTTGTTTCATTCCCGTTTTCCACTAAATAGAAAATGCAAACATATATATATATCTGTGAAACTAGAAACATTTTTCGAAGTCCAGAAGGAGATAATTTCTTCCATTCAGACAACTGAAAATCATGCTGCTTCAATGAGAAAGCTGAAAAATTAATGCATTACCATTAATGCACTACCAACAGTAACTAAAGCCAAACATGTTTGTCACATTAATTTTAAGTTGCAGCCATTGCAGACAGTCAGTTTTTTAGGACCACATAAAAAAAAATTTGCAGGGAAAACTATAAACATTATTTCCATGCTTTCCAGTTTTTCACGCCAGGTAAGAGTTTTGCTATGTTTTTTGAAACTGTCAAATCAGACAGATTAGACAGGTTTTACTATAAGAACAAAGACCACACCACAGATTATTCTACAAGACCTGCAGCAGAAGGCCAGAAAAGCTGCTGACTAAAGGCCTAGAGCACAAAGAAACAAATACACAACACTTCAGCCATCATAAGCTTAATCAAGTTATGTGCCTTTGAACACACTGGGTTCTTCCAGCAGAGGAAACAGCAGCTTCTTGTTTTTGTGTTAAGTTCTCTCAAGAACAACACCATTCCTGTTCAAGGAAAGGAAATAAAGTTGCAGGCTGGATGAGCCAGAAGTGCTTCCTGCATTAAAGGTGCCAAAACAAAACAAGTGAATTATTGACAACAATGCAAAAATGCTATGATGGAACACCTGAAAGTTAAATCAACATTCTTCTCCTATTGTTTTAGGTCCAAACATCCAAAGGACTGATTCACTATCAAATCCTGGAGCCAGAAAGAAAATCAATCTCTAACTGCATTGTTCTGACAGAAAACAATCAGCTTGCCAGCATGCAATTTCTCCAAGTGAAGGAAATTCAGGAACTAAACCCAAACCAGTCAGGAACACTTTCACTGCCAGCAAAATTCTCAGCAACAGCACATAAGAATGTGTTTGAAAATACACGGGGCTTCCCTATCTCTCTGAACTGTCACTTTCCTCTCAGTGTGTTGTCAATCAAGAGTTAGTTTATCCTGCCTTTTGGACTACCATTTGTCAGTTTCCAAAGGTACAGTCTGTCAAAATACCTGACTTTTGCCCGTAAGTCAAATCCCTTTTGCATCATGAAAAGCCTGAAATAACAGCCTAATCTAAAGCAGAACCATCACTATGACGGGAATATGACTGTTATTCCTAGAAGGATCTTACACATCTGACTGTTCCATGATTTTAAACGCTCTGAACAGAAATTTAGTTTCTAGATATTACAACATCCTCCCCTCTGGAAATACCGGAATGCTGCTGTTTGCAAATGCTTACCTCGGACTATGACGGGGCTGAACACAGCAGCCTCCTGCTGTCCATCAGGGAATGCTTCATTCAGGACTACAGCTGAGGGAACAGTGCAGATGAACCTTCAGTCAGGAGTCTTCTGCTCATTCACCTCCTCTGAATCACACATGCAAGATTTACAGGTAACAGAAATCTGCATTTTATATCCTCCAACTTACAGAAAATGGTGGCATCATGGGAACTATACAGGAAGAAAAAGGACCAACTATAACCCATACTCAAACCAAGCTACTCTAGGGTTTGGGGTTTTTTAAATATTTACAGTAGCAAAAAATATTTTCTCAGTTATATAAAATATATTACAAAATAATAAGGTGTTAAAGAGAATAGGATACTTTGAAAACCAACCATCATAATGCAGGTGAATTTCTGCTTGGTGTTATGACAGTAGAGATCTTAAAAACTACAGGAGGGGTGGATGGTAAGGCTGAGGAAGAAAGCAAAGGAATCCTGTCCTGAGAGTCTGTTGTAGAGGTGAGGCATTTGTCTCAGAGCTGAAACTGCAGAGGTTTTCATGCCACTGCATGTAAAAGGTAATTAAAAATTACATTTTGCACATGCTGATGAGAAGTTTGAGACAGAGAACCTTTCTGCACCTCCAGAGATCAAGAACTGACATTGTAAGACACCTTTTGGAAGCTTTTGACTTGGTAGAGATTTTGTAAATTAAAACTAAGATGTTCAGGAGCAATGGGTGGTACTTGCCAATAGGCACTGAATCCCCCACCCAGGCCTTTGCAGGCAGAGATCATGGCCATTAAAACAGAAGGCAAAAAATGATTGAAGTTAGCTTTATTCCAAAATATGTATAATTTACAGGACTGAATAAGTGCTTCATTTGTGAACAAAACATTTCAATACTTGTGAATAACTTACTAGTAGCTTTGTGTAACACTTCAGTTTCCAACAGAGGGAAATATGAAACAGTATTTTGGCACAAGGTTTTCTCTGCATGCAATAATGTAATTACAAGTTTCACAGTTACTAGGACAACATTCCTTCTTTGGGATTGTCACTTGTAAAATAGGTCTAAGAAATGAATGCTTGATTTTGTCTGCTCACAGCAAGTTTACTGGCTTAAATAGCAAGAATTAAACATGATCATCTTTTGAAAACTAGATTTGTCCAGTAAATAAAAAAATCCCACCAGTAATGAAAAGAAAAATATTTAACGGACATTTCTCAGCCTTGCTGAGATTAACTCACACATGCTTTGGGAAAGACTCACCCATGAGATTTATTACTCATTCACTCCAAATAATTACAAATTTAAATGAGATTGTAATCAAGTGTTGAAGTCTTTAAGCTGGAAAGATATGGCCATCTTTCAAATCTAGCTTTATCACAGATGCATTTGCAAATGTCTGTAGGTAGAAGTACTGTCAATCTAGCTCTGCATGCAGGTGCTTGAAGCATGTAAAGCACTGGATGTTGTGAAATGTAGAGCTGACATCACCACAAGTCATCTATTATATTCCATTGCTAGTTGTTGAAGGTACTGTAAAGCCAGCACATGAAAAAGGATCACAAGTAAAGGGACTTCAGTTATTTAACTCAGCAGTTCCTTGAGGAGGTTCCACTATTTCAGGCTGTCCGCTTACATTTTCAGTGAAGAGACACACACACAAACACAAACATTCCCTCACCCTGACTGCGGGGCTGAGAGCTGAGTTCTGTTCATTGCATAGCAATGGCACTTGAAACAAGAGAATTCAGTCATGTTCTAAGCAGCAAGTCCTTCTCACACACATTTAAATTCACATCAACTCTTAAAAAACAACAACAAAAGAAACAGAAGATGCATGATTGCACCATGCACTGGTTTGCTACCATTAAATAACCGTATCCTCACAGTGTTCCTGTTATCAGTGGCAGCCTGTTTACAGGAGGCCCATCCCACCAGGACACAAGCATAGCAGCACCTTAAACCAAACAGGAATGAAAAAGCTTGCAAAGCCCAGAACGTTACCAACATTTTGGTGTGAATGTATTTGGAACAGTAAATGGTACATTAAGATCACGTTTAAAAAATCAGCACATGTCAGAAATATATTAAAGCAAAGAAAGCTGTACAACCTTAATGATAAAGGCAAGTACATTTGGTTCACCTCTGAGTTGCCATTTCAGGAACATGTTCTTTTGCAAGTTGAGCACCCTATGTTGATTCAGTAGGAGTTCTATTGACTTACCCTACATTTAAAAGGCTATTAAACCCCCCCCAGCCCCCTAAGACCCCAATCCTGCCAACTCTTATGTTTCTACCTAACCTCACCAAAAAAATCAATTCACACATTAGCAGCATAAGGATTTAAAACAGTGGAAGGCAGCCATTGTTCCTTGTTCTGTTGCCCCTACACAACTGAGGTCCATATGACTAACAGGGAAATTCAGTCTCTTACTTCCAAGAGAAAAAAAAATGACTGTGTATGTGCCTTGGAATAAAAATTTGTAATGAGTTAGTTACATACATTAAGTTACAGACACTTACCGAGTTGTTCAAAACTAGACGAGGTTTCACAAGGTTTCTTTTGCAGCTGTTTCATTTACAGTTGCAAGTTTATATACATTTTAAAAAATGCTTTCATATCCTTTGGAAGTGAAAATTTTCTAGACACAAGCAGCTTTGCATAACTAAGAATATGTAGTGTTAGCAAACTCTGACTTAAAACTACCAATTTCTCTAGGCTGACACAAAGAGTTGGGGGAGGACTCCCTCCCTACCAACAGCAAAATGTATTTACAGGTGTATTAGCAGAAATAGACACAAATAAAGCTGTAAGAAGAAACATCTACTGTCATACAAACTTTTAGCATTCTGACAAATATTAGAAGGCAACAAGACAGACCTTTCATTTTTTAGCTTATTTGTGCTTACGTTCTCATAGAATGCAAGTCCCAAATCTGCCGTTTCCTTTGTTTTACTCTTTATATATTAAAGAAAAGCACAAATGAAACTACAAAAGTACTAATTCAATTTTATAATAGTGTTACACAGGCACCCAAATCAAGATCCAGCAATCACAGCTTAACGGAATTAAGTGGGAAACACAAAGGGTAAGTACATGTAACATTAGTGTCACTTCCAGATAAAAAATTGTGCTAAGAGGCTACAGAGAATCTGATGTTACTTTACAGCAGCTCTAATGGCAACAGAGGATACAAAAAAAGAGTAAGATGGTAAGTCACTGCTGACCAATACTTACAATACAGTGCCTTGAAAATCAAATCAGAGACAAACTGCAGAAGAAGGGAGATAAGTATCATTTTAGTTCTACCCAGAAATAGTTCTGTCTGAAGTTTATTTTATAATAAAGACAGAAACAGAAAATCAACCTTTTTCAAGAACTTGTTCAAATGTGAAGATTCGCAATATTCAGCAACAATGTTTCAGATCAGGTTTCATGAAGTTTAGTGTGGGATTCACCAAACTATGAAGTCTGTTTGTAGTCTCCATATTTTCACAAAAATACTTAATAAATCCAAACTGAGTGACATATGCCAGAAATACAGGATCCACACCTGTTTCTCACTGCCATGAATAATTTATGGAGAACCAAATTTGTGAAGAAAGAAGTTAATTTTGGTCAGAATGACCCACTTCCCTAAGACAGTGCAGACATTTAATGGTTTCTTAATAGTGCACTTTCAATAAATGACTTCATGCTGTAGTACTGTGTTTACCTAATTAAAACTCAAAATATTTTAAACCAATGGAATGAGTGAAAGGATTGTGATTTGCATGTTCTAATAAAACACACAAAGCTCAGAAATACTTTTAATTACTAAGTACAATAACTGGGTAATGATTACATTATAAGATTTCGTCCACACAAACTTTTGGGTCTTTTCCTGACAGTCCATGATGCTAAGAGCTTTGGCTTACACAATAACATGGTAATTATCACTCTAATTTGTAAATTAGTTTCAAAGTACTTTAAACCTCGCTGGTTTCTCAGATAGCTACAATGCAAAGCCTTCAGTAATTCTGCTCCTCAGCACCCAAGATTCCTTCTCTTGCAGAGTAAAGACTGACTTTCTAAATTCAGAGGTAATGAACAGCTTCTACAGCTGTGGAAAACACCCCTTTTCCAAACCAGGCTTACAGTAACTGCCTCTCTATCATGTGTCAGTACAGACAACTTGCACATGAGAAACACAAAAAACCAGCGTATGAAGAAGTGTTATCTGGTATCCCAGCCAGGAAACACACTTTAAAATGTGAAGTTGCAACATTACTAGAAGGATATTGTAATAGAATAAATTAACCTAATTTTGTTCTTTATGTTATCTCCCTATTTCAAAGTAGGCAGGTAAATAGAAGTCAGTCATATATTCAGAAAAAAACAAAATGACAAGTGAGGCCTTCCTTTTTTAAATTTATCCCACCCATCAGATGAGAACTCTACAGACATTGTGATACCTGGGGGTTATTCCCCACACCAGAATTACTGTTCTCCTGGGGAAGTGCAAGATTCCGTTCTGCAGTTTCTTCAGCCAGACTGGAAGTGCCTGAAATCACACCTAGAAATGTTGAAAAATCAAACAGGCAACAAAGCTGGGGTTTCAAAAGGAAAATGTGAGTTTCAGGGTTAATCTAAAGAGATTCTTTCCAGTAAAGGTGAAGACACTCACCATGGCAATTTAAAGAGCATTAGGAAAAGACAAAGAAAAAAATAGGAAAAAAGAAAGGTGTCACCCATGTTCAACAAAAACAACCTGGCTGCAATGGATGAGTAACTTAACTCCCATATCCTTGAGTTGAGAATATGCAGCACAAAGCATAGGGAGTCCTCAAAACCTAAGGCTTGGACATACATTTGCTGCTGGGCTGCACAGTAAATATGCAGCCAATACCTCTCCTCTAACAATGGAGGAGTAAAGTCTGTTACAGGCCCAGGAATTTGACACAGAGTTTTCTCTTTTCCTTTAAGGTTACAAAACTAAAACCTGTCCAGGACAAAACCAAAGGCCTATATTTCACAGATATTATAGTAAGAGATAAAAATTACTTAAGGCCAAATTCCAACACACATTCACAACTGGCTTAATGTATTTTCATTAAAATGAAAAATACCGCAAAGAGTGGCATGCGGGGCAACACAAACATTAAAAAAAAAAGGTGCCAAGAGGTCATATGCTTCTTCTCTGAAAAATTAGTTTGTGTGAGTTTGACTATAATCACGGAAACTCTAAAAGCTGCAGGAACAGAGGGCTGCAGATCAACATGCAAAAGCAAGATAGAACTGTTCTGGAAAGGCTTCTGTGAGCTGATCTCCCAGCTCTCTTGTATGGATTCCAATTGTTTTTGGAAGCAGCAAGTCCAAAAACAGGAGTCAAGGTGAGTGTTTTAAGGAATTTAATTACCCATTTTTAAAGATTTCTGTTAAGGTAGTAGAGGTATAAACCACTGTAACATTTCTCAACTCATATCCCAATAAAGCTAGGAGAATTTCATCAAAACCTAATGATTCCAGTCTCTGAGGCACACACATTATAACATTTGCATCTTACAGACAGAAATAATTTAAGCAAATCCCTTCTGAAGACTCTAAAAATGTTAGTCCCATTTATTACACTAGCTAAAAGGATGACATACTAATTTCCCCTATAATTACGAATTCCAAGTTCTTTTCCTACCCTTCAAAGAGCATCAGTGCCACTCAGGGAAAAAAAAATACTGCTTTCTACACATGTTTTTAATAATAAATATTTTCAACAATTCAAGAATCTCTATGTGTCTAATGTGTTGGACAGGTATTTGGAAAATGTCAGCTTATGCAAGAGAAAGAGCTGTGAAGGCATAAAGTAAAAGAAGACAATACGGCTGATTATGTTCATGCCGGATTTAAAATACAAGCTACTAAAAAAAGTAAACAGAAGTAGCTTACACTAATAGAATCCTCCCCTGTAAGTTCAGGGAAACATCTCAATTGAACAGGTCAGGGTTTTGGTCCAGCACAATGGAACCCTGCATGTAAGCCAGGAATAGAGAGAGAGAGATATTGAACAACTTTAAAAGTTCTCCCACTTAGATGAAACCAGTAACAGCTTTGTAAAGAAGTTTGAGGGAAAAACATAGGCACCACATAATTTTTTAAGGTTCAAATGTACATTAACACGTTACAGCCCCCCCTTTCCCCTCTATTTATACACACATAGTTTACGTAAAGTTATATATTCAATAGAGTACCTTCAGCATGAAAAGTCTCTTAGGTCAACTGCTCATGACAAGTACATTCAATAATGCAAAGTGGATCACTTGGTAAAGCCATCTGTCCCACCCCAATAAGTTAAATTCAAACCACAGGTCACAGTTATATTATGTAGCACTCAGTGGCTGGGCTTGTCAGAGCTCTGGAACAAGGAGCACAGCTCTTCACAGGTCTGTGTTTCTACTGAACTGAACTGGGACTCCATTGTATTCCAGGCTAAGTCAGCCAGAAGGAAGTCATCCATTGCTGTCTGTGTTTCATTGCTGGTAAGGAATAAACTCCCCAGATTCTCAAAGCAGCTATCCATAGTCTGTGTCTCAGCACTACTGAGCTGGACTTTGCTTTCAATATTCTGAACAGGTATATTTTTAGTAGCCATATATACTTCTGTCTGGGTTTCTGTATCAGATGAGTCAGTGCTCATAGAGAAACTGGACTGTTTCAGAATACTTCCTAAAGGTAGATGGGTAGTACTGTCCAAAAAGAAATTCAAGTCTGTCTGTGTCTGTGTATCAAACATCTCCAAGCCTAAGAAGTTAGAATTGCCTCGGCAGTTATATGATTGAGTGGCACTATCTGAAAATAAGAAATCAGTCTGAGTTTCAATGTCCAGGGACTCCAAAACTGGCTCAGAGTTCAGGTTACCAAGCTCACTCTCTTCAGTCTGAGTTTGGATGTTGGATGCTGAAAAGAACTCTTCAATGTCAAAGTCTATCCCTGTGCTCTGTGATGGACCAGATGGAAGATGTGTGTCAGCACCAGAACTTGTCTCAGACAAAAGGCCACGATTATCCAGTGTCTGGCCAGACATGTTTCCTGAAAAGATGTTTTCCAGATCACTTAGCAGGTCCATTGTCTGGGTTTGATTATCTGTTGTATTTTGAGGTGGAAGTATATTAGTCTGTGTGTTGAAGCTGATAAGGGATTCAGACTTTACCGTATCCTGATTGAGGCTCTTGCAACTACTTCTTTGCAGCAAGGTTTGATCTATATTTGCAGGCATTAAATTGTTTTCTGGAAGTTCAATGTGAGTAGAAACGTTATATGATGAAGGAACATTATCAAAGATGTCACTGGACATTACAGCCTGGTCCATCTGTACTCTTCCATCAATACAGTCCTGTGTCCTACTGGTTTGAGTCTCTCTGGAAATGCCACACGTTGGAAAACAGCCCTGACTGAAAGCATCAGTCTGAGCAGCTATGGATGAAGTCAGTTTGGAAGCAGGCAGCAGTGTCTGTGTCTGTACACTGATGGGTAATGAAACCTGGGAACTGAAGGATAGATCTGTCTGAGAGCAAGAGGACACAGAAGAATTGGGAGTCCAGGCTGCAGCTGGTACAAAGTTCTGTGAGATATAAGATAAGTCAGTCTGTATATTTATTGAAGAAATTTTGTTCTTGTGACAAACATTCCCCAGCTCTTGCCCTGTGTTATTTGATATAACCTTGTCCAATTCAACTTGCACACCAGTACTTACTGGTTCACGATCACCGGAAGTTGTTACTTTTGAAACAGGCATACTATCTTTAAATACAAGTGTTTCTGCCTCCAGGGCTGGAATCAGAATTCCTATAGATTGAGGCAATAAATGAACAGTACTTACAACTGAACCTTGATTATCAACAGCCACTACAGCAGGTTTGACAGAAGAGTCTGTTGCAGATACATACACAGGCAAATGAGCAACCTGCATCACTGGAAGTTTAACCAAAGCCACCTTGGGCTTGGGTAAAAGCATCTTTGGTGCACATTTTGGCTGCATTTGGTTCGTGAAGTTAGAACTGCAGGAGCCTTCAAGAGAGGCCACTACTTTCACTTCAGAGGACTCCAATTCCTGAGTGCCAGGAGCAGTATTGTGTGTATTGATGAATGCTTCATTTGCTTTCTCTGCCAACTGCTGGTTATGTACGGAGGATTCCATTTTCCTTTTCTTACTAGGAGGATCCCTGTGAACATGAGATCAATAATTTATACTTCTTTCAAACACAGAACATCTGCCTTCCATTCTTTTAAGTCATTGCATTGAAATACCAACTGAAGTCATGGATGAGGTTGGATATGAGAAGACAATCTAGATTAAACATAAAAAGACTTCATGAAGTTCAGTTTTGTTAAATGTCATTCCTCACTCTCATTTTAAAAAAGAATAAAGATTACCTCTTATGGAGACCTATTTCCAAATGGAGGTGCAAGTTTAGATGGTTTCTTCCCCTTTGTACATTAAGCACTCTGATTTGAAGACTTTTTATGTGTTATTTTAACACTCAGACTGAGCATTGAATGGACAGAGCTCTTGAAATCAGTGTACAGGTAATGGTCCCTCATGGAAATGGAAGATAAAATTAGCAATTCTTCACAAAAAACTTAAATTTTGCAGCAGCTGGACCTCAAAGACAGACAGGCTAGCCCCAGAAAGTAGACTGCCCTTTAAAATATGTGTACATGTTAAAACTATAAATCTAAACATGCAGAGATAGGCATTAAAAAATAAATCCACCAACAATTGCAACGATAACTAGACTGTACAAGAAAATAACCTGAACTGCATTCCACATCTCAGTTACCAGCTACCAAATAATCTCTACTGTCAGAGAACTGTAAAAGCAGATGCAACAAGAACCACCAACATTTATGCCAAGCACTGCAGTGTCATCAGTACTTTTTGTTTTCTGCATAGGGAAACCAGATCTTACTGATTAGATGATCACTACCGCCTTCAACAAAACAGAAACTCCTAAAAGCAACAAAGAAACTGCATACTGTTTTGCAGCTAAAACATGATCCTGTTTCCTATTTAATCAACAGAAAGGAGACAAAAAGGCAGCACATGAGACACAGAGAACTTGGTGATGAATGCGTTATTACTTCACTGCTTCACTTTTACCTGTGTTCTGCAGGAATTTCATGGCCAGTTCTGTAAATGTGAGACAGTAATGCTGTTCTGCTGGCATAAGGGCACCCACAAGTACACTGGAAAGTCTTGCCACAGACCTCTATATGCCGTTTCAAATACCATTCTGTGCCATAGGAGTTACTACATTTATCACATTTGTGCTTCTTTTCAGCATGCATTTTCATAAAGTGCTAGAATACACAAGGGAAAGCAAACATTAGCTTTCAGTGAAGATTAAAAAAAGAAAATCATGGTTATCGGAGAAAATATTTGCAATTTTTTAGTTGCTAAGTAGTGTTGAAGCGTAGCATTAATTTTTTTTTTTTAAAGTGTTACTACAAATAAGTTTAAAGAAGTCAATAGAGAATCTGAAATTTGCAAATCTGCTGATGTTACCTGCATTTTGAGAACACAGATAAACATTTACCTATCCTAATGCCATTGAAGGTTTCCTGAGGACATAAATGAATTTATAGATCAACCTTGCCAAAAGAGCACAGTAAGTCTATGCTGCAACATGTGCACACTCCTGAAGATCTATAACCGAGCAAATAATCTCAAGTCATACAGGTCAACACCAGAGCAAACACCACAATTTTTTCTTTTCATTTATGGCACCAAGTGCCAGCCACTCAGCTCCCTACAGGGTCCCCAGCTCAGCACAGGTAACCAACTGCAGCACAGTGCTCTTTTTGCTCACTAATGCAGGAACAAGTTTTACATGTTTTCTTAAACTGGTTAACTAGTAAACAAATGTATTTTGATATTAAAGCAGAGAAAAGCTCTTAATCCTTGACCACTTGAAAAAGCAATTAAAAGCATCAGCCACAGTTTAAACCTTCATCAGTTGCTACTGTGATTTTTTCCCCTCTTCTTTAATCTTTCTCCATCTATTTAATTTGTGGAGAGGGGCTCTGATCTAGTTTAGAAGAACATACTGGCATCTGTCTGATCAAAATGTTCAAGTCCTCTAATATCAACATGCAAACATGCAAACTCATGAATCATATGTGCAGTTGGAGCTGCTGCATACAGTTCTCTAATTTCTGGATATATGCTGAGAGGTTTTGCTGATACCTGTATGCAAAAGTGCATACCCTCTGGAGTAGAGACAAGACTAAATTAGTGTGAAAATACTTCAGGAAACAGGAATACCTGTTTTACAAGAGAAAATTGGGAAAATGGTCTGTTTGGTCCTCTAGGGCAGCCTTCAATAGGACAGCAGTAGAATTTCTGTGAAGTTTTCAAACCCTTCCTTATTGGTGCATTAAGTTTTCCATCCTGAAAAAGAACCAGTTGAGAAGTTGACAATTCTATAGGTTTGCATATTCAAGACAATATTCACAATACACGTCAACTATGGCTCAATGAGTTTACACATCTCAATGAGTTCGAGGCTCTTTCCTACATGACTTGAAAGTTCAAACGGAGCTTTTCCCCTATGTGGATGCCACTTTGCAAATATCCCATCAAAATTACCAGGTGCAATTACAACAAGCTCTATGGAGTAGTGGTACTGTACTATTTATTTTTACCAAGACACTCCCTGCCCCATGTTTTGTGTTATTTGAGGTAAAAACAATTTCCATACAGACACTATCCTAGACTGCTGAATCAATGTAGTTTTACTTGTTAGTGACACAGTATGTGAAGCTCCATTAAGATTAGTCACAGAAACACAACACTTCCTTGATGCTGGAATTCTGTTAGCACTATTTAGAGTTTACTTGTAATAAAATGAAAAATGCCAAGTATGCCCTGCCACTTAATTCAGATCATAAACCAAATCTCACTTAAGTCTGTGAAACAACTGGTATGCTAATTCTGACCCTCCAAACACTAAGTGACCAATCTATCCAGCCAGGTTTTCCATATGAGCTGTCTCACTGACCCTCACATGTACACAGAAGAAAGAAACACTACTTGCTCAAAGAGGACCTCAAAAGTACATGTAAGAAGGACATACTAATGGGATTGTCCAGATTGTTCAACCACACAGAATCCCTTCCTACTGAGGACACAGGCATGGAAACCAGACAAGACATATACCTCTAGACATACCCTATCTGAAAGGGTCTCAGTGGAAGCATCAGGCATCTGTGTCTATGCAAAAAGTTAAAAGTGAACTATTTAAAATCTAATGCTCAGAGTAGCTGTGAGTCTCCTTTCATCCTGAGACTGAATAGGAGGCCAAAGAATCCCTAGAGCTAGTTACTGTAGCCCATGACAGCAAAAGGTCAGTGAGCACAGCTAGTAGTGGAAGGTTGATTTCACACCAGTCACTCCCTAACTACCTCTTTGGGCAGACGTCCAGCTGGTTGTGTTTACACAGGTTACCCCAAACACAGAGAATCCACAAAGCACAACAGTCCTCCCACGTGAAGCAAACAAAGAATGTATCTCAGCTGCCAGGGCCCAAAGGGCTTCACTGCTCACAGCTCCATAACAAGAAAACCTGGACTAATTCTCTAAAATGGATGTTTTCATGCAACAGTTTAACCTTCTAAACACCTTTATGTACAGCAGTTTCTCCTGTGGACAGCCCATTCATAAACAGGCCTGGTCTATCTGCTGCATCATCACTGTGACTATTGTTCTACCTCCTAGAGCCACTACCCCAAACAGGAACATGACACAAAGAAATCAAGTTGTTCCAGTTCCAATTCCACTTTTTAATCCTGACTTTTCACAGGACACTTCCATCAGATGTCAGTCTCAAAGTCCTCAGGAGAAAAGAAGATCTGTCCTTAAGTCAAAGCTATGTTTGGCCTCTCCCACCAATAGACAGATTGGCAGATGAAACCAATATGCTGAGTAACTGGCAACTGGAGTCACCAATTCCTAAATAAAAAGTTATTAAGTGTGTTATATTTAATATCACAACCCAACAACTGCAGGGCAATAGGGGAAACATGTTCAGGCACTTAACAGGTAAACCACAGTCAGGTTATTTAAAACTACTGAAATACTAAGGTATAGAATAGTATCAAGCGTTTAAAAGATTTATAAACACCTGTACGATGCTTTTTTTAACAGCTGGAACATAGCCTTTGGTGGCAGAAACCACAACAAATTAGCTGTGACAAGTTGAGAGATACTCTACACATATAAGATACCGTATATGGACAGTAATCTTGTTTTGACCCATCCCAAGTCCTCATGGCTTTAAATGGTTAATCTTGCATCTTCTCAAAGCCCACCTGGCCAGTCCTATTTCAGACATTCTCACAGCTCTCTTCCTTACCTATCTGATTTTATGTCCCATGTTTCTACAACATCCACCCACCATAATTATGGGTAAATATTGATCCAATGAACTTCCCCCAAAGCAGACACTTGCAATGTACGGAATCTGGATATGGCTTGTGACAACAACTCGGAAAATGGGAAATTAACAGTCCTTGCTACAGACTTAGTCACGGTGAATTTAGTGACATCTTGCTTTCCTGCCCCAGAAAGGCATTTTAAATGATGTTGCAGTAGACTATAGTCAACTATTTAACACATGGGGGTTTTTGCAGCAGAAGCTCAGCCATTTCTTCACTAAATAGGACATGAAGAGAGTGCATTTATTCTTATTATAACAACTATTGTGGTAGTGCAGTATTTGAGTAACCTATCCTAAGGGTATGCTATCCTTTCCAGTTCACACTGACTACAGCCTCCCTATTATCACAGGAATCTGCAGAAAACTCTCCTTTACATGAACTCTTCTAGCTTCATTTTAAACTACACAGAAGTAGTTTCCCTTCTTTACATAAAATAATACAGCCAAAAGACCAAAGAATTAAATTAAGCCCAATATATTAAGTGTCAGTTTATATGTACTGCTCTCATTTTTTTATTGGCTTATCCTCTGTCAAGGAGACAAAATACAAAAATTAGTGTATCAATATTTCATATCTTCTTCATCAGGCCAAAGAAGGCAAATTCTTCTAATTTCCCTTTGTCAGAAACACCTGCCATTCATCACCCTTAGCAGTTATTTTCTACACATCTGAGTTCATTTTAACTTATTTGAATCAGATTCTCACCCTACACTGACATAGAATATCCCTCCGCCATATTTTAGGATCGCCCTTCTCCCAGCAGTATTACCCTAAATGCTCATTCAGGTATGACCAAATTGTTTCTCAAGTGTTTCCCACATCAGCTTATTTCTGTTACAAAACAGCGCTGATCAAACTGTTTGTTATCACTTCACAAGATTAAAACCTCGTACTCCTGCACTTGACTCTGTTTCTACAGGGTAATCTTGTTTCTTGTATAAATGTCCTTCCTCTGCCACAGCAATCCCTTAAGGGTTTTGGTATCAAAACATCCTATCGGTGTTACTTTCATTAATGAAAATTAACCAAGTCATCCTCCCTTCTCTTCAGGAGTACTACGTTCTCTCCTTCCCCAATAGCTTCTTACCACCTCATCTGCCAAGCTGCCTCTTCACTAGTTTCATATTTCACTAAAAAATGCAATCTACTAAATTCTTTTTATCTGGGGAATCAGGTATCTCTTAAAAGGGAACAGCAATACCAAAATATTGAGCCTCCCTTAAGCCTCAACAACGTTTTAGTCTCAATTGCAATGCCCTTGAAACACGTCAAGAAGTTTCTGAAAATCGGCATCCATCTGTAGTTTAGTATTCATTCCCAGCTATCACAAGATTCAGTAACTAGGTGTATGGAGTATGCTCTAATTCTACAAGGCATTCATGGTTAACAGCAAGCTGGGTGAGAAAGCAGCATTTCCTCACCCATCATACCCTGAGTTATGTAACCCACCAGCTGCAGTGCACGCTCAGAGCATCAGCTCACAGCCAAAATGACTTCGCTGACCTGAAAGAACACTTTGAACTTCTGCTGTACCTCCCCCCACATGAACACATGAGATCTAACACTTTACTGTGGGTTATGTTGTTAGTTCATATAGGAAATGAAATTAAAACATCCCAGAGACAGGGGACAGCAAGTACACTCGACACTATTTCCTTTTGTTCCTCACCAACAAGCACGTGTGATCCACACTTGACTCTGTAGCCATTTCACAAAACAGGGATGTTTATTGTTCCCCCACTGAGGCTGCACTTTCAGAATGCAGCTATGAATGCTGCACTTGAAGTTTTCCAGGAATACAATTTGTCCTTGCACACTTGGCATTACAGTTTTGGGAAAAGCAAGGATATCTTTCGGAAAGGCCCACTCTCAATGTGTGCCTGCTGAACTGTGATTCTCTTCCCCCCCAGCACATACTTAGCTCAGGAGTATTATGGAAATGAGGGCTTGTTTCCAAAATGGCATCCATCTGTTTTGGTTTTTTTTTAGCTCAGACATTTTTAAAAAAACAAACAAAACCCCAGCATAACAGCCCTCGGTGTTGGGATGGAGATGGTTTGCCAGCTGATAAGGTTAGGAAATGCTGCATGTTTGCACAGCACCTCACAAGTGGGGCTTTAAAGTCTTACTGCAGAAAGATAGTTGATAAGCAAGTAAAACAACAGAAGCTGAGTCCCAAAGAACTCTTAACTGCCTGCGGTATGTTTACAAAAACGTACAAAACTGGTTATCTTCTGTAAGTAATTTTAGAGGAATCCTCAACACAACTGGTCAGCCTGTGTACACACACACTTGTGTAGTTATACATGGACCTGCAGAGGCCTTTCACAAGGGGAAACTTAAACAAGAGACAACGAGAAACTTCGTTATTCTCATCTGGAATCACAGAACGGTTTGGGTTAGAAGGGACCGTAAAGATCATCGAGTTCCACCCTCCTACCACGGGCAGGGACACCTTCTCCTATCCCAGGCTGCTCCAAGCCCCGTCCAACCTGGCCTTGGACACTTCCAGGGATGGGGCAGCCACAGCTTCTCTGGGCAGCGGGTACCAGGGCCTCCCCACCCTCACATTGAAGAACTTCTTCCTAATATCTAATCTAAACCTACTCCCTTTTAATTTGAACCCATTCCCCCTTGTCCTGCCACTCCAGGCTCTTGTCCCCATCCTTTCTGTGAGTTCCCTTCAGCTACTAGAAGGCCTCAATTAGGTCACCCCAAAACATTCTCCTTTCCAGGCTGAACAATCCCAATTCTCTCAGAATCTCTCGGAAGAATCCTAGTTCTTCTCAGGGTGGGGAATCACACCCCTCCTCAATCTCACTACGAACCAAAACCCCAGCACAGCCAACACCGCAGCCGCCCCCCGGACCCGGACCCGAGCCGGCCGCAGGCCCCGGGGCGGAACACGGCGCTGCGTCACGACAGAGCCGCGTAACCACGGTGAGGGGCCGAGCGGGAGGGGGCGGCGGGGCCGGCCCGGCCTCACGGCGGTACCTGGAGCGGGTGCGCCTTGCTGAGGTGCATGTTGAGGGGCCGGGCTGTTGGGCAGCACCTTCCCGCAGCCGGGCACGGTGCACAGGATGTTGGTCCGCACTTGGGACAGCTCTGTCACCGAGGGCCGCACCAGCTCCCCGGCGGGCGGCACGTCCCTCACGGGCGCAGGGGGCCGCCCCAAGCCCCCGCCACGCCGCCCGGCCGCCGCCGCCATGTTGCTGTCAGCTGCTCGGCCCCCGCTCCGCTTCCGGGGGCGGCCGCCAATCGGCGGCAGCGGCGCTGAATATTCATGAGGCACGTGGCGCGGCCCCGCCCCCGCCCGCCAGCGCCCCGCGGCGGCGGCTGCGAGCGGTAGGGCCGAGCGCGGGCCCGTGCGCGCTCCCGCGGCACGAACCCGCACACTGCGCACCGGGAGCACCGGGACACGCGGGGCAACCGCGAGTGCCAGCCTGGGCACGGGACCCGGCCCCACGCACACCGCGCTCGGGCGGCTCCGCCGCACGGCCGAGAGGCTGCGTTTATTGTGTTGCACCGGGCAGTGGAGAGGCAGGCACTGATTTCTCTGCTGATCAGCGACAGGACACGAGGGAATAGCTGGAGCTCTGGCGGGAAGGTGAGGTTGGATATTAGCGAAAGGTTCTTCATCCAGAGCGTAGTTGGACATTAGAACAGATTTTCCTGGGAAGTGGTCACAGCAGCAGGCTGACAGAGCTCCAGGAGCAATTTGGAAAATGCTCTCAGGCAGAGGGTGGGATTGTTGGGGTGCCCTGTGCAGAGCCAGGAGCTGGACTTGACAAGCCTTATGGATCCCTTCCAACTCAGATTTATGGATGTTGGAATCACCAACACAACGCAGAGGCTTTTCCCCTATAGCAGGTCAAGTTAAGGGAAAAGATGAACACCATTTATTGGGTAGGAGTTATGCCATAGGTGAAGCCCCAGGATGTGTGTTCCTCCTGCAGCCTCTGTGCCCTCAGCTGCCTGCGTTCTGCTGCTTGGGGTTAGCACAGAATAGTTTGGGTTGAAAGGGACCTTTAAAAGTCATCTAGTCCAACCCCAAACTGCCAACTTGCTGGAAGAGACCAACTGCAGTGGGGATGACAAGTCTGGTCCCCACATTCCCCCCTTTGCCTTACCTTCTCCTCATCTCCCTTGATGGGGACACCTGCTCAGCAAGAAGGAACCCAAGAGTTGAAGATATTTCCTGAAAAATTAATAAATACACAGCTGGAAATACTGCATAGTTCCTTGAATATCCCTGCTTACAGGAAGTTAAGAGATGAAACAACTCTGAAAATAAGAAATACCAAAAAGGGGATGTTGAAAACGGGATGGAGACTGCCTTTCCCAGAAACAAGAGGCAGTAGTCCAGGTACTCACAGTGTTCTAGAGCATTTGGGAACTTTACATTTATGGTAAATCACTGCCAGCTCAGGCATTTAGGTTATTTGGGAGAGAGCATTATGAAGAACAAGTTGCACAGAGTGAAATGCACGTTGGAATCGTAATGGATTTGAATCGTGGAAGTATGAGCCAGACATGCTAAGAGCCAGCTCTTAATGTCTATCACACCAAACCTGGAATTCTTCCAGAATCCTGACATTATGTTAAGTATTTTGTCAAATCAACATTTAAATCTCACAGGTGGAATTCCTAAAATCCATACTGCTAGCAGATAGTCCTAAACCTCTTTTCATGTGTGAGTTATAGAGGTGCTGAAACCTGAACCAAACCAAAAATCAGTACATGACAAGTAATGTTTTAAAGTCAGGCCAAACAAACGTTTATAAGGCTTAATTTGCACATTTATTTACAGTCTGAAAACAAAAACATGCCCATACAACCTCTGGACATATGGCTGCTTCTGCACACTGAGATATTGAAAGTATATTGGAATTCTATATACACCAACTACACACAAAACAGTCCCGATAACAGAATTAAAAAGAAACACTTGTACATTTTAACTGAATCTTCTGATCAAATTCATCCCAAAAACCAAAGCAGCAAGTATCTATACAATTACCAACATTTACTAGCTCTAGAGAACTCCAGTGCAAAGCTGTTTGCATTTCTTACTTGTTGCCATCTTGATTCTATAACCTCTGTCCCCAAGCAAAAAACTAGTGGCAATGGGCAAGGATTTCTGAAGGATAAATTAATTGATTAATTGAGATACTCTAAAACATGTACCTTCCTAAAAAGAAAAAATTGCCTCTTTCCCTGTATTCTTCCAAGATAAAAGTTTCACAAGACATTAACAGCAATAGGCAGATTTTCAAGTATTTGTTACTGGCTGTTGCCCTTGGTGAGAAAGACTTTGGAAGCTGAATTAATACCTCCTAAAGCTGGATGGAAGCTTATTATTGACATCCCTATTCCAAAAGTCCATTCACCCCCACGCCCTGTAATAGTCTTTGAATACAGACCATCTACTTAGATAAAAACATGCCTGAGCTGCAGCCAGGGAGCCCCACCCATTTGAATGGGACTATTCACCTGTTCCAAACAGGGCAGGTTCTGTCCAAAATAGAAAGGCCACCTGCAATATCGTAGCCATCTACAGCTATGATAGCAAACTGAGTAGCTACAGTTATTATTGCGTCTTTATGAAGCTTCAACTACACAAATACTATTAAAAATACAGTTAAGACCAGTCATCACGTTTAAATTTAAAATAACCACCATCTCTGTTTAAACTTTCCAATTAGCTTTTTTTATTAGTTAAGGTTAACTTCTGTTAAAGACAGCTGCGGAAAAATAATTCAAGGACGAGCCATAATTTGGAAAAAACTTTAAGGTATTAACAAAGAGTAAGTTATTTTTTAAAAGCTTATGATAGTTTTAGATTAACACCAGCAATAAATGAGTTGCATATTTCTCTATGAATTGCATATTTCTCTATGAATCAGTTTTAAATTAAGGGCTTACAAAACTTTCTGGAAATAAACCTTTTTTCTCTCTAATTTTAAAATAATTCCTAGCTTTATGTGGTATGCATGTAAGGAGTGGTGAAACTGGTGCATCAGCCACACCTGGAGAGAGAGAGAGAGAGAGAGAGAGAGACAGATAATTACAGCTGTACTCCACCATTATTTACCTTTCATAACTGTTATAAAACTGAAATGCAAAACTAAACCACTAAAACTAAAACCACAGCTTGAGTATCCATGTACAAACCAGTAATTCTAAGAATAAATGTTACATATTTAGACATAAGTTTTTAAAGTGGTAACATTTTTATTCTACTACGTTTCTTTTTCTAAACAAACTATAAAGTTGCTCCCTTATGCAAGATACAAGCAGAATGTAGGATGACAAAAACACTTAAAACTCTGGAATTTCCCTCCATTTTATAGAGTTAGAACACTCACCCGCTGGTGCCAAAGATTTCAGCGATTCTAAGAGATGTGGACTAGAAAACTTGACCAAACATCTGAATGGTTCTTTTTTATCCAAAACACCCATTTTAGGATCACTTTTCAACATTGTCTCAAGCTGTTAACACAAAATTTAACCAGTGAGTATAAGCAATGAATATATTTTTTTATATGTTATTACACATTACATTTAAACATTTAAATAAGACCATTCCCAATTGGTAACGATTCCAGCCGGAGAAATGTTGTAGTAAAATCTGAGGGTGCCACCATGTGGCAAAGAGTTTTCTGCTGAAAGCAAGAGGCAGCTTGTTCAATAATGTAAAACATTAAGTATCTCTTAGAATTTTCAATTTATCTGTTCATGCAATAAAACCTGTGCATCATCGAGAAGTCAGTTATGGTGTTATACATAGCATAAGCTTTGCATGTACTTAAAATAACCCTAATTTCTCATGCTCCAACACACTGCTGGTCTAAGTCTACCTTTATAACAAAAACAGGTCAAAATGCTGAGTTCACAAGGCTGAAAGACTGAAACACAATTGAAAACTCTGACCAAATTTCAATCTGTTTCTTACAGAGACTTTTAACTCATTTATTTTAAAACGTCCTCCTTAAAGTTTAAAAAACCCATAGGATTTCTTAAATTTGAAATTTAATCTGACTACCACTACATTAAAATTACAAAACCCTTAATCAAATTGGTTGCTTTTCCTACCCTGTATTGTGCAAATTCGAGTTTTGGTTGAGGACCACCACCAAAAACTTCCCAGTTCAGTCTGTGGATTCTTTCTTTCTCACTTCTGTTTTCTTGAACTATCCTTATATCTGCTGCAGGGGAAAAGAGTAGGGAAAAGAAAACAGTAGGGAAAGACAGTGTTGTCAGCTGCTGCAATACTGTTCTTCTGATCAGATTATTCCAATGAAAATTTGAAAGTAATAGTTTTAATGAATTCAGTGCACTCTTTTTTTTTTTGATAAGGCAGTTGTGTCTATTATTTATATCTTCAGTTCTTACCAAGAGAAAAACACAAGCTAATATGAGATACTGGACATTGAGTGGTTTTGTTTTCCATGTCCCATGCCAGTCATGGGAAATACTGACCTCTCTCAGGGCCAGCCAGTATTAAGGCACCAGGGATGGATAACATAATGGGAATGGAGCATATATACATTTCCTTTTATCAGTCTCATTTCACAAGCCAGCAGGAATGACATATAAACAGCCTTTCCATTCCAAATATACGTACCACTTTCTGATTCTACATTCCCTCCTTGCAGAGGTTTTGCATAGTAAGTTTGGAAGTTCTAAATAGAGAGAGAGAGAGAGAAAAAAGATTTTAGTTCAGTTCTACTTTTAGAACCTCTAGCTGAAAAGAACTTTAATATACTTCCTTTTATTTCTAATTCTGCAAGAATGATCTTCCAAATTTTGACCATTACTAGAAGGCTGAAAGCCAACCTACTTTTGAAAAAAAAAGCCTGTCTTAGGATATTTGTGAACATTTCCCTATTTACCAGTTTTACGTGGATGAGCAAGCTAAGTACCCATTCCAACAGCCTTCAACTCATGGCTCTAGGAAGCCTAATGAAAGGATGCTAAAAATACTTAGGACTGAATTGTTCATATAATTTTTAGTCTGAGTTTAGCCATCAGGAATAACAATAATAAAGAGTATGTGGGACACCAAATAATTACATCCCCATTGCAATGTTACCTTCATGAAAGGCTGTCGACCTCAGTAGTTCAATATTATTTTAACTTGATGCTCTCTTGGAAAAGGTGATTTTTCCCCCTTGCTAGGGGGTGAGAACTAGGCCTGAAACAAAAAGCAAGACTTATCTTAGGCTTTACTTGTGAAGTGGCTCACCTGGCTATATCTCTTAAACACAATATCTTTAAGGGAGTTTAAAGAATGACTTCGAAGCTCCATTTCACGGATGTCATGGTAATTGGAAGCAACAATCAGGGCCTTTAAATAAAAATTGAAATTGTTTTAACATCAGTCTTAATCATCACTGTGTTTGTAGTATGTAAAAAACATAGCATCTCTAGACATTGTGATGTCTTTGTTTCAAGGTAAGCAACTGCCCTTTAACTAGCAAAATTTAAATATCTGAAAAAATGTTGCAGAGATTGTTATTAAGCTCAGGTTAATATTTAAAAGCCTTCCCAGTATTAACAAGCTAAATCCCATTGTCTTATCAGCTGAAAAATAAACAAACAGAATCATAAAATATTTGAATTACTACTACAGAAATTTGAGGAAATTTCTAAATAGAGGAAAAAAGACTACCAGAGCTGATCACAAGTTAACAGAAATGAATGGCATTCCCTGACAAGCTCATATGCTTAGTTCTTGAAGTTAACAGTGTTGATATAATATTCTTCAACTTCTGTGAGACAATTTAATGGAATACTGCCCAAGACTTGGTTAAGAAATTAAATTCAGGAGCAGTAAAAATTCCAATAAACTGAATTTATTCACAGTGCACCAATCCAAAGGTATGGGTTTTGCCCCATTTTTATCATGAGCTAAGGAGAAAAAAAAAAAAGGATGCAGTTTAGCAAATTATGTTAAGTGAGGAGTCTTTACCCATCCTCTTAAAAGCTAACCCAATTATAGCTCTACATGACTGTGGTGAAGTCAGGGTCTAAGTTTTATTCTGTACCTGACACAGCAGAGGCAAGTTGCTCTTCAGCACTGAGGCAGAAATGAAGACAAAAGGAGTCTGTGAATGGTACACAACATAACTGGGTTTGTACTGGTTTGGTTTTTTATATGGTGTTCCCCAGGCAACTCTAATCCAGATTGCATTATCCTCGTATTCCTTAAAGGTGATGGTGACCTGATAGAAAAAGAAAAGCTTTGTTTTACCAACCCATTTAGGTATCCATAAAGATTTTCTCATCTCTTAACATCCGTGTTCACAAGACCCAAACATAATTTATAGTACCACTACTTGAATAAGAAAAAAACCCACTAGCGTCGTAAGAATTGTATTTAAATAAAATTTCCACAGAAAAACAATAACCTCACAAACTGGGATAAAAAGAAGAATCACCTTTCAAACTCTAATATTGCTTTTCTTCCTGTCAGTATACATTTTCTTCTGAAGGTAGAAAACAGCTTATTACAAAAGCACTGATTTCTCTTTTGGGAAAACAACACAAAGATGTCTGTTTAGAAGGAGGGCTAGTAGCAATAATTCCAATATGTCCATTTTTTGAGAAACTAAACTTTTTATCAACTTGTGATTTTAGACCTGAATATAATATTTATCAGTGCTCAAGAATATACAACCAAAAGTCTGAACATTCCCTTTCCTATTCTTGTTGATTTGCTCCTTGTTTACTTTTTGCCTTGATTTAAGAAGGCTGACTTTGAAAAAAAACCAAACAGAAACCCCAAAAATATTGCAAAACTTTTCATTATAAGAGTGATGTGAACTGCAGCTGATTGGCTGAGTGTGATTTGTATTTGTTGCCCTCTCCTGTTGTCAGTGGGAACCCACTGGGTGTCAAGGAGTGACACAAGTAATCAGCCAGAGGCATTTTCTATTACCTTGCCCAAATGAAGCTGGTGAGCTAAAGCAACTAAAGGCTCCTGCAGATTGGGCTAAGATTTGATAAAAAACCATGAACATGCTGCCATGAAGCCAGTCACATTTTAAGACAAACTTACATTTTATTTCCTTCCAGCATAATTGTGAAGTTGCTAAAACAGACATGCAATACATTTTTCCTATGTCACGTGCAGTTCCTATCATTCCCGAATGAAAAATTCCATTTAAGTTTAGACTCAAACTGTAAGGGACAGTTATGAAAACAACATACTGACACCAGAGCTGTGAAGCAAATTTGGAATGGATTTATTCTTACATTTTTCAAGGCTGACTGAAGTCTTCCTTTAAACTTTTTTTTGAAATCTGTTATGTCAAAATATTCCAATTCTTCTCCTGTTACATGAGACAAAAAAACGAGGCAGAAATAAAATTTGTGTCTACAAGAAGCAGGTTTAGAGATGTTTTTAGTTTTGCTGAAACAAAATTAAGCAGAAAAAGTTGAAGCTGCATAACCTTATACAAAGAGCTGCACTTTAATTCTGACCCTTGTTATTGCTATACAGGGAAGAGGTTAATATTTAATTAGTAGTTACTAATATCTAGTATTTGCTTGAGAAGTTAATAGAAAGTATTCTAAAAACATTAGAGATCATCTCAAGTGAAAAATTCATATTAGGCTGCAGTAAAATGTTAATGTCTGTATAGAAAAAATCTAGATGAGACTACATTTGAGTTTAAAATGTAGGATATGAGGCAGCACAACACTAAGTTGCTGAGAATTATGGGATTAGAGCAAGGGAAGACATTTTACCTGATTTTTTCATCTGGTAAACACTCCACATTCTTTTGTTTTGGTAGATGTGGTTGTCTAAGAAAAATACGAATTGCTCAATAACACAGTGTATTATCAAACAGTAATTAAAGGAACAAAGAATTTTACAACACTTTTACTTACAGGTTACCTTAAAAAATATTATTTTTGATAATGCAATATAATGTATTGACATTCTTAAACTACCACTCATAGCAATCATAACAGCAAAATAGTTTTTTTATTAAAAGAGATGTAAAGTTATTTAGTAATTTAGTGAGCAGCTAATAAAGGGCATCCCTGGGGTTCAATGTTTAAGGAATTGTTTTACCTAAACTGCCCAAAACTCAAATGTAAGACATGTAGACTGTTAGAAGAAACCTTGAGATTTCACTGTTGTCTAATCAAGTTGTGAATTAATATTGGAGTTAAGAGTTATATACTTCTGTTGATCTCGAGCTTTTTGTAAAAGAGGTCACATCCAAAAAGATGAATCTAAAACGTGATGTGCTTACCCCACATGCATCTGCACCACACTAGGGTAATTGCTGTGTAATTACAGGCATTATCAACCTACTCAGAAAAAATAAATGTCATTTAAATTCACTTTTTACTTACAAATTATGTCTAGAACAGCTGCTTGTTTTATGTCTGCAGAATTTTCCTGGAAAGAACAAGAACGCATTGTGAACTACAGGTCCAGAATGCTCAATCACACTGTTTAGCAAGTGAAAAATCTCAGTATTGGTAGTTTAAAGGATATTGCATTGAAGCCCATAGCATGTACACTCTCTTTAAAGGCACCACACCTTATCCCAGGTTTTGAGAAATCAATAATGAAAACTATTTCAGCAAGGTTTAAGTGTTCCTCTGCAGAGGCAGCAAGAGGAACATAATCCTTATATGTTCTTATGATGTACAACCAATTAGAAAGAAAGTTAATGGGTATTTGTGACATAATGCAACACTGACTAGTATCTCACTGTCAAGAGTTTTATCATAATTGGCTATTGTTTTTTTTATGCTTTACAGCATGAAAAGATTTTTAAGAAACTGAATGACAATTTGTTACAGATACAAGTATTTCAGAAAAAAATGTTATTTTAAAATACGACATTTGCTATCTTATGAGAATAACTTAATAGTTTATCTCCTGAAGTTTTATCTACACTACAGGTAATTAATCTTTGAGTAAGAAATTTAAAGGGAATGATACAAAAAGCTGTAGAATTCAAGATATATCAGTAATAACTGTATCTATCAAGGTTATGATATTATATATAAAGACTCCTAGTACACCAAAATCAGATCAGATAATTTTTTTGCTTACAGCATGCTGAATGGAAGTAATTCTGGCCAAGGAAACTTAAAAAAAAAATATTTAAAGTCTAACAGATACAAACTACTGTTATTACCCATACTAAATAGATTTAAATCAGGACTATGTAATGAGTAGACAACTCAATCAATGCCTTTATTTTACAATTTAGAAACACACCCATTTTTAAAGGTTTAACGCATTGAGCTTTTAATCTACCATATGTAACTTAGAGCTCAAAACATGTATTTCCATGTTTTCCATGTATTTCCATATTTAGTATGGGTCTGTTCTACATGTCTATAGATCAAACAAAATCAGTGGTGTTACATTTACAGCTTTACATTTTCCAGACCACTAAGTGCCATTTGAGGCTGGGTTGTGGCCAAAGATTAATGTTTGGGTTTTTTTTTTTTTTTGGTGATGCTTCTACATGCATCCTATACATCACCAACAGTTTCTGAAGGAGAGGATTTACCTCACAGAGTTGAACAACGTCATGAGAAATGCTGTCCTTTATCTGATGGAAATTTAGAGTCTGCAGTTGTGCCTCAGAGAGAAAGCCCCATTTCTCTAGCACCGTCTTGATTTCATCCCTTGGGATTTTTAGCACAGTTCTTCGGATGTACTCAGCCACAGTTTCATCCATGATGGAACCACCTGGAAAGCTGAAAGGTTAGAGAAGATAAGACCAAGCTGCAGGCAAGCTCAGGGGACTTGCTCCCTTCAAAGATGTACAGAGCTGCACCTCGGCACAACTGGCTGACATTGATGTCAGTCCTAAGTGCAGCACTACCACAGATTTAGACAGCGGCAAGTTAAAATACGTGCAATAACTTACATAGACACTGAATATCCTAAGTTGGAAAGGATCCACAAGGATCACTGAGTCCAACTCCCAGCCCTGCGCAGGACACCTCAGTAATTCCACCAGGTGCCCGAAAGTGTTGTCCAAACACTTCTTGAACTCTGTCAGGCTTGGTGCTGTGACCACTGCTCTAGAGATCCTGTTCCAGTGCCCAAGCCCCCCTTTGGATGAAGAACCTTTTCCTGGTACCCAGCCTAAACCTCCCCTGACACAGCTTCATGCCATTCCCTGGGATCCTGTCACTGGTCGTCAGAAGTCACTGTCTGCCCCTCCACTTCCCCTCACGAGAAAGCTGTACACTGCGATGAGTTCCCCCCTCAGTCTCCTCTTCTTCAAGCTGAACAGACCAAGTCACGTCACGCCCTTAGAAATTTCCCTTACTGACCGAGGCCTGGTGCAGACGGATGGGGCGCTGGGTCCCGCCCAGGGCTGTTGCTGTCTGTCCGGTCCGTGAGTGCCCGGGGCCTTTAGACAGCGGGCACAAGCGCGCAGAACTCCGTGACCGACGGGACTGGACTGGACTGGACTGGACTGGACTGGACCCGGCTCGGCTCGGCTCGGCTCGGCTCGGCTCGGCTCGGCTCGGCTCGGCTCGGCTCGGCTCGGCTCGGCTCCCGCCGCTCCCGCCGCCCGCCTTTCGAATCGACCAATCAGACCCCGCACCGTGCCCGCCCGTCCAATCACACGGCTCTCCGCCTGCGGCCCCGCCCCGCCCCGGCGCCGGCGCCGTTCGCGCTCTTCGCTCTGAGGCGGCTTCCGGCCGGGGCTGCCCGAGTCACCGCGCCCGCCCTGCACCGGGGTGAGTGACGGGCGGCCTCGGGCAGAGCCAGCGGGAAAGAGGAAAATTCGGGGAAAAGAGGGTGTGTAGGGAAACACCCCCCGACCCTCCTCCTCCTGCTGCCTTCTTCTATTCCCACCGCCTGGCTTGGGGGGCCGTGACGAGCCGAGCTCGGGTCCGGCTTCTGTGACCTTCCGCTCACCGTGCATCGGCCCCTGGGCTTCCGAAGCGCTTTGGAAGGGCAGCTCTGAGCGGGATCAGGGGTGTCTCCGTTGTGGCTGCCGTAAGCTGCTCTTCCTGTGTCTGTGTGTCCCGTCCCTTCTTTAAGGCCTCCCGGAGTAGTGAGGAGCTGCGGACAGCGCGGGCTGGTTCAGTGGGACCCCCCTGCCTTAACCTGGTAACAGCAGCTGCCCCAGCCAGCCCCTCGCCCCCCATGGCAGAACTGTGTTACTAAACAATGTTTACTTTCTGCCGAGTGCTACCTGCCTTTTGTCACGGGATCGGGCTGCTCGAGGGGTCAGAGCCTGTCTTTTCCAACATGGAAATGTGATCCTCTTGCTCTCTTTGAAGGGGAAAAGCTGTTTTACAGTAAGCAAGAAGATTCTGTTAGGTTCATAACGTTCTTCTTTGGGAAATCAATGAAATGGAGATGAGATGGAATGAAACCTGGTCTGGTGGATGGAGCTGATGTACTTGCTCTTGAAGTACAAGAGCAGCTGCCAGAACAGGAATTTGGTGACAGCACCTTGCCCTTACGTAATCGTAGAATGGATTGGGTTGGAAGGGACCTCAAAGATCATCTCGTTCCAACCCCCTGCCACGGGCAGGGACACCTTCCACTAGACAGTGCTTTACTTTTTCTGTCTGGATCTTTTTATTCTTAACTGTATGTACTGAAAAGGCATAGCAGGAATAGGAAGAGGCTGGTTCAATAATCTGTGATGTAGTGTTGTATTGTGCAACGGTACTTGCAGTATGTTATAATAAAAATATCCCACTAAATGTCCCAAAACTCTGCTGATGTTTCTTGTAGGAATACGACCTTAAATAATTGCCAGGAAGTGAAAATGCCTTCTTGTGATTTACTCGATCACTTTAAATAAAACTGTAGAAATTAATATTCAGTTGGTGTTCAACCTGCTCTGTTTCTTAGGACTAACACCTTAATTTGCTTTGCTAAGTATGAGATCAGGTATGATGTAGTTTCATTAGGTACTTACTAGTAAAAGTAGCAGGTGAATTCATGAGGGACATTGAACTGTTGACAAAATGGTGATGTAAAATGATAAAATCAGGATGAATCTTACTTATGAAATTTTAAAGATTGTTCTTTAGGTTCAGGCAAAGTAAGTGCATTCTACATAAAGAAAAAGATCTAGTAGTAGACATAATTGACCCTTTTTCAGTTTCCTTTCTAGTCTTCATAGATATGTTTCTAAATTATTTCCCCCCATTCTAATAAGTAATGTTGGGAAACCAGTGCATAGTTTCAGAGACCAAAATTCAAGAGGTTATGAGTAAATTTAGTAAGATTTAGCTAAGCTTGGTTTATTAAAGTGGATTTTAAAATTTCTTGGAGATGCTGGAAAGTTTGGGGTTATTGTCAATGTGCCTAATCACAGCCTTAAGGACAGCAGCACAGTGTGACACTTTAATGTCCTGGTCTGGAAGATGTTGATGATATTATTGTTAGGTAGAGACAAAGTCCTGAGTTTTGAGTTCCCTTGGGTTTTGAAATGATGTGCATCAACTGCAATTTCTCATTTCACTGATCTCTGAGTACTCAAAGCTGTTGTCAAAATTCTTTGTGTATGAGAGATAACACTAGGAATGCAGGAGTTCTGCTGAAGTGGCATGAATGATACCTTGAGGTAACACCAGCCTGTTAGGTATGGAGCTGAATCCATTTTCTTTGCTAAAAATTTG
Source organism: Corvus cornix cornix (assembly GCF_000738735.6). Classification (NCBI taxonomy): domain Eukaryota; kingdom Metazoa; phylum Chordata; class Aves; order Passeriformes; family Corvidae; genus Corvus; species Corvus cornix. The sequence goes on from NC_046341.1 coordinate 4,847,810, forward strand.
TACAATCTTAGAGAAAACAGAAAGGATTTGACTAAACAAAAAGTTGTTTGGATTATAAATACTTATTTCCAAACACCAAACAGAACAATACTGTGTAACGGAGACTGTGAAACTCCAGGTGTTTTGTCTTACTCAGGTTAGACAGTGACATTAACTGCAAAAATAAATGTTAAACATGGAGAGTAGAGTGGCTTCAGAGGAATTGCAGGTTTGTTCCCCTCCCTGCCGTGAGTCCCTGTTGTGGTTTGCACGGTCCTGCTGCCGCCTTGTGGGTGTTAGTTGAGTGTTTGCAGCAAATGTTTGTCTTCTGTGGCGCTGTAGAAAGCAGAGTTCTGTGTTCTTGTTAAAGAGCTTCATCATTAGCAATGTAGGTGCTCAGATGTAACTTTTCATCATCAGGGTTGCTAAGCAAGGATTTGCATTTTGCTTTAAGAGGTCATTTTTCTGAACAGTGTGCGAATTCATGTGGTTTGGGGATTTTTTACCATTGACTTTAGAAAGTTGAAAAAATATGATTGTGTTCTTTTCTTATGGAAAATACTAAAACTTGGTTTAAAAAGTAGGCTTCTAACATGTTTTAATTAAATATGGAGGAAGCATCTTATGGAAACAATTACCTAGATTTAAACCTTCCCTTCATTGTTGTCCCTCAAGTGTGGAAATATTAAGCATTAGGCTCATCAGCAAAACTAAAGGAACCTAATTTAGTTATCCTGCTGCATCAGGGAACTGGTTAGTTCATATTTATGGGAGATTCTGAGAAAAGAAGGGAACTTTTGTGGATTCCTGACATGCTGACCTCACATTTGATTTTGGGAAGAAGTGGGAATGTACCGAATCCCTTTGTTTCTCCACACAGCTGGGCCCTTTTGCTGCCTTTTGCCATAAGGAGGTCAGGAGGAGAAATCGGCACATGGAGAGAAATGAGCACTTTATCCTAAATTTTGGTGGCAAATATGAAATGCCCACAGTGTTCTCCCATGCTCTTTTGGGTCAGCCTTTGGTTTCTGCCTACTTCCTGGGTGTCTGCAGTTTTATTTGAATTTTGTAGTACATGTAGGTATCTTTTGCAATTAATATTAAATATTTAATGTGTTGAACATATGTATAGATCAATTTTCAGACTAGGGATGAGTATCAAATCTTGATAATTTATATGTTGATTGCTGTTAGGAAATTTGAGTTGCTTGGTGTCCCAAGATTGCTTACACAAGGAATTATCTCATTATTTTTCTAAACAGAAATACTAGTATTGGAAGTTCAGTATCATTATTAGAGAATTTCCAGCTTTAGGCTTTTGATTTTTTAGAAAAAATTCTGGTTTATGTTGGAAATCATAAAGCTAGAATATTCTGTGTTTTCCCTACTTAAGGAGAAACCAGACAGAATATAATACTGGAACGAGACAATTTCTTAATTTTTTTTCCCCCAGAAGAATAGCATAGATTTAGAAACTGGTTTAGGAGGTTGAAAGATTAATTATCTTTATCCATGTCTTCTATGTTCAGAGACTAATAGTTTACAGAAATTTGCACTTTTAAGGTATTTTAACCAAATCATTGAGATAGCTATTTTTAATGCAATTTTTAACAAGGAAGAAAAAATTGCACTGAATCTCATATCAAACACATTAAAGGGAAGAACATTTCTGTGCAAACCAGTGAAATATGTCATTGCCATTATGTAAAGAGATAATTTCTTTACTTCTCTCCAAATGTTCATTTCAGATATTAACATTTGCTTAGCATTTTGCAGTCCTAAAGCAATTCCTGTATTTTCTAAATGTTGTTCTTTTACTTCACTGCTACTATTTCTTGTACAGAAATTTTATATTACTTATTCACAATTTTGTCCCGTGATTTTTTTTTTGTTTGTTTTCCCAATGTTCTTTTATACTTCAATTCCTTATGAGCTACCACCTATACAAAATTCTGTCCATTTGGACTTAAATTCTGATAAGATGGCAACTTGCAATTCTTATGTTTCATTAGAATGTTATTAAAAAGAAATGAAAGAAACCAATGTCCTTTCTTCACACACATTGTCGTTTCTCTTGAAACTCTTTGAAACGACTGAAATCAGTCATTCCCCTCCAGCAACAAGATTAGCCTTCCCTGCTCATTTATAGATCACTGTCTAATCTGACATTTCTAAACATCAGTTTAATATTTAGCACTGCTAACACTGCTCTGTCATAACTTCAGAAGTGCTTAAAGGCTCCAGGGAAGCTCAGAAAGATGTTTTGTCCATCGCAGCCTGCATTGAACTGAGTGCTATTAATTGAACTTGAAACTTTCTAATACTAGCTGACTAACGCTAGTTGGTAACTAGAATATTATTTGAAAATGTCAGGAGTACTGATCTATGAACTGGTGTGACAGTTAACACCTTTGATTTGTAGCATCTATTCTACAAGAGGTGCCATTGGAAAAGTCCCTTGGAGTTGTTAGAAGGCTTTTAATTGATGAAACACACCATCACCTCTGTTTGTGGCATTGATGGCTTTCATCCATAATCTGAGAATAATATTGTAAACAATGGCAGTGACTACTAATCTTAGTTTAGAAATAATGTATCTTTCCTTGAAATGCTCCATTTGACTTCCTGGCCTGTGCTGATGTGCATTCCCTGTTGCATTAGGACACTGCTCTTGCTTTCTTCTGAGACTGCCAGCTCCGATGACAGTTTTAGGAAGTGCGGGCAGAGGCTGAATGATGAAGAGCTTTAATAATCATCTGGGTTCACACGTGTTAAAGTAACACACAGCCATTGAGCAGGTCACCCTCTCAGGGGAATGCTAACTCCAGAGCTATCAGAAAAGCTCTACTGATAAATTTAAAACATATTGACTTTGTGTGGCATGCAATCAAAAGCTGGTAGCAATAACACAGCAGGGTTCTTAATCACTTTGCTGTTACAGCCGTGCTCCTGCTGTCATATTTCTAAAGGTTCATTTGTTAATTTGTTGAAAAGAATGCTTAAGCAACTTGTACAGTTTCCAACAACTTCTGTGCTAAGAGTAAGTGTAGTGTAACGTTAGACTTCCAGATAGTCTGGGGGAAGGTTTTTGGAAGAAAATCACTACACCACTATGTGGAACATATTCTCATGGTTCTCAAGAGGCTTTTAAATGTTTGGATTTTTAAAATTAAGTTTGCTTGTGGGAATCTAACTCTTGTTAAGCTGAACACATGATGGGAACTACTGGGTATATGAATGTATGTGGCTCTTTAAGCCGAACATATTCCTTGAGCATTTTAGGAATAGCAGTGGAGATTATAGCTGTCAGCACTTGAGCTGACTTTTGGGATTTTGCAATTGTAAAATCTGACCATTGGCTACTTTTATTTGTCCAGTCTGTCTTGTAGGAGTGTTAAGGACAGTGATGGCTGCTTAATACAAGTTGTAGTGGTGTTTGCCTGATATATTGCAACTGGAAAGGTGATCCCTTTGGGAGAAGGGGAAATGACAAGTTACTAAGTAAACAAACAAACAGGCATCTCTCTAATTCAGTGGCAGTATGTGCCATAAAAATAAAATTTTGCCAACATGAGCCCATTTGTCCTGGTATGAACTGGACTTTTCTCCTCCCCTTCCTGATGGTCTTCCTGAACAAAGATGTCAGCTTCTTTCAGCCACTGTCACATGATGCTTTCAGTCCATTTCGGCTAAAGAACTTGCTCCCTCCCTACAGAACCCTGCAGGAAAGGGTGTTCCCTTTTAGTGTTCCAGAGAGAAAACTTGAGGGAAGCCGAAGTGCTTCCTGCCACTATCTGACAGAGTGGGGGATTCATGTAGAAGACGAGTCTAGTTGCTTTTCAAAGGAGCACAGAGAAGAGCAAGAGGCAAAAACATGGAATTGCAAGAAGGGACATTTCAATTCTGAGTGATTTAAAAAAAAATATCATTACTGATGAAGTGATTAAATACCGGTATTTAAAGCATCACCAATGTCTGGATTAGGATTTTTTTAAAACCGTGTAGATAACTAAAAAAAATGCCAGTTCTCAGAGTGCTGTAATGCAATAGCATTGTGCTTCCTGTTGTAATCTTTGTAGAAGGTAGAAAGAAAATCGCATACACTTAGCTTTTTAAAGCAAGAAAGCAGAAAATTGAAGTAGGAAAGTGAAAAGATAATCTGGAGTTCAAGAAAGATTAATGCTGCCAGAGTGTCCCTGAAAATTAAAATCCCAGCTGCATGCTTACATCTGTGATAGTCAAGATAATAAACTTCTAGTTGACTGTTAACATTTGGGTTGTGTAGAAGATCAGATATGTACTGGGTTTAATGACTGTAACCATGTAATATAAATTATATGCATTAAACTGCATTTTGATCTCAGATATTTTTTGTTAAAATAATACTGTGATAATACCTTTTGTGTTAAATCAGACTTGCTAGTTACACTGTCTTAATGTTGGCAGGTGGAAATTTTCTCAGATTCTTGTCCTTGTGCTACTAAGATCATCTCTAACTAAAGATGCATCCAGACCTGTCTCCTCATCTGCACACTGAAGAGTGTAACCTAATTATCAGTCTGCTCAAGAAATGTCACAAGGAGGTAAGGAGTGTTGAGCTAAGAGTGGGTGGGTTGGGGAAATTTGTGTCAGATAAATTAGTGATATTATATGGTTGTGAAGAGAAAACCCTCCTCTAGGCAGAGCAGCCATGAAATATAGCTGGTGTATTTTCACTGAAGAGCTATCTGATGACTGTATGTAAAGTGATTTATTTGGGAAATATAACATACCTTAAAATTTTCTGTGCTACAGCTTAGCACTTAGGGAACTATTTTAAGGACTGAAATAACTTCTGCAGCTCTTAGTACTGTGTGCCCCTCAAAAAACAATAATAAAATCAGCACCAAATGCCCTCTTTTTGTATGCTCATGGCATTTCCATATTCCAGCTGTCCCTGGGGCAGTTGGTCAGTGTCGTTATAAGGAGATGTGTTGATGGGGATCCCAACAGCCTCATGCATGACATTCAGTGTTTGGAGAGCTAATTGGGAATTACTGCTTGTCTTCCATCTTCTTAAATAGGCACCTACCCAAGGATATGAAATGTGATATTGTCTTCAGGCTTCTGCAGGCTCTTCATTGCTTCAGGATAATGGAATAGTCATCTCACTTGTTTAAAGGCCTTTTTAAAAATTGCTTTGTCTATGTCTTCTGCACCTCTAGCTGTACAAGATTTGCCCCCTGCATTGAAAGCTTTCTGCTGCATCATTGCAATGTTGTTTTTGTTAATTATTTTCCTAGTATACTCTAAAGAGATGTTCTGTAGAGATAATCTTGCTGTATTTGTGCATAAAAAGTTAAATTTCGTAGTTTCTACTGAGATAAAAATACATTTAAATATTCACTATGAATGTGAAAACTCTGATTTACACCACTATATGCAATCTACAATATTTTCACCTCCATGTTCAGTTGTGACATGGATACTTTTTTCTAATGCAGTTAGTTAGATTCTAAGACAATACAAATGTTAGCTTTACTGTTTTGAGCAGAATTCTAAATTTTTATTTTCAAAAGCCATAACAGGATGAGAAACAAGGCTGATAATTCACAAAATGTGAGAGAAGACGTTTTAAGTGAAAGAGGGATAACAACATTTTTTCAAGGTTTTAAAGTAGCTAAAGTAACATTAAAAACATTTTCTGCACCACACTTTGTTATGATTTCTAAATTACAACAATGAAGGGAGCAGACTTTTAATACTAAAATACATTTCAGGGAGTATATTGTACTGATTTTCTTCAGCAACATGCAATTTGTTTTTGCTGGCACTTGGAGTGCAGTATCTTGAAACATAAGCACACTGCAGTCTGTTGATACAATCCCATAGGTGGTACTTCCCATTCCAGTGCTCCTGTACAGAACATCTTCAAGCTTTAAAACTAAAAGTTGTATTAAATGTACAAGTTACGCTTTTTTTTCTGAGTTCAGAAATCTTAATTTGCCTAAAAATGCTTCAATAATTTGAGAGATTGTAGAGACTTTCTTTCTTTCTTTTTTTAGTTGGTTTGTTTTTTTTTTTCCCAGCAACTTTAATGTTGTAGGTAAGTGTTCAATAGCTAGAACTGAGAACACTTTGTGTGCATTAAGTACAATAGTATTGGAAAGATTGTGAAATAAAATGACCATCATTTAGGAGGAAAATAGGCAGTATGTAAGCAATATAAAATTAAAGTTTTGTAATTATTTTTTCATAATTATGCAAACAAATCCAATCAGGAAAGAAAATACATTCAGATTTGTCCTGATTTTTGGTACATACAAAGCTGGGCTTTCTATACTTTCAGTAGGAATGCAGCAGTAGTGATTTACTACTTGAAAGTAATGGTTGTCTGGCTTTTTGTTTGTGGTTTGGTTTTTTTTGTTTTAAATGAATGTCCAGAAGTATCCTGGACTTGTATGACATAGCTTGTTAGACTGCCTTGAGAACTGGAACTAGAAGGTGCACTTGAACTTCTTGGCAGCAAGTGATTCAAAGGAATCTATTGTTAATCTGACTTATGAAGGGACTAGGAGCAGCACTAATAGTCATGCACAGAATTATATTCTCTTAGTTGTGTTTGAAGTTCATCTTTACATGAAGAGGAATTACTTTTGTCAGTCTTGTGCTCAGCTGGGAGAGGATATTTGTGCTGGCAGTCTCAGAACAGAAAGGGTGAGGATGACTTCTTTCACACTCAGTTGAAAGGGAGCAATACTTTTTCATTGGAAATTCCAGGGGAATGTACTGAAATATTCTTTTTAAATTGAAGTCACTGAAACTGAAGTCAGTGATCTTAATGAGTTATTGGTGACTACTGCTGTTTTCTTATAATGCCAAAATGTCTTAAGAACCTTCATCTATAATTTAAATCACCGTTCCTGAGGGATGAAAAGCATTATTTTTTAATTGGGTGTCCATTTTCACAACAGTCAATTTGATTTACTTTATCGCTAATCTAGAACCTGCCCTGTATATCAAGTTTTGTATCTAGTGAAGAGAGGTTAATGGGATTCCTATTTGATGTCACTTTTTTTTTAATAACTCCACTCTGATGCCAAGTATGTGCTATAAGTAGACTAATTTTTATAGGTAACAGCTCAAAGAAATGTATATTGTCTTGCAATTGTAGCACTGTAATAGGTGTAATAGGTGTTTTTGAGAAACTGATGCTTTTTTTCCCTCATAATCTCAGCCAAGAAGTTGACATTTTAGGAATCTGGCTAAATAAACATAGATTAAACCCACTGTATTCAGAGTGGAGTTAGTTTGAAATGTGAGCATTCACCTTGAAATTTAATATGCAGGTATGAGAGTAGAACACAAAATTAAATCTGTATTAGCTGAAATAAGAATGTTGTAAAAGCAAGATTAGCATGCAGTAAAGTGATCACTTATACCATGCAACTGCTTCAGAGTCATCTGATGCCCTTTATAAATCACAGAGGTATAAACAAGCTAATTATAGCACTGCTATAGTTAAGTGTTTGTCATAAACTTTATTAACCCACTCCTACTTCCAGTTGTGTTCTGTTGGCTGAGATCTTGTTCATTGTTTGAATCTTTCATAGTCTTCCTGTGTCACCTATATAAATCCACCTGGCTGCTGGTCAGCTATGGAAATGCACATAGGTTTCCCTCTGAAATATGGAAGTGTCTTCATTTGCATCTGTTTTGTTCTTCATGGTCTTTTTTATTTAAGTTCATTAGTTGTCTGCAAGATTGGCCAAGTTATCTCCATTGATTGTGTAGCTGCAAATATCTACTAAACCTGCCCCCCCCTTCAGGTCTTCTAAATCACTTGGATGCTCTGCTGCCAGGTTCTGCCGTGAGATTCTGTGGCATGGCACAAGCATCCCCCTGAAAAAGCAGTCCTTCTAAAACCATGCATTCTGAGAGAGGTTTAATGCTTGATAGTATGCAGTTGCTTTAGGAAATGTGGGCTAAGAGGACAGATTTTTATGGTGAATGTCATCATGTTAGCTGTGGAGAGCCCTCATGAGGACAAGGCGTGCAGTTTTTCAGAAACTAAGGCACACTTAAATTTGCGTAAGGCCCACAGTTGACCTGTGCCATAAAGATGAGAAATGCATCTTATTTATTAACCTCAAGATCCACAGAGATTTTTTATACTGGTTCTAACATTCCAATCAATTAAACCTAGTGCCTGCATCTTCTGGACCAACACCACATTGTTCATGTGGCTGGGATAATGGAGCAGTGAATCCTTTGCCTCTCTAGGTCACGAAGAAATAATGAAAGCTAAAGCTGGGAGGATGTTGCCTCTGTACCACAAGCTGGAGTTCAGAATATTTATTTTTTGTACACTATTTAATTTAGTGTGAGTGAGAGTTGTGAGACTGACTTCTATATCAATAAAATGTATTGTTCTGTGTTTAGACAACCGCTTCAGCTTAGGTGTCCTCCTTTAGTCTTGTTATATAAGATGAGTACCTTCAACTTTCAGCCAGGTAGGGATGGCTCAAGTGAGCTTTAGGAGTTGCTCGAACTTCTTCCTGCTTGGGGGAAAAAAAGTTACCAAACACCACTTTTCACAAGAAAGGGAGAGGAAAAGAAAACCAGTATATGTTGAAAAATGCAAATGAATTGAAATAAATTTAGAGCTTCAGAGGAAGAAACCTTTAAATTGTAATTTTTTCTTTCTCCTTAACTCATCAGCACAATGTTTTGAAGTTTTTTGGTCATTGCAATGATATTGACCGTGAGATGCGGAAGTGCTTAAAAAAAGAGGTAAGGAATAAATTTACTGTGAGTTAAATGCTTAATAAAAAATGGGAGAGAACTAGAGTTGCTTTTTACTAAATGGTACGAATCGATAAATGTAAGCACATTCTGGTGTGGGCACTTGAGACCAAATTTAAACTTTTTTTGATAAATTTGTCAAGTAAAATCTGGCATCAACAAATGGCGTGTATTTTTTGATATACAAAAATAGGCAAACACATTTTAATGAAACAAATATTGGAGATAGGAACTGGCACTTCACAGATTGCTTCTGACTTTTTTCCTATTTTTTTTTTAGTAGTGATATTTGCACGGAATTAAATAGAAAGCAGTAATGGTCACTTCTGCATAAGTAACACTTAAAGCTGAAGTCAGTTATACTGATGGAAAGTACTTAATGAGTTGCTGAGTTAGGCCCTAAATGAAAATACTGCTGTATTACATCTGCAGATATGAAGGAATGAAGACTATGGGAGTTCAAGTGGATTAACTGTCTTAATAGGCACGTTTTCAGGAGAGTGTCAACTGTTCTTTATATTTATGGTGGTTGTGCCTACATGACAGAACATATAAATGAACATTTCATGCACCTTTTAACTTGAAATTGTACTTTCTGATTTTGACATAAATTTCACCATACTAAAAAGTTTCTACATAATCTTATTTTTTTATTTTTTTCTTCCGTTGAAGCCTTTACATTAAAGGAGTTCTTGATGATTATATTTGTCTGCCTTCTTAAAATGTGCCTATATTGATATGCCATTACTAGGAAGCCCCTGAAAGGTTGTTCAGAAATACTGAATAGGTAAAGATAGAGCTTTTAAAGATCCATTGTTCTCATTCTACGTACAAACATGGATGGGTTATTGAAAAATTAAATATTGGCAAGGGAAAAAGTTAAGCATTCTGTAAAGGTTAAGTAATGTTTCGGGTCATTATTTCAGTTATAGACCAATCAGTATAATGGATGAAAAACTGCAAATCCATTTCAAAATCAATTTCTTTAGTAGTTTATTACATTATATAGAGAACTGAATATTTGTGGCATACTTCGGTTTTATTCTTGATACCAATTATTAAAAAATTGAACAAATATATGCTCTAACCTAAGGATAATAATTTGCTTCTCGTGAAATACAGATCAGATGATGCATTGATTTTTAATTTTTCATTTATTTGAGCCATGAAAATGTTTCCTTTTTGTTTGCAATGAAAGAGAGGCTCTTCAAGTTTCTGCTAGTGCAGGGCCATACTTGAAAGCATGGTGGTCTTATACATGAATGTTAACTGTGAAAGCTTTCTTGGTTCCATTTTACACTGGAGTCCTGCCTCTGATGTGGTTCTTGTTTAAACCATTAAAAATCCCCACATGCCTTACACTCATTCAATCCAAATTTGCCTTTGTTCCTTTCATCTTGGTATCCTGCTTTATCTGTGCATATAATTAATGACCAGGATCAAAAATAGACCAAGTCTGTGATGACAAATTCATGTTTCAGAAGGCAGACACACATTAATCAGCATCTTGTGAAAGGAAAAGAGCCTGACCTGTGCTCTAGAATAGCACCAGAGCAACTATTTTTCCTAGTTCGTGTGAAGCGTAGCTGTCATACGTTAGATCTCTGTATAATTAAGTTCCTCCTTAAGATTAACTGAATCTTCTTTATTAGAATGTTCTAATACTCTTTAGCTTAATAACCTCAAACTTAGAAACCTGTATTTTAATGGAATAAATGTTAATTTCAAAGTAAAAATGAACCTGTATGTATATATTAACAAGAGCTGTATTTCTAATGCATCAGTCAAATATATTGTTTCTGTTCCTGGGTAAAAAAAAATGCTTTCTACAGTTTTAAATTTGACATATCTATTTAATGATAACAGCTGATCTATTAATTTCCGTATCTGTCTTCCAGTATGAAGAAAACAGGCTTAGAAACCGGGAGAAACGACAGAGGATAATTAATGCTCACAAAGCCTCAGAGAAGTGAGCTGTGCTGTGGCTGGACAGCTGCAGCTCCATAGGGACATTCACTTGGAAGCTGACAGAATACTTGTGTTTCATCACCAATGTCAAGCCTCTGGTTTGTGAAATGGTGACGAAATAAATGCATCACTCACAACCTAACTTAATTTTTGACCTCTAAAAGAAAACTACTGTGGCAAGTCTTTGTTCTGGCACAGTTTTATGATTATTAAGTAATGAGGAATCGGTGTGTGTGAGGTACTATATATTCAAGGCTGCTGTGTTCCCACTTTACTGAGTTGCATTTATTTCCTTGTGTTTAGCAGTTTCTCTTACATATCTTGGGTTTTGTAGGGTTTTTTTGTTTGTTTTTCATTGCAAAACACTAAATTACTTTTTCCATCACTTTTTGTAGTGTTGTGATAACACTTAGTAAATGGATTAGGAAAAGGAAATTTTAAACAGATGTGGATTGAAATTAGAAATTGCCTATCAAGGAATAATTGGAGTTCTAGTATTTTTATTGGAGCTAAAAGGATGAAGCTACTGTCTTCAGCTGAGAAGATTACAAATCCTCCCTGCCAACCATATGTACAGTGTAGACTGCTGTAAGACAATTTGTTCATCACACCCAAAGCATGCGGCTTTAGAAATCCAGAATGGAACATTTCCAGGGATTTACAAAGCTTCGCCTTGATTTTTGTTGAGTACAGTCAATGTGTGCTGAGTGATTTTTGAAGAGGAGTGCTGCCAAAAATACAAGCTAAAGTTCTTCCATTTTCTCTGGTACAAAGGTAAAGTTATGACTATTGAGGTTGAAGCAAAGCTGACACTGAAGTGCAAGAAAAGTGTAACTTCTGAGGCAAGTCAATATGTATTGTGTTACCAAGTTGCCTTGTTAGCCTATAAAAGGTGTTTATTTGCCATCAAACTGCTGAAAGCCCAGAACAAGTCTCCGAATTCAGAAGATTTGATATCAAAACATACACTGGTTTGTACAGTGATGGAGCTGCTTCTCTGTGTGCCTGCTGGATTCACCTTTTAAATAATGCCTCTGTTCTACCTAGTAGCAAAATACTTTTTTAAAAAATAAATTTTGTTGAGCCAAATACACAAAGTATCTAGAAACCTTTTGAAAAAAAGGTGTCTATTCTACAGTGAATTACATGGTTTGTTGTAAGAACCATTGTTGATACTCAGTCTTGGAATTGGTACATGCCCCTATTTTTGGAATAAAACTGTGTTTTGTGATCTGTTTTGAAAGGTGAATTAGATAGAATAATTTTACTTATTTTTCAATACCTGGATGGACCCAATTAAATCAGTAAAACTTAACCACAAATGTTTTCAATGAAAGCTCCAAGCAAAGCTGAAGCAATTGTTTCTGCATCTTGACATGCTGTTTGTCTTTTGGAACAAGTAAATGATGCACTGTTTGAATTCATACTTGAATGGTTGGAAGTGGTGCACTCTTTATTGGTACTTTCGGAGTATTTTCAGAGTACTTTGTAGTGAACTCCCCTATCTGGGAACTCTGCATCCATGATACTTCTTCCATTTGAGAGGACACAACCTACTTCAGGCAAGCTCTTAAATAGGATTGTAGCCTTTAAGTAAATAAATAAATTGAGAATTGTTCTAGAGATTAGGTTGAGAACCTGATATCTGAGTGCAGAAGCACTGAAGCTTTTGTTTCTTTAATCAGCTTCTGTGAGTCCCAATCTTTCACACAGCAACAAAATAAGAAACCAAGAGCCACTTAACACAGCTCATTAGTCACAATCATGTTTGCAAAGATCAATGTGCTTAGTGAATGAAAGACCAAATGGCACACACAATTCCTATTGATACTTTCAACTACATTTGTTTATAAATGTATTTTAGAGATCAGCTTTGTTTACCTAGTGAAAGTCTGATCATGGTCATCCTTCTGTTTCTCTTTGCTAATTGCCCACTAGTAGTGTGATATGAGAGTGCCCATTGTTTCCTGTGGGTTTTGTTCCTTTTGTTTGACAGAATTCATGTTGCTAGTTTGATCTTGAAGCTGAAAACCTCTGGTATAATAATACATATGATTTATCTGACAGAGAAAGAGGTAAGGATGAAATACTAAATGTGGGGTTTTTTCTTGTTTCCTAAAGTAAGCTTGGGTGAAATAAACCTTATCTCTATAGAAATAAATATATATCTCTATAGACTTTGAAGACACTTTATTGTAATGTCATTTGTCTATAGGAGCATTTTTCCCATTGTTCTTTCTGAAAGAGCATATTTGAGAGAGAAGAGAAAAAGAAATCTGATGTAATTTTTTGTCGTGTTGTGTGTGAAAAGCTCATAGGTGTTTCACATCGGAAAGTGAAGAAGGGGGAAACAGAGAGGGAAAATGGCAGCTCCGGCCAGAGTGGTAAGGATTTTCCATACTGAAATGCCATAAAAGTCTAGGATCCATGGACAGGAGGAGGACAGAGTAAAGGGAATTACAACTGTTGAAAATCCCTCCAGCTTTACCAGAAATACCTGGTAACACTGTTCATAGTGTACTTTTTCTTGCTGGAAAACTAAATTATGACATTCTGTTTGCCTTATTTTGAATTTTTTTTAAATTTATTTTTTAGTAGAAGGAAAAATATTCTGCTGAATAGCAGCAGCATAGTGTAGGAACAGCAGGGCGAGTTCTTGCTCTGGTGTTAAGTTCTTTATACAACAGGGCTTGAATCTGGTGCTCCTGTTAAGCTGCAGTGCTGAGTGTTAATATATTATGAATGTACTGCTCGTCTTTCCCTGTAAACTTTAGTTGGTAACATCCTCAAGAAATTATATTCTTTGTTGCTGATAAGGACAATGTGTGGTTTCTAGACCTTGAAGCAAAGCCTTGATTTAGTTGAGCTGACTGTACAGTTTGGGTGAGGACTAGTCCTGTGAGTTAGTTATTCCCCCCGTTATTGGAAATCACTGTCATGAATATTTCTGATGTGTTACACACTTTGCTGAAGCTCCACACCTCATGTATAAAGTGTATTTAACAGTCAGGCAATCCTGAATTTGGCACTGCCCATGTTTTAAAAAAATTCATGATATCTGATACAAATTCTTTCTGATACAAGTGAAAGCACACTTTTGTGGAATACCTAAAAGGATTTGAACAACTGGAAAACTGATACCAGATTCTGATAGTTGAGTTAAAAATGAATTTTTAACATTAGTGCTTAAGCAAAGGAGATTCTCTACCTGGACAACATAATGGATTTTAGTGCTGCAACTTAATGTTACATGTTGAGTTTTATTAATATGAACTAAAATGGAGTATCAGCAAATCTTAGTGGTCCCATTAGATGATTTTACAGGCTCAGTGATAACCACGCTGCTCCTCAACAGAACCTGCCTTGCAGTACATGAAGGTCTACTAATAAAAACTTGAAAGTGAATAGTAAATTCACATCAGGTTCCCCAAACCTACTTAAATTGCTGTGTACCAAAAAATACATCAATGGGAACAAAATATATATTTAGCCTGAAAATGGTTCTTGTGGAACCATCATGCTTTAAAATTATTCTTTTGAACTATTTGGTGACATTTTAAAGGCTGGGAACTTTCATGTGGTGCTTTTGCTTTAACCAGTGAGACTTTTATTGGTATTTTAATGTAGACCCTTAGATAAAACAAGATACATTTCAAAGATACAAGTGAGCAGAAAAATCTTTTGGGACATTCATTACCTGGAAAAATGTTACTGATGGCTTGACAGAGCTCATCCCCAGTACAGACATCAGCCGTCCACAACCTGGAGATTTGTTTCAGCTTGGCAAAAGCGTCAAGTGCCTGAAAGAGTATGGATATGTGTTGCTACAGGAACGCTGATGTAACCATGTCATCCGCAAAACTGAGGTGCTGAGAGCAAGGGACTTGTTTTGTTAGCATGACATGAGAGGTCTAATTTTTACAAAAACCTTTGACTGAAAACTATTCTTGACCTTTGCTGCCAGCAGCCCGGGGCTTGAGTAGTTTGCCTTGAAGTAAATCTGATTTCCCCTCCAGCCCTGGGCTGAGGCGGCTGCTCCCCGCGCTGGCATCACCGCGCTCCGGCTGTGTCACGATGCTGGCGGTGACTGCTGCTCCGTCCCTGCGGTGCCACTGGGAAGCCCTTCGTTACACACTGCCAGGAAGAACATTGGGAATGTTTTGGTATTCTTCCCGAGCGCTGGCAGAACCGCTCGCTGTCAGCCGACAGACGCCGGACGTGACCGTGCCCAGACGGGGGCGGCGGCCGGTTCGCAGCTGCACAAGGTGGCCTCCGCTGCCTCCCGGGGCCAGCCGCCGATCACCGCGATCGGCAGTGCCGTCTCCACTCGCCGCCTGGCAGCCGGGAACGTCGCCAGGCTCGGCGGCCACGACCCGGCCTCCCGCATCCCGTTCCCCCATCCCGTTCCCCTCATTCCGCATCCCGTTCCCGCACCCCGCGCCGCGGGGCTCGGCAGCGCCGCCCAGCGGCCGCTCCGTCCCGCGGGAGGCGGTGGCATCTCCGCCGCGCGGGCGGGGCTCCCTCAGGCTGCGCCGCCATCTTGGCGGGGCCCTGGGTGCTTGTGCTCCCTCAGCCTTGTGGTGTTGAGGTGCTGGTTTTTGCCCAGGTGCTGGGGCTGTGCTGAGGAATGGCCTTAGCCCTCGTAAGAACAGGGTGCTGGGTGCTGGTGAGGTGCCATCGCCACTGGATTCTGTGCAGCCCAACCACAGTGTCTGCCTCGGGTAAAACAACATCCACACTCTTCCCTCATGGGGCACGAGTTGTCGCAGCTGACCCCCGTGCTCTGACATACTCTGCATGCTATTGATCGTTCGTTGATGCTGAATTCTATTGCACAATCATACTTCTATTTATCACCCACTTTATTTATTTATTTAAATCAAGTCCATGTTGTGCTCAGAACAGCACTGTTGAAATAAGCAAATGTGGTTGGACTTTGCTGTGTCCAGTGCTGAGCAGGGCCCTGGCGCAGGGCCCCACGTGTGGCCACAAACCACAGGGGGGGATCGACACTGACATTACCAAAAATCCTCTCTATGGTGTTTGGTAGGATTAGAAGACTAGACCTCACTCTCTTTTATCCCCCTGGGTTGGTAGCTACAGCTGTAAGATGTATTTTAGAAACAGCTATGTTGTGCCCTAATACAGGCATTCCTGTTTTCCAAAGTTCAGCAGGATGTTGGAACTGGTTGATTCACCTGGCTCTGGAAGCAGCCAGGAATAAAAGGTCATCCTCAGAGACAACTGGCATGGATGCAGTTTTGATTTATTAGTGATTCATTTTGTGTAGCATAATGGTTGGTTTGTCACTTGCTTTGGGTATTCTGTAATATTGTAATTATTTATCCAGTGGTACCTTAGACCATTCATGCAATGCACAAAACAATCCACCTCAGCTGTCTCTGTTAATTGAAAACTGCAGCTTTTAATTGTTAACTTTCCTGTAGCTTTCAGAGCTACATATTTGTGTGGTTTATTTAGTTGTGTTTTGGTTTGGTTCATATTCTAACATTCCTGGTAATGAATATATAAAGTACTTTGTGTCTAAGTGGCATTAGTTAGACAGCTGCGGTTACAAACAGCCCACATAATCATATTAAATCAATATTAAATGTGTGCTACTGAATAGTTGTCTTTGGGATGCTGATGGTCCCAATTTAATTTAAACTTCATCCCACTAGTGCTTCTAAAAAATCTCAGAGGAAAACAAATCAAAAATCAAACTCCCAAATGAGTAACTCCAAATGGAATAACAGATCTTTCATAATTGGTCCACAGTGGCTTCATTTAGGTGGATGTACAAGTGTGTGGTGTGTGGCAGCAAACAGTCCAAAGCCTTTTGGCTGTTCACTGCAAGAGAGGGAACAACTGTGGAGAAGGGGTGTCAAGATGCCTTTTTTTGTGTGACAAGAGAGTTTATTTGAACTAGGAAAATAGAAAAGGCTCGTTTGAGTCATGATATTTCCCGCAAGGAGAAGATGTAAATATTAGAAGTTTCTTCAGAAAGCCAGTTTGTCCTCAGTGTGATGCAGCTGTGCTGCTGTTGGTTCTGTTTGCAGGATGGCCAAGAATAGATGGTAAGGGCTGAAGAGGGGCAGCAACAAGGAAACCTGACACTTTCCTCTGGAGCTACTTGATATTCAAAATGGAGACTCTTAAATCATCTGGTTATAACAAGAGCTAGACATTCTCCCTTGAATTTTTTTTGTGCTGGGCTTGTGTTCATGGACTTCTGTTTCCATGCTTGGGGCTGTGTCCAAGGTGAGGGCAAAAATTATGCAGTGGATCTAGATCTCCTGGTTAGGAAGTTGCATATTACTGCAGGGAGTGGTGCATTGAGTGGAAACCAATTCCAGTGTCCAGTACTCACTGAAGATGTTGTTATTTTATTTCTAGTTGTTTATTAGGTCTTACAGTGTTTTAGAAGATATTGCATACAGAAGTTGTGTACTGGATGTACAGAAACAGAAAAGTGAAGATACCTGCAAGGGAAGTGAGAATTCTCCCTTTGATCAGAGTAGCAGGAAGGGAACCTCTTTTTATGAAAATATGTCTTTTAATAGATTGAATATCTGAGGAAGAACGTGGGACATTAATCATCAGGACTTTTATTTGTGACTTGATATGGTTATGGATCATCAGGCCAGTTTTAGTGTATTGTGGTGCTGCTAAGTTGAAGTTTCCTCGTGCCCTTACACCAAAAATGGTGCTTAAGAGATGTAGGTCGCGCCTGGCAAGTGTGGGTCAGGTGAACCTGGGTCTCTGCTATGTCCATTCCTTAGTTGTATTCCTTCCATTTGCTGCTGTTCCAGAGGTTGCCCAGCAACCCTTGTCTGTTTTATGCAAGTGAGTTATTAAGGAAGGGGAAGGGGAAAAAGTAAAGGCAGAAATGTTGGGTTGTCAAAATTATTAGTAGCATCTAAAACTAGATTTGAAGTAGTGTTGTGTGTGTATATGTGTACCTATATCTGTATGTATGTGTATGTATAAATGTATAAAAATTAGTACAATGGTGAAAGAAAGGAAATGGCCTATTTAGCCAGCATTTCCAGTATGGAAGTGTTCTGGTCCTTGTTCTCCTCTCAAGCTGTCTGATGGATCAAAACCCACCAGTAACACAACAGTGCAGCCTTAGTGAGGGCATTTACTTTTTTATTTGGGGATTTTGATTCAACATATGAGAAGTGAAAAAATATTACCAAAAATCAAGAGTGAAAACAAAATATGTTAATCTTTCTGTTGTCTTTTGAGACACTGCAAATAGGCATTTTAATTTCGGTGTGTTTGACTTGGCTTTGACAGTGAGAGAAGCTCAAATATCTTAGCAGCAGCAAGAAGTTTTGAATTATCATCTGCCTCTGTGCTAACCTGCATTTTAGAATTATTTAAGCTAAGTGCAGAATTATGTTCTGAGTCTTACCATTCTCAAACAAATCAGATCACTGATTTGTACGTAGTGACGGATGTGAATGGTGTACAAATACAGCAAGTAAGAATTTTGGTATTTTTCAGTCTGTGGGAAAGGATGACTGACTAGTAGATTTAGATCTACTATTTTTTAGATATGGACTACACTAAGTGCTAAGTGTTTTTCCTTAAGTAATTACAATAATTTCTTATAATAAATACTCTTATTTCAATTTGATCAGCAACGGCAAGTGCTGCAAGTTATTTTTGTTGATGCCATAAAATCTTTTAAGTAATTATAGCTTACTCTTCAAAATTAAATCACCACGTTTCATCTTCATTTGAGTTTTCTACAGAAGTGGTGATGGATAAATACTTGAGCACAGCCCCTTGGGGTCTGTTGTACATTGCAAAGAGCCAGTATTTAGCAGATAAAGCCAAAATCAGACCAGGGAAACCTCAAGTCTATTGAGTCCTTTAGATTTTAGCTAGTGATGGGCTCCCCTGAAAGCCACGGATTGAAACAGCTGTGAGCTTAAGTTCAGATTCAGATCTGGTTTTGTTTTACAACTTCCTCTTATCTTTGTAAGCAGAACCAAAACCATGGTTTCAAGTCTCCTTTGTCCCGAGGATTAGATGCATGGGGTTGAAACTTAAGTCCAGATTTGGTGGTTTAGGCTTGTGCTAATTTTTTTTTTTCTTTTAAAAATGAAACAAAGTATGAACAACCACCTCAGCAGCTGGCCAGAAAAGCTTCCATTTTACCATACCTAAATTAGGATTCTCTGTTTAACTGTAAAATTGGCCTTTAGGAAAGGGAAGAACAAAAGATACTGTCCTGAGATAGTTGGCAGGTGGCAAGTTGACAGAGCATTTTCTTCCAGACCTGTGCTGGGCCCCTTAGTCTTGACTTGAAACCGAGTACTGGAATGATAATGTGTTATTACTGCTGTGCAGAGAGTGCTTCCAGCACAGAGAGCACTTGTACACGTACAGAGTGGGTGAAGGAATCAGAGTACATACACCAGCCGTTTTCTCTTATGAGCAAGTATGTAGACAGGGAATTTGTAATTGCAGTTGGTTTTCTGCAGAAATTGTTGTATTCTATTACATTCTTTTCTCAGCAGTATTAGGGAATTCTTTCAATTAGACATTTTCTGAAATTGGTTTAAGAAAATTGTGTTCTTCTTAGTTTACAAATAGGCACTGGCACCTGGCTAGTGGTTTTGTTTTGCATGGTTGTGGGGAATTGTTTAATTCTCCTTTCTGAGTCCTCTTTCTCTAGGTCAGCAGCCAGCAGCGAGGAACATCAAGTAAAAATAAAACTCCTATTTTTAGTTCAGCTACATAATGTCCTATTTATAATACTGAAATTTCAGCTACTACCTGGCCCCTTTCAATTCAATGAACCATCTCTCCTCTGTTAGCCCTCATTGCTCTTTTTTCACATCTGCCCCTTTTGATTCTTCTGCAATTATTTTTGTAGGTTTGAGGATGCTTTTCCAATGGGGCTTTTAATTCTGCACGGTGCTGACAGTGAGCAGTTCAAGTAATTTGACTAAAAGTAAGGGCAAGTAGCAGCTAGCAGGGGATACTCAAAACTTGACATAATTCATCCTCAAAATTTTAACACTATGAAGCTCTTGGGGGGGAGGAAAAGCAGCTGCAATCATAATGATTTATCAGTTGATCCAGATAAATGTTTGCTTCTGCTTTTAATCCCTCATGACTACTGAAAATAAGATACTTTAACTTCATTTTCCTTAGGATGATACATGATAGTAATTTGCTACCCCCCACCCCCTGCCTCTCCATTTTGTATAAATTTTAACACAGGCCACTGAGAGGGAGACAGAGAAGAACACATACACAAGTATCTCCTGGGTAGCCAATAAACTGCCTAGGATTTGGAAGTGAAATAGTTAAAAATGTGTTGAAAACCTCAGAGTGTAGCTGAAGTCTGGGGTTTTGGCAAGTAAAAGATGGCTCTAAGCACAGGACCTTAGGAAAAATGCATTTGTCCAAAGGCAGTTTTTACCCTGCCCGCAGTCTTGGAGATAAGGCGGGAATTTTAACAGGAACAGTTCCAAAATACGTTGGTCAGCCCAAAGAGCAAGAAGGAAATGTTGACGTGCTACTGGGTGAGGTTCTGCTGCCATCAGAGAGTGGGCTTCAAAATGGGGATTTCACTCTGGTTAAGCCAAAACTAATGTAGAAAAATTGTCAGTTAGAAGCAGCTTATGAAACCAGATAGACCCTATTATCCACCGGGGACCAGGCACTGAAAACATTTTATTTATTTCCTCCATATGATGTATCTCACTTGAAAGAAATGAAATGACTTGTAAACCTACAGCTTTTCAACAGGGTTGAGTCATGCTAGAGACTGATGAGGAGTTGGATGGGGGCGGAGGAGGAGGGAAAGTAATTCTGGTAATGTGGAGACCTTGTCATTGTGTGGCAAAGTTTGAGTTTTAAGAACCATGATTATGCTTGAGCGAAATTTTTGCACAATGTATGTGATACATGGTGCTGAGCTGTGCTGGAAGCTGAATAAATAGATTGAGCAAGTACTTAGCCAGGCACGGTCATGTTGTTGTAGCAGAGGTAGCAAAGTCTGATGGCTGGAAACAGCCATTCTTTAGGAAAATGGGGAGCTGCTTTAAAAGAGCCAAAATAATATAAAAGCACAATTTAAAACCCCTGAGCAACAAACCCTTTAACCCACAGCATTCAGTGGCAGAGGTACAGAACACTTTATGTAATTAGATTCCAGGTACAAAGAGCTCTGCATTTCACAAAATTTCAGTTATCTTCTGAACAACAACAAAAAGCTATTGTTTCTTCTTGTCCTGTTTCATCTCCTTGTTTGAATATAAATCCAAAGAGTTCCTCCTTCTCAGACAGCTCTTTTTTTCTCCTTCTTTAATATGCAGAATAAACAATATAAAGTGGAAAAAAGTGAGGTATACATAAAGGAAAAACATCTATCTTATGACTGCTCTGTCTCAAAACCTTCATGTGTAGTTGGGTAAAAGATTTCTTTTGGAGAGGAAGGTGATGGTTGGAAGAAGGCTAGGTGGGATAAATGTGTAATTCTATTGTTATATTTACTATTGCAGTATCTGTGAGCCAAGAGAAAGGTAGCAGGGTACAGATGTGCAAAAGAGGAATATTTGAGGGCTGTCGGCCCCTGCTTGAGGAGAGACCATATGAGTTAATGAGGTCAACAGAAGGGTAAAAATAGACAATATGAAAAAGGGGTGGGTTAGAAGAGCCCCTTGGAAAATGTCCACAGGGTATGAAGGGAGGATGAGAAAGACGAGACCACTGAATGGAGCTCTAAAAAGAAAGGCAAGGAGGAAGCCCACAGTATAAACTGTGTACCAAATGCAAGTTTTAGGGAGAGATGGGTAATTTGTGATGTCAAAGATGTCAATGGGGGTATGTAAGAGATGTGGAGAAGAAAATGTTCGGTCTTGAATTTACAAAGGTCAGCACTGATGTCTGTTTTGGCAGAAGCTTGAAACTTCATTTCTGTAGACATGAGGCGGAGACTCGCAGCAGCTTCCTGACTGAAGGGGTTCTCATTTTCAACCTTCTTTAACAAGTTATGATCATTTCATGTCTTTTAACAGACGTCCTCCAGCTATTCATTAAGTGACTAATATTCTTGCACTTTATGCAATCATAAATAATGTGTGTTAACGTGATGACCATTCCTGGCGGAGCTCCAAGTTCTTTTTCCACAAAGAAACATTTGTTTGCCATCTACCTAATAACAACCAAGGCAATGAAGACACTGCTGTAGTATTTTTGAGGTATTTGGAGTGTTTACTGCAACGTAATACATTCACTGTTCATTGCATTCTCCAAATAATTTATTTTAAACACAAACACCTGCCTCTTTCCTGAGCTCCCTTCCTCCATTTACCTTTCACTTTGAGAAGAATCCTTTCCAAAGCAATCAGCTGGATCTGACCCAAGTACAAATATGCTAAATTATGCCATTGTTCTGTTTTCCTGAAGTATTTTTTTCCACCCTGCTCCCCCTTGTTTAATGCAGGCCTATTTGATCCTGTCCCCTTGGCTTTGTGGTACACAGCACATACATTTAGTGTAGCCTTGCAGTTATTTCTGTGTATTTAATTTCAGTATCACTTTTTGTCATTTGTTTTCCTAAACTTTTAAACAGTTTCAAACTGGTAAAGTTTTCAAAGCTGGTGCTTTCCATGTTTCTGGAGCCTGCAGTTCCATCTTAGTATAGCTACATCCGCATTTGCAATTAAACATCTTCACTTAGAGAGTGGTTTAAGACAGGAGAAAAGTAGTATGAAAAACTTGTCGATCATAGACACCATGGTAATTCCCTTCATTTGTATTAGAGAAGAACAGTTCATGGAGGCAGTGATGGTTTTAAATATTTTCTTTTCATTAAATGAAAAGCTACTATTGCTCTAGAGCATAGAATGTGACCACTGGTTGCTTTTGCACACCTGTGCTCTGCCTGCTGTGGATGAAAGGTCCTGAGAAGTAATGAAAAAAGTGTGTGAAAACAGTTTACTTCCCTGGATTTTTGGGTCACCAGTGCCATTTCAATGGGATTGAAAATATTCTCCATAAGCAGAGAGAGTATTTAGGAATGTAGATGATGAATGATTTCTTACGGTGATACAACTGTTCAAGCTTGCCTGTTTCTTGGACACTGACAGAACAGATTGGGTTTGTTCCCTGGGAAAGGGACCAGTGCCTTAGGTTGTATCAGGCGGCATTATCAAATAAAACTCAAGGTGAAATTCCGTCAGGAAGGCAGCTGATCCTCTTTTTCTGGTATATGTGAGAATTATGACTGGAACACTGCTTCAGTTTGCTTGATTTTTTTTTTTAATGAATGTGCAAAAATTACTAACATATAGGAGAAATACAGTTCCCATTTGATATTTGAATGTGTATGAGAAAGAGAAGGCTATCATAGGAGACATCTTCATATAAGAGAGTCTTATTCAAAGGAAATTGGGAGCACAGTTCAAAGAATATGTTTAAGAAGGCAGGACTGAAGCAGCCAGAAGAGGATGTGTGATGAGAGAGTACTGCACTAATAATAAATAGAAATACAATGCTGCTGCACCCAGCAATGACATGGAAAACAGTATGGAACTGTCTGCCACTGAGATGGAGATAATGAAGCAGAGATAAAGTAGGATTTAAGCTTGAGATACAAACTGTGCCTTCAGAATCCAGAGGCTGTTCATTAAGTATCTTGGAGACTGAGAGCCTTTGCGACACTGGCTCTTCCTTGAATGGTTTAGTAAAAATTGGTACCAAATTAATTGCAGAGAAAACTATTCTTCTTATTTTGTCTTAAAATTAGGAATCTCTACTATTATTTTCCATCCTAGATGGAAAACTTCAAATTTTTATGCAATGCTATTCTATAAAGAGTAAGTGAAGTAAAATCTTGATAGAATTTTATGGTTTGCTACCAACAATGTTTGGAATTTAAAGTACTGGTTTACTGTGTATCCTCCAGGTTTTCAATTCTAAATCTGGTATTCCTGAATAGACATGTTTTTCTGGAAATTTGAATGATTGCTGTAATTTGGCAAGAGCAATTGTGTAATCACATTTCACAAGCTAGGTGGTAAAATTTTTATTTGGTGGAAGACTAAGCAAAATATGAGTTTGTTTCAGAAAGGCTTTTTTTCTGCCACTGAATATCATGATATCTGTATAAAAATAGCAAAACGTCCTGACGACAGATGTGCATAAACCTTTTCCGGCCTATAGAAGATCGGGTTTTCATCAAAGGACTAGGGATCCCAAGGTCATTAAAATGCCATGAAAGATCTGGCTTTGAATACCATTTTGGAAGTCCTCTGGAGCCAGAAGAAAAACAATGGTGAGCAGGCAGGACTTGCAAAAGGTCGATCCCAAAACTGGTGTGTGATGTTCCAAACACCAAGCTCTTCATTGGCATGTTCTTGCCCTTTCAGCTGAAATGAAGCATGGAAGAACTGAAGACTGGTCTGGGATTCTTGAGTGCTCTGCTCTCCAGGACCCTTTGTCTTACTGCTTTTTTTCCTGTTTTTTTCTTCCTTCTGGGAGGAAAAAAACCCCCTCAATTCATATTGTGGATTTCTGCTTCCATATGGGGATTTTGTGTCCTTGAGCTCATAATTCAAAGGGAATAATCTTGAACAAGAAGGAAGCAAAGACTTATCTATCCCTCTTGTGTCAAAGGCTTAGTCATTAAAATGCACTTAGAAAATTTTCTCTGTGAAAATATTGTGATATTGTGAAGCAAAAATATTTCTTAAGTAGCTGAAGTGAACCATGGACTTCATGGGTAGAAACCCAATAAACTAGAAAAACTTCCATTTGGTTAAAGTAGAATTTTTTTCCCTCATGAGTAGTTCTGAATTTGGTCTGTTCAGCAGACCCTTTTTTTGACACGAATTCACATTTTGCATATGCATAAGTAGGACTTGTCTGTTCTGGTGTTGGATGTCCCAGGCTCTGAAGGTTCTCACTTCAGTTGAAGGAACAGAGAAAAGCAATAAAATTATCAGATATGTCTCTCCTTTAATTCAGCTGTGGAAAAACCAAATTGCTCCATCAATCTGAGTGACAGCTTTGGACAAGAAATTATCATGTTTATTTTACTCACAGTCATTTTCCTCATTGTTAAAGGACAGGCAAGGAGATATTGTTTCGCTGATGGTAATGCTCATGGCAGCACAGAAAATTAGCTCTAAGTAGGTGTATTTCTGAAATATATGTTTTTCAGTCCCTGACAGGGATTGGAATGTATTTGCTGTTATGGGTTTAGTTGCTAGTTAACATATTTTTGTGTTTTATTCTTGGGACCTGTTTCACAGATGCCTGTAGCTCATCAACAAGTGCTCTGTGCATGTTTTGCATGGTAAAATTTGGTACAAAAATTAGGCTTCTGTACAAACGCCCATTTGTCATGTTTTTTTGGTTTGAAGTGAGAACAGAGCCGTGGTTCGAAAAGTTGTTGTCCTGTTTGCAAATAGTTAAAATTAATTTATTCTGCACAAAACCAGATAGAGATCCTCTTCACTTACTCCTCCTGTTGAGTTGTCCATTAACGATGGCACATTAAGAAAAGGAGGAATGTGCAATTGGTTTGTTTCTTTACTAAGTTAACATAAGGCAGTTATTCTTGACTGGAATTTGGAAAAAGCAATAAAATTTCTAGGGAATTATTCCTGACTTGATACTTAGAGCCTCCGAAACTATAATTTTCATGCGATCTCCTGAATTTTCTAAACTCATTTAGTTTTGGTCCTTTCTGCTTTTTTTGTTTCTCCATTACTATGTATAAACCTAAATAAACACAAATTAAGATAGTAAGTAGTGTTTGATACGAATATGTGCAATAGAAAACTTCCTCTGTTGCCTGACCCTTTAAGGATTATATCCCACTCCTGATGTTGTCACTAAGGATTTCTAGGGTAATGAGATCCATTTTGGTTTTCAAGCTGAAAGCAGTGAACTGTGAGGTTCCCCTCGCTGCTTTTTCTTCTGACATTTTGCTGTGATTCTGGAGAAGGAGGACTAGGAGCCCTTTTTAAACAATCACCACAATTCCCTGTGAAAGAGATATTTTGTGTTCCCCTCCACTGTGTGCACATTTTACAGGTTTAATAACCTTTAAGACAGAACTTTTCCTGGGCAATGGAGCGCATGGTGCGGAACGGTAGAGGCCAGCCCTTGTAACCTCTCTGTTCTTCTATGAATGGAACTCTAAAGAGTGTTGGGTCTTTTGTCTTGGCTGTTTGCCTTGGTGCTGTTCCCTCTGTCAGTGATATGATATTGATTAGAGCAGCCATGGAGGCACATTGAAATGATCGCTGTAAGCTGCTGTCACTGCTGAGGGCACAATGTGTGTGGCTGTGTTGTACCTCCATGCCAGGCTCTCCTCTAACACACTTCCAGACACGTGGGATGCCAAGCCGGGTAAGCTGTTTTCCTTGGGTACTTGCGCATCATACCTAGTTTTCTCCCTACTTTTCCCTGAGCTGGCAGTGATTCCAGAGGCAAAAAAGCAGCTCATTGGCAATCATCCAGGAAGTATTGCTTTGTTTTCTTTATTAAACTGTGAGTTTAGAAGACAGAGACTGGAATGGGCTTAGTTCTAGTAAGTTAGAACAGCCTAGAGGGCTTTCTGTGCTACACCAACTGTCTCCTGTGTACCACTGGTAACATCCCTACTGCAGTGTAAATCACTGGGTAACTCAGCACACCTTTTATTTAGCTGAATATAAATAAACAGCAGGATACTTGAAAGAAATAACACTCCAGAGAAAACACAATCCTAGTGCAATTAGAGCATTTCTATTTAGATAATTGCTCACAGAAATTATAAGCTTGGATCTAATCCTCAAAGGATACAGAAAATTGGCAGTTCCAGGATGATCTACTTCTTTCACTCTTTTCCCCCCCTTAATGCATTAATATTTTTGTTTCTCACACTCTAAATACTGAATCTTTTGGCCTTTTTTCTTACTACACTAAGAGTGATACTGAAAATGACAAAATAGCAAGGGATGCCCTAGAGATAATTTAATTTTTGAGAGGATCTGTATAGAGGAGTGATAACAAGCATGATAATTTACTGCTGCTTGAAAGAAAAACATGACCTCATGCAGTTACACAGGGGCTTGCCCTAATTATGGGTGCAGACAAGGTGGTCCCTGGGGTATTGATGAGACAAGCAGTAATCTCCACAAAAAAGTATTTACCTCAATGAGACTGTCCTCTCCTATGCTCTCTTTATAGGAATAGGCTTTTTGTGAGTATTTTTTCCCATTTCTAAGAGCTGTAGTTTAGGTGAGGAG
This sequence comes from Corvus cornix cornix, assembly GCF_000738735.6. Taxonomy (NCBI): domain Eukaryota; kingdom Metazoa; phylum Chordata; class Aves; order Passeriformes; family Corvidae; genus Corvus; species Corvus cornix. The sequence goes on from NC_046341.1 coordinate 4,874,812, forward strand.
GGAGAATTAGTGTTCTGTTCCTGACTGTCCTATTGACTTGGGCTGTGAGTTTAGGCAGGTTAACTCCATTCCTTTGCTTTACCCATGTCTATAGAGTGGAGATTACCAGCCATGGGTAAAGTGCTTGGAGTTAATTTCCATGCTTTAATTTGGTTTCTTTCTTCTCTTCTCTGTTGATTTTATTTTTAAATCCTGAAATTTTCTGTTAGCCTGAGATACTTAAAAGCCAGAAAATTTGGAGTACAAGGAGAACTCCCTGTTACACTATTCAGCAGAGTGCCCTGAAATAATAGAGTTTTGTTCAGAAACAAATACTGGCATATAAAAAATACTGGTGTATAAAACAAATTACCCCTGTAATCGAGGTCATTGTTTTGTTCAGTTGTGTTTTCTTAAATGTCTCCTCAATCCTCTGTTTGCAGTGCATTCTGTGAGACATATTTGCACTTGCAGTTTATAGAAACACTTGCTGCCTTGAACACCTGCCAAAAAGTAGATTTCTAAGGATGAAACTAGAATAAAGATCTTAGTTTATGTTGCAGTTCATCAGATTAAATGCAGAAGTTTTAAAAATAACACTTCAACAGGTTAATTGCTGAAAAATGATTGAATCCATTGATAAGCAAAATGTGAAGTCAGTTAAGATGTGTATGAAATACTCTTACTGGTATTGAAAACTGGCTTGGTATTTATATGAGAAGGTTCTGGATCAGAAAAATAGTATGTTGCCACGTGTATGAGTTGGAAATACTTATTGGCTAGAGGAGTAAAATAGGCCTTGAAGTAATTTGTTCTGTGTGCCATTTTTTTCCTGCATGTTCGAGAGCTCAGATTTTTTTCACAAATATATGAAAAAATGGGTAGGTATCCATATGCAGTTTCTGTGCATGAGGCCTCTTCTCCAGCTCTTTAACATTTAAGGGAAGGGAAAAAGTGTGGGTGTGAAAGTACGGGGGCAGTTTGAGAAGGCACTCTTTAAATGGTATGGGATTGTGTCATTCTCCCTCATAAATTACATCCTGAAACCACCATTTACTTCTTAATCCTACTTTGAATAATGAATATTCATCTAATCTGTTCTTGACTCTCCACGTAACTCCCATTGCTGAAGAACATCTTTCCACAGCCACAGAAAGCCACTCTGGATTTCACTTCTCAGGACTGCTGTGACTTAGACTCACATAGGCTGCTCTGCTGTGTTTGAACAAGCCTGGAATGTCTCGGTGCAGGAGGAAGAGATGGAACTGCTGGAGTGTGATGGCGTATATCTGTTCCAGTCCCCAGAGTAAATTAAACCCAATACAGGCTGAACCTCTGCCTCAGTGACTGGTTTTATTGATCTGGAATTGGTAAAAAGTGATGGTCTGCTCCAAATCCTCCCCATTCATTGTCTATGTGACACTCCCAAATGGGTGCAGAGGAAAAGCCACAACAATTGAGGATTCTTCTGAGCTGAGGAAATGCTTGTTGACAAATTTCCTTGATTTTAATTTTGAATCATGCTGTTAGATCAGGGCACAACAGACTTAATGGCTGATGAAGTCATCCACATTCTCCTTTGTTTCTTGTAGTCGGCTGAATGTTCACTTGTGTTACTGTAGGACACAAGTTTATGAAGTTGGTGTGTTGTTATCAAAGCCTTTTGGTGTGGCCATTATACACCTCTTTTTTTTTCTCCTCTTTAGCAGTCAGCCATCTGCAAGAACTGTTTATTGTATCCAAATGATTGTGAGAGCATTCAGTGAGGGTATAAACAATGACAGAGCTGGTTTCATTAGCAAAGGCCATGCAGAATCAATGTCCGGGTCTGATTCCTTCCTTCTTAAACTTGTATCACTGTAATTCACATTGAAGTGGTTAACTTCTGATTTACTTGAGCTCAAGTAAGAGTAGATAGAGGTCCACACACTGACACTATTCATGTTGATGGGAAACCATTTATATTGCTGCCAAGTTGTTGGGGTGTTTTATTACAGTGGCAGTGAATAAAAGCCAGAGTAAATTTTTAATTTCACTACCTTTAATATGAGAGAAACTGAGCTGTCTTATAGGAGCAGCCCTAAACTAATTCCCAACTGTTGTTTATCTTCATTGTTTTCTGCAGAGATTGTCTGCACTTTTTAATACACTTAGTTTTATATGGGCACTGATTATAAAATATTGTTACCTTTCTTACTGTTAAAACACTTTTCAAGGATTATATAGTGTTTTTCCCAAAGAGAAAACAGTAGAAGGGCTTCCATGTCAAATTTTTATTCCTGTAGCTTCTCAAAGAATATTGAAAAAACCCACCAAAATCTCATGAATCTGGGCCTTGGCTGTGAGATTTCCATGTTTCTGTGGGGAGTATATCACAGATGAAACAGGCTTTCTCAGGGGGAATTATACCTCATTACTTGGGAAAGTTAATTGGTACTGCAAATCCCACAGCAGCATCTACAAGATACCTGAGCTGTCCACAGTAACCTCATTTTCTAGCCTTAAAAAGGAAAAAAGCAGAAAGCCCTGTGCACTGAAATATTATAAATTTAACTACGGTGAATCTATAGGCTGCTGAAGTGAGCGCTTCCACTTGGTGCACTACTGAATGCTGGCAGGAACCACATTTCCTGTCTCCCTTCACGCTCCATGACTGTTCTGCCACACAGCTTTTAGATTGAATCTCCTTGGGGCAGGGTCACTGTGCACAGTATTGAGGAGCATGTGCATGGAGTGTTGCACATGGGTGTTCAGGGAGGGAGTTTACCACCAAAACCAGCTGCAGACTTCTCTGTGTCATCAGATTCCTGTGAATTCATGTAAAAGACAGTGGGACTGGAAGACAGTGACTTGCCTGTATGGAACATATTACAAAAGATGTGAGTCAGAAGAACTCAGACACACCAGCATCGTCATGTCACAGAGAAGGCTGTGATACTTAAAACAATGTACCTGATTTTCCATTCACATAGGCTTTTCTGAAATACAGTTTACTTTTGCTTTGAATCTCCTTTAATACATATATTGGTCTTGTTGAAGGAGTAAACAGAGCCTTTTATTTCTGTATGTCTGTGAGGAAGGTCCCCATGTCTGTTCAATATCCCAGCTGAATGGATATTAAAACTGGTGCTGACAATATAATGTCATCACCAGTTCTCTGGAACTCACCGCAATGTTGAGTGTTTCTTAAAGTACTGCATTCTAGAAGGCATAAAATTACTAGTGCAGGAAAGAGGCTGGATTCTGTGTGAAAATAAAAGCAAGATTGTATTAAAAGAACACACTTACAACAGCAGAGGCTTCTCAGCATTCACCGCTGTAGCCGTTGTTGCCTCTTAGAGAAGTGGATATTTCACACCTGGAAAGTCTGTATCATCCTTCAAGGTTTTTATGATTTTTTTACTGCCAGTGGTTAGCACACATCGATACCTAAAACTGTTCTGAAAATACCCTTTCTTGTTAAAACTGTTCAATCAGGAGAATAACTGCTGATTTAGGTACTTTACATGGGTTTTGGGATACAGGAGCTGCTTTTGTGACAAAGCAGTTTCAGGAAAGTGCCATGCTGTGCCCTGAATTGTGGCTCCAGAACCACTTGCTTTGTACCTGTGTGAAGTACAGGTAGAATGTCACTAAATTCAAAAGGCTGCTTCCATAGGGACAGATTGAGGTGGGATGAAGGGTCCAGAGCATTGTTTTTTACCTTCACCTCTACTTTGCATTGCCTCTTGGTATGCTCTCCATGGTCACATAAGCAGCTGTGTAATTCCTAGATCCACACTGCAGCTGTTCCTGCCTTTATATCATTTCATCTGCTTCAGAGGTTCTTGGGCCATAAAATGAAGCTCATTTTTCTGAGCTACAGGGACAGTTTGCTGACACCAGAAACTTATCTTTGCCAGAGGTTTCTGTATTGCAGCAGAAGCCGTGTGAACAATCGCTATGGAATTCTCCCTAGCGGTGTTAATCCACCTTTTCTGGAGGACACAGTCCTGGTGGATATTGATGAAAAGGTAGAGATGGGTGTAGACTTCAGCTGAATCTCGCAAAGATGTCTGTCTGTGGTTTCCAATAGTTTGTGGACAGGTGGCCATCTTCCAGCCCTGCAACCTATTTCTGTCAAATTAGAGACTTCTTCTACAGCTTTTTCTTGTACCTTGTCAGAGTTAGTTGAAACATTTGGGGCAGTGCTTACTAAGCATGTCTGAGGAGATGGTGGCACTGGCATGGTGTTGAAGGATGCAAATTCCTTCTAGACATTTGTGTGTTTACAAGGTTTGTGATGTCAGCCCTGCATATGCAGATGTAGCCTGTGTTGGTTCACACCAACAAAAAATGTAGCCCATAATCCTGGTGAAGCAGGAAAAGCAGATCGCAATGAGGATACAGGCGCTCTCAGTGGTTTTTCTCCTTTGCACCATTTAGGTCAGGCTCTTTCTTCTCTGCTGGTATCTATTGTTGCTGTTCTTTGGGACAGTAATGCAGAGAGTTTTGGTGTTAAAATATAAGGTCAGGACCATCCAGGATATGAAAAAAGATGATGTTATATTCCAGCAATAATAAGGGGGCTGGAAGAGCTAAAGAAATGAAATGCTGTGCCACCTTATCATCTCTCATCTTCCCTCCTCTCAGCTTGAACCGACACTCACAGACATGGTATAAAGGCTCCTGGCCAGGGTTATCCACTGGTAAATGTAAGAAACTGGCTCAGGAGTAAAGAGAAATGTTGTGCAGGGGGTCTCAGTTATGAGGCTTCAATGTTTTGTTTGCCCCAAGACCTAAACTGGCTTGTGGTGGGAGAGCTGAGGTTGAGCTGGAGTTCTGTGCTTTGGGGGGATACAGATCAATACATGAATGTTGGTAACAAAGGAAGAGCTGACTCTTGGCTGTCACTTCCATCTGGCAGCTGAAGGTTAGGGAGGGGTTTCTTGCAGTGGGGAAAGGGACTGGTTCGTTCTGTAGAACCACAGCACAAGGTGCTGCTGGCAGGGGCGTGCGCCTGGGAGCGCTGGTGCTGGTTGAACCACTGAACTGTTATCTCTTCACAGCCACTCTGAGTCAGCTTGTCTTCCTTGTTTCCCTTACTGCCTCTGTGTGTTGGTTGGGAGCACTGTAATTGCTTTGAAGAACTCTGGAGTGGAGGAGGAAATGTGCACACGCACATGTAAGCATGCACACACATGAGGAAATTAGGAGGAATCTGCAAAACAAGGAATAGTCAGCAGCCAAAAGTCATAGCAGTGAGGAAAGAGTAGCATCTTGAGGAAGTCTTATTAGGAGTCTTCTTTGAGTCAAATACATGTTTTAGTGATGAACCCAGTGAAAGGTTTACTAATTTTACAACAAAGAAACAGAAAAGGAGAATATTCTAGATGCCACTTTTTTTTGCCAAACAAACAATATTTGGATGAAGTAGACCTTTATTGTTTTGACAATAAAGTAGTGCTCAAAGCCATATTTGGTTTAGTACTCTTCACTGCAGCATTAAAACACCCCTAGCTTCTGCCCTGAAGAGCTTACAATTAAATAGACTAGGCAGAGGAAGAAGGAAGTGAAACGATGAGAATTTATTGGCATTTTTCAAACACATGGAGTAGGATCAGTAATTTTCAAGACTGTCTATGGTAGCGATTTTTTGGGGGTGAGAGTGTTGTTTAAAGGGGTTACTTCCATCAGGGCCAAAGAGTATGTTGTTCCAGGGCACTATATTTGTGAAGTGCCTCAACTGCCAGAGATACCTGTTGTATCCAGTCTTTGTTGATTGTCAGTGAGCTCAAGCAGTCTGACCCTCAAGCGTCCGTTCTGCTCCTGTCCTCTGGATGTTATTGATCATGCTGCAGTGCTACTTGTACTTGTTCTTTCAAGGTATTGTTTGACTGGCTGAATAATGCATTTCTGGCTTAATACTAATATTTTGGCACTTAAAATATTTTAGCTAGCCAGCTTTCAGGGAAGGAGAATGAGCTGATGTTTCTGGAATGGAATACAAGGAGTTAGGATATATAGTTAAGCTGTTCTGGATATATGTCTCAGGAGGAAAGATTAATGTTGGTGGTGGAATGAGAAGAGCTTGGACTTCAGGTATGGAGGGAGGGAAGGGACTGTCTTGCACTTTAGGTAACCCCCACTGCACGACAGACCTCACACAATGCTTTATTTGCTACTCTAAATCACCTCAGCTGTACCTCAGCTGTATGAGGGGTGACAGGGATGGGCTGTATGGGGGGTTCACCTCCACCTGCCATTTCAGTGTGGAATGGAGCAGGCATCTCTTCTTGGTTCCTATCAGTATTATGTCCAACCTGGTGGTTTTGCCATCTGTTACAAACATGATTGCTCAGGCTTTACCTTCTGCAAGAAAAGCTCATACTGGAGTGTTCTGTGCAGGGCAGTTTAGTGAATGGGTTAAATTTGTCACAAGATTTACCCAGAATGCATTAAAACATGTTAGTTATGTGAAAAAAGACCAACACCACTTGGTGAGGGTTATCTATGCAGTGGGCAGGAGAACTGAAAAGTTCAGAAAGTTTTGGTCTCAGCTTGTTACTGTTGTGTTGCAGAAATGCACTTGCTATAGATACGGTTAGATAGATAATTAGGTAATTAGCTTTTAGGTTAATACTATAAGGCTTTTGAATTACCTTCCCTAAAATACACAGCAGTTCTTCCTTTTTTTTTCCTCCCACAAATTAGACACCGCACATCAAAAAAATGCACTTACATGCAGAACACACATGCACTGTTTTTTCTCTCCTTTTTTTTCCTTTTAACCAAGAAAACACTTGAACACAGACATAAAATTAAATGCAGGACAAATGCTGTAGTTATTATATGCATAAGCAATAAGTATAATTTTGAATATGACAGCATTATCTGTTGTACTCCAAAGCAGAGAAACTACATCTTTTCTGCTCTGACAGAAGCAACAGTAAAAGTTAAAACATCATTTCTCAGGTTCTATAAACCAAACTGACTGATGTGCTGTCTGCTGAAATACACATTGCTTCAAAATTGATGCTGCTGTTATTTTTTATATGTCTAAACTTTTAGTAATTTGTCTTTCTCAAAGACAGAAAAAAGAGGTGGAGGGAAGAGATTCCTAGCATCTGCTCATAATGAAGGATTCTTTTTATTCTGTATTTCAAATCTTTCTTGATCAAACCCATGCAATTCTCTGAACTGCTTCTCAAGAAGGAAATATAGTGTTTAGCCTTAAAGGCAAGAATTAAACAGCTTGCCCTAGAGGGCCCTAAACTAATAGAAAAGGTGAACACACGTAATTATTCATTCTGGTGTTTCAGGTTTGAAAAATGTAAAGTAAACCAATCAGAATAGTCTTTCTAAATGGTTGCACAGTGAAAGATTTTCTTGTCATGAGAAGGATAGAAGATCTTGATCCTAAAGGAGAGGAAGACTTAGAATAGTTTAGACCTGTCTTGCAGTATACTTAGTTTACTCTTTTCTGTCCCATTCTGTGTTTTATCTGCTAAAGAGGAAACATTATATTTCTCATTAAGTGAAATAAATTAACCTTCCTTCTCCCATTTTGTACTGAAGAAAAAGCCATGGCTTGCTGGTTACTTTAATTCAGGAGACATGAATTCAGGAGACAGGCAATTGAAGAAGGCTTTCCTACTTTCCCCCTTCTTCTGTTTTTTCTCCTGTTCAATAAAAAAATCATTATTTGTCTATTTAGCATCCTGTGATGCCTGAAGGGGTCAGTTAAGTGCTGTTGCTTGCATGAGGGAGAGGATGAGTGCATTGGAGGGGGAAGGGCAGGGGATGTATTGCCAGCTTTCATCAGCTTATTTCTAACAATATTAGGAGGCAGGTCTGTGCTAAACTATTTTGTTTTGGCTAAAGTGGTTTTGGTACTGGTGCAAGTGAACAGCTGGGAGCTGCTCTGAAGGGGCAGAAACCTCTGCAGCTGATGGTGAGGAACATCTGGGGATAAACCTTTTCCACCGACACAGTCTTCACAAGCTGGGAGTTTGTCCATACCCCGAATTCTTCTCTGCAGAGCTGAAGGAAGAGTCTGGTGAAAGAGATGGCTGCCCGCAAACCCCTTGGGTACTCATTTGGTGTGGAAAGCTCTCCATGTTAATTTCCCATTCTCTCTTATCCTTTCCTGTACAGTATATTAGTTTATTGGAATGCAGTATATTAGTTGGTTGGAATACAGGGCCCAAGGAAGTTTTTCTATGATATGTCTCAGGAAAATACACTTGAATGTACTGTCAGTTACAGGATTGGCAGAGATCTTACTTCCTGGTTGCAAGAAAATGCAACAAAATTCTTTTTTTCCCATTAGTTGAATGACATTTCTTCAGGAATTAATAGCCCCATCTTCTCTTCCCATCTCTGGATCAAGGCCACTGGGGATTTATAGTAAGAAAAAGCAGGGAAGAGCTGATGGCAGAAGTTGTGGTTTATGGTATTGCCAATCTGGTGACCTTAAGCCTTAACGAGGCATTGATTAAGGACCTGTGGCATTGCTTTAACAGAAAAAAAGAAGTTTTAACAAAGTGTGAACTCTTATTTCTTTTCTCCAGCTCTGTCACCAAAGTTTTGGAGGAAACCTGGCTATGAGTGAGCGTTTGGTCTCACGTAGTGTTGAACCTTCCCATCAGAAGCTCAGTGAAGCTACTGCTCGCCTCTGCTCTGGAGCAGCAGTTGTTGGACAGCTTTCAGCTGTCCCCATCAGCACCGGGACACTTTCATGTGTGGCTGCAGAGCAAACCTTTCCGTTCCGTTCTTAAAGATTGGGAGCAATGTCCTTAAACGCCAATAAATGAAACACGTTCCTTTATGTGGCATCTCCTGTGGGTGTATAGTGTGTACTCTTAAACTTTGAGTTCTTGATCCTATCAGAAGACAAACCAGCAGCCAGTCTGTTATGACTATTCTTATTAAGAAAATAATAAGTGACTAATATGAACTCCTGTCATTGCGGAAGTTCAATACACACAATATAAAACACATGGCAGGTAAAACAAATAGAAAGATTTTCTTAGATCATCTTCACCATCGTCTTTGTTGTCCTATTTTTGTTCTTGATTTTCATTTTTGAAAATACTGTAACATGTCAGCAGCACAGAGCTTAGAAATTAAAACTTGGATAAATGATTATCTAGTACACCAGAAATGGATGTATTAAAAATTATGGAAGCAAATATCTTTTACTAAAGCAGAGTCTTTGTGCAGATCATAGCAGCTGAAGTTGGTTATTTAGCCTTTCATAGATCTGATTTATATTTTATGATGGGAGATTAGAAGCATTATTGAAGTGTGATAAAAATCAGCTGCATGTTTTGAAATTAGTGACACTATATCATCTGGATGCTTTGTTTTTTGTACGGTTCAGTGCCTTTCGTAGTGTTCACTAGAGGACCTTCAAAATGAAAGCATCCTAAATTTGATGTTTGTATCATGACCAAGGGACAAAATATTTTAGTAGATGTGTGAAATGAACAAGATTCTCCATGGATTTAAATTATGATAGCTCTATAGATTTTACTAGATCATGGTATATAATTTACGACTTGGGGATCTTGTTCTGAGGAATTTTCCTTACAATATTTGCTGCCATGAATATTTATGTCTATCTTTCTTGCAGCCATGATAATCTAAATGATTTGCAAATATCTGCATTAAAAAAAATACAAGCAGAAAATGTATTATTTGAGAAGTTTGAGAGAAGGAATAGCCAATCCAAGAACTGCCTTTGAGCTTCATGCTTCATTCAGGCTGTGAAAATGACAAAAGTCTTAGCTGTGATCATGTGTTGGTTTTAAAGCTGAGAAACCAAATTTGAGAAATTGATGTGATTTCAGCTTCCTGCTGTGTTCACTTATACCTATAAAAGGATATTGAGTGTTGGTGTGCTTGGATAGATTAGTGTTGTTTTTGGCAGCTGATACAAACTAGTAAAAATCTGGTATTGTTTCCTACAGATCAATAAGAAACAAGAAATGGGGTTAGAATTTTTTTAATATGATATGCTTTGGCTTTGGCTTTCCTTGTATAAAAATATTATGACAAAGTACTGTGGTTACTCCCAAATCAACCAGCTTCTGCAATGTAATTCTCATTTACCCCACCCCTCAAATTCTGAATTAAAACATAAAGAATGAAATAACTGAAATATGTACAATGAGCTGCATTTGTGATCTTGTAAATGCTGCAGACAGCTCAGAGTCTCCCCAATAGGTCTGTTTGAGTATTGGTGCTTCCCGGTAGATCTGATGAAGTGCAACTGACTGGAACAAGAGGCTTTGGGTTCATTCTAAGCACTGCCAAAGACCACAGGATCAGAATGCAGGAAGCTTTAGGGCATGTCAGAAAGGGAAAGTAAAAATCTTATATTACATGAGGACTATGGAGGCTGAAAAAAAATCAGTTTAATTTTATCTGTGGTTGTAGGCTTTGCTGCAGTAATCCTTGCACATGAATGCATGCATTCACAGCTGTTTTTTAGCATAATAAGCTGTGCACATACTTTTTCTGTTCCACATTGTGCTTCTTCCTCTTCTTTTCAGCAGTGGTGGAAACTGTTCTTGCAGATGCTGATAATATCCATATACAAAAGACTGTGGTAAGGAAGCTGGGGATTCCAGTAATAAACACATGGTTCTCTAGGAGTGTGTGTGTTTTCTGAAGTACTTATAGTCAGAGTTCAAAAGGAGCAAGTTATTTTTGGAGGTTTTAGTGTTGCCTCGTGGTTTTCTTCTCTGTAACAGCAAGAATTCATCTGTACTTCTTGCTCTGCGTGGAGCAGAGTGAGTGCAATAGTAAAATAGGCTCTGTTAAGAAAAGTGGTGATGTTGAGGAAGATGTGCAGTGCAAAATACTCTGCAGCCTCCTTTGCCATGCTCAGAAAATCAGGGAATTTCAGTATATGTATGCCCCCATCAAAAAACTGAAGCTTTGATTGCTGCTTTCCAGCTCATTGTAGGTTTATATGTCAGCTGAGTTTAATGATGAGTGGTATCCCTTCTGTAAATGTTTTATTCAAAATGGTAAAAGCACTTTCTCAGATTTGCTGGAAAGGTTGTCATTTCAAGAGTGAAATTTGTGAATGAATTCCCTGTACATTAAAATGGACAGCAACTTGGTATTTTGTTCTTTTCTGATTTTTTCAGTTGACCTATGCACAATATTCACACTCAACCATATAGACAAGTAGATTAATTCCTTCAGAGGCTTTCTTGCATGTTTGTTCTTGGATTATCCTTTTATTTCAAAACAGCCTGAGAGATGTGTGTACCACCCCCATTTTACAGGTAATAAACTGTAGCAAAGGAAATGAATAACTGTTTATACTAATTCTGATGGCCTAAATTGTGACACCTAGGACTCAAATTACGTGTTTTCTACTCCCTTGTGGCCCATACACTCCATGATCAGGGAACAGCTTCCAGTGCAGCTGGTCAGTATTCAGAACCATTGTACCCAGTCAGAAGCTCTGAAATTGTGGGACAAGTTTGATTCAAAAGATTTTCCAATGATGAGAAAGTAAATCAGAGATGGGGATGAAATCCCATTCCACTCTGCGATATGCAGGTGTCCAACCATGAGACTTGTTTCTTTTTGCTTGCCTTTCTCTGCCCACTCCCTGCCATTTCAAATATGCTCGTGACCTTCAACAATAACATGGGAGCCTTTTTCTCTGAACAAGCCAAGCTGCATATGTTTCTGTCCTGAGCAATAGGGAGTGTGGAAAAGAATATTATGGAATTACATAATCTAGGGCCATGTGGTACTACATAATGTATGGGATGTTTCTCCAAATACTAGTTCTGCTGGCACCTTGCATAGCACCTCCCAAGTTCTCTCCTTTCCCTTCCCACTGAAAAGCCTTATCCTGCCAAATGTGGTTTAGTTCTCTTCCGTATTTATCTGCTGTTCTCCTCCATCTAGACAGATGACTGGCATGGATGTGTAAAGTCTAGCAAAGGCATTGTGAACTGAAAGAAGAGCTGCTGTGCTGGGCTTTCCCTTGCTGGGGCTGCCAGGCCAGAGTGTTCCTGTAGCTCAGCTGTGGCTTACTGAGTTGCTGCTGTGCAATTCCCAGGCATGGGATTGTGCAAGAGGCTTTATTATTCAGGTCTAATGATTTGTTTACTTAAAGTATAAAGCAAATAATCAGGTTGAGTATCATTCCTAAATGCACTCACAGTCACTTTGTGTAACCTCTTACTACTTTTTGCAATGAAACCTCTTTAATAGACAGGCTTGCTCTGGGAGATGATACCTTGTACCTGGAGCAAGAACATTTAACTGCTTCAGTAAAGGTGCTCTTAGCTTAGAGTGTGAAAGACAAGTTTGATTTTTGTTTCAAGATGTGAAAATTCAGTTTTCCCTGCCTAGTAGGTGTGGTTATGTGTTGTTATGTTATGTTATGTAAAACGTGCTACCATGTTGACCCTGTATTTGTGTATAAATTAAGACAGTTTGGTTTAACCTTTGACTGTATTCATATCCCTCTACTTCCCTCAGTGCATAAGAATAAAAAGGCATCCTAGAATGTTAGTGTTTATCAGCGAGTTCTCTACTGATTTAGAGGTTTTACTGTGGTTATGACTGTAGAAAAAAATACAGTGTATCTGTGGGTATTGTATTGCATTGATTGAGGAGCTGTATTGGAGCCTTAATCAGTGACACAGAAGAGTGAATTTTTCTATACAAATATCCTTTGGCAATTTTTGCTCACAGAGGTAACAATAGAAAATAATTGTATTTTAACAGAAGTTAATATTTCAAATGTATTGAGTATATTTTGGGACTTGTGACTTTCTGCAGTTGTCCACAGAGCATCCCAAAGGCATGTTTAAAGTACTTTAAGCAATTAATTTAGTGTTTATTTTAAAACACTTACGAGAGATACAGCACAATAGAAGAGAACATTGGCCATGATCTGTGGTTTCATTTCCAGTATATTCAATGGAGAGTGTAGTTTGTATTATCCTTTTCTAGAATAAATTGCCTTTACTTGTGCTAAATGTGCAAGTATGTACAGTTGAGCATCTGTAGTCATTATGTTTTAATTTGTGGACATTTTTACTTGTGTGTATAAATTGGGAGCTGCAAACTAGAACTCAGAGATTCACGTGCCCAGTTTTGAGGACATGTATCTCCAGTTTTGGTGGTATGAGTACCTGAACATTTTAAAGATAACAGAGAGAAGAGGGATGATTGCAAGTTGTTGAAATATGTAAGTGGAAGGGTAGAAATGTTGAAGACTGTGAATAGCTTTACTTTCTTTCCCGTGAGTGAATTCTGTAGGTTGTAATAAAAGACCAAGTGTATGTTGGGATGAGTGACTAATTCAGGGAACTGTCATGTCTCTCTCCCACTCAGCCTGTGGAATCCACACTCAGGGACAGTCAGCTGATCTTGGCTGCAGGGCAGGAGAGGGGAAGTTCCCAGCTAACCTGGTGCACACACAGTTAAAAATGTTTACTTATTGCTTCAAAGGCATCACAGTGAGCTCTCACACTGGGTTCCAGTAGACATCATAAAAAGTTAGTTTGTGAATGTGCAGACACAAAAGGAAAAAGGCTCAGTAAATAAAACACCAGTCTTGCAAGTAATTCTCAATATGGTGTTTGGTTTATGCACTTGATATTTTCAGGTATGTTCTACTCAAGTGTAACTTCCTTTATAGGTAATGCCAAAGCCCCTGAAGCTCTTCAGTTCAAAAGTTAAAATAGCTTGATGCAGCAAGGAAGCAAAGTTTTGACATCTAGAATGACAGCCTGGGTGAAGTAAGTAACTGACCTTCTCTGGATGTGATGTTTTAAAGTGTGCTCGGTAATGACTGCTACAGTTAAATTTAGACTTGCACAGTCAGCCTGCTTTATAAACTAATTTCTTTTCAAAGATTTTTTTTCATCCTAGAGAAGATTTTTTGTGATTTTAGATTTTGAGAAAGATTGCAAAATCTTTCTTTTCCTCTCTTATCTCCATGCCTCTTATCCACATTCAGACCAAATAATAATTTATGAATACTTTTAATATTCATCAGGTTCACAATCCAAACCACACTTCTGATTTTTTGGACATTTTGTTCCTCCAAACCTCACCCCCTTTCACTCTTGTGGCCTTCGTCCTTGTCCCTGCTTTCATTGCTCTTTCCCCAGGGAGGCCTCTCTCTGTCTTGGACACATTTCTTCTAAACTGGGAACTGCTATTACCCTTCTGGAAAAGAAAAACTGTGGAGAACTTAGAAATTCCTTAGCTATGTAAAAATTTAAGCCACGGAATAGAATGCCTCCAATGATGTAACTGATGACATCTGAGTCTCTGAAGTCTTCTGACAGGGACAGGGAAATGGAGATTTAGTATGCCAGTAATAAAATAAAATGTTTTAGGAAATTTCAGCTTTCCTGCATGGCTTCTCCCTGCCCCTTCTACTTTTAGAGGCACGTCCAATATTTCTGAGAAATACCAAAGAGCAAAAAGAAACTTATTATTTATGATTCATCCTGAAAAATTATATCATATTTATAATTCATAATCCCTGAAAGTAGAAATTGCACTCTGTTCATGGAATCAGATTTAATAAGAAGGAAATATGTAGCTTTGTATATCTCAAATGAGCACATAGCTCATATGTTTAGGGTAGCATTTTCAATGTACATGTGTCTATACACTGAAAAAACAAAAAAATAAATTTATTCACTAACATGAGCAATATTTCATGAAGAGAAGTTTGATTAATTTCATACTAATATTTTCTAATTTCCTGCTCTTCTGAGAATACTTTTAAATGGGATATTGATTCTGTTTACAAAAAAGAGCCAGGTTATTATTATAAAATTGGAGCTGAGCCCGGATGGAAATATGTACTCCCTTGCAGCTCTCTGCATTGTATTGGAGCTAAATGCTGAGGTTCACCCATCCATAGTGTCTGTCTTTATAGTAAAGGACTTTTGGGACTTCATTTTCTTTTGAATGTTTCCTTATATCCTTGGTAGATTTCCTGTAGAGAGTACCTGCTTGCTGTCTGCTGAGGGGCTGATCCAGCGCAGGTTAAATGCCTAGGATGTCAGTAGGGGGTCCAAGACTGTCATCTTGACCTATGGAAATTAGCCTGGGCTGTATCACTGATTTCAGTCCTTAGAGAGTTATGCCCTTTCCAAAAGAGATTTGTAGACACCATTAATGTAATACACATAATTTATTTACAAATATACTTGTTCAGTGACTAATTTCTTAGTCACTTTATTTTGCATTTGCTTAACTGTGGAGCTGGAAATTTGAGTTTATCTCATGGATGGATGGATGGTTAATCTGTGTGATGTTTATTTTTCAGAGGAACATTAGTATCTCAGAAAGAGATATTTAACTCAAGTGTAGAGTGGTGTGCATGTGTAGAGCAAAAATATGTCTCCATTCCCCTCTGATATCTGAGCTTTTTTAGAAAGCTTATGGTTTTGCTGTCTCTCTCTTGACTTAAACAGCTGATCACAGTTTTGGAGTTACAATTTGTGATAATTTGAATACAAGGGGAAACAGCACAAGAAAGACGTGGATCTGTAAGAGGTGTCCAGAGGAGGGCATGAAGATACTCAGCGGTGTGGAGCACATCTGCCATGGGGACAGGCTGAGAGCTGGGGCTGTTCATCCTGGAGAAGAGAAGGCTCCAGGGAGACCTCCTTTGTTGCCTTACAGTGCTTTAAAGGGGGCTTATAAAAAGGAGAGGGAGGGACTTCTTATGTGGGCAGACAGTGACAGGACAAGGGGCAATGGTTTTAAACTGAAAGGGCAGGTTTAGACTGAATGATAGGAAGAAATTCTTTACTCAGAAATTCTTTACTCAGAAATTCTTTACTCAGAAATTCTTTACTGTGCCTGCACTGGCACAGGCTTTCCAGAGAAACTATGTCTGCCCTATCCCTGGAAATGTTGGATAGGGCCTGGAGCAACCAGGTGTACTGGAAGGTGTCTCTGCCCATGGCAGGGGATCTGAATGAGATGATCTTTAAGGACCCTTCCAACTGAAATCATTCGATGGCTCTGTGAAACTGATGATGGACTAGGGTTCTTCATTGCTTCAGTCTGGTTTAGGGGGTTTCAGTGAAAAGTGCCTAAATATTTTGCAGACTGATACCAAAAGCAATTCACATGTCACACCACATGTGTGGAGCACCTCATGCTGGAGCAGAGGGTTGAACCTGGGTTTCATAAAGCTAAGCCCACCACCTTAACCTGCTTACTTGTTTTGTCTCTCTAAGCTGGCTGATTAATTTGAATTTATTTTAACTTCATTTGAAGTATTAACTTATTCACTGGAATTATTTGAATGCACTGATTTACTCAAAAATATGACCATGAGAAAAGTAAATAGCAGATTGCAACAAATTTACATTGCAAAGAAAGGGAGAGCAAATTTGATCTGCTGTGGTGAGTCTAACTGTATTGGCTGGAGTTTAATTTGGGGAAAAAAATTATCATAAATATGATAATAGAGCGTCTGATATTTTTCTGGTAAATAACTGGTCATGTAGGAAAACCTCTCAGTCTCCACCCTCACAAATCATTTAAATTCCATCATTCCTTGGGGTTTTAAAATTACTTCCAGTGTGTTTAAAAGGGGCTGTTGACTAGAGATGAGTAAGCAACCCTTCTCTTGAGATAAAATACATTCTTTGGCTGGCAGCCCCCAATTCATTTGTCTTGATATCAGTGGAAGTATCTTTATGTTTTTTGAATCAAATGTTCATAGCAATGAACCCAAAAATCAATCATGTGATACCCAGTAACAGCTCGTTTACTTATTAATGTAATTGTGTACTCTGAGAACACTCAATATTTAAACTTCTGTGGTTGTTTTAACAATTGTTGCTTCAGACTTCAAAATACAGTGTAAATCAGTAAATGTAAATGCATTACTCTGTCCTTCATGTTCAGGCGAGTCGCTACTTCCCTTCAAATCACTGAAAGCCCTCTTACCCAGTGCCTTTCACTGTGCAGGCTGACAACAAATCCACTGAGTAATTCCATGCCCTGATTTTGAGAGAAACATTTTATTTCTCCTAAATCTCTTTATAACAGAATGCACTCAACCATCCTCTTTTCTTGGAATAAAGCCCCTTTTTCAACCTCTTCATTCCTTGTGCTTTACCCTGTTAGTTTCCAAGCCCTGTATTCATGAAGATGTTTCACAGTTCTCCTGGAGTTGTAATGATTTGTATCACCTGCTAACCTGTGCTTTTTCCTACTTGTCTTTTGTCTTACTGTCTCTTGATCCCCAGCTGCAAACCCCATTTTTACATCTCATACAAACCTACTGTGTCTCTTTCTCCTTTGTATTGATCTTAAAGACCTCCCTCTAATGTGATGATTGTAATAAATGAGACTGTGCAAAGGCTAGGTAGAGGCTGATGAGCAAAGCTGGCTCCCATCTCTGAGCTTGATCCATTCAAGTTGGTGAAAAATCTCTTATTGATTTTAGTACAGCAATGTCAATATTAAATTTCCATGTATCTGTATTTATAACCGCATTTCTGATGGTGAATTTTCCTCCTCCTTGGACAGGAACCATCTTTGTCTATGTTACCACAGCATCTTGGCAATGGAGACAAATCTGAGTTTATTCATCTCTATTGTAATAGAATCATAAAATATTTTAGGTTGGAAAAGACCTTTAAGACTATCAAGTCCGACCGTAACACCAAACCTAACATTGCCAAGTCCACCACATAAGTGTGTCCCTTACCACCATGTGTGCCATCATCAAAGACTGGGAAAGAAAAGGGGAAAAGGATTTGGGTGTTACTGATCACCTTGCTGCCACATGTAAGAACCAGTGAATTTTCCCACTGTCTGTTCAGTTTTATAATTCTTAATTCTAGAAGATTGGTAAGAGAGAGCAAACACAGCATTGGGATTTATGGGTCAGGACACTTACCTGGGAGGGTGGGAATGAAGTTCCTGTTCTGCTTTGTCAGTGTCACTTTGTGGATTATCATATCTGGAAACCAAACTGCTGTACAAGGGGAGTTCTGAAGAGATTGAAGTGGTTGTGTACAAATGGGTTTGAGCAAAAAAAAGGTGCAGAATCGAGCAGCAGTAGATGAAACCTGATCTTTATTTCTTGGCTGGTGCTGCTCAGCAGTTTCCTTGATGACTCAGTTACATGGTGAAATCAGCTTTCTGAATCCAAAGAACAGAAATGCCTTTTATAACAAGGGAAGGTTCTTTCTTGGTAATCTGTTCACAAAGTAGAACATTAACCTGCTGAAAATCTTACTCCCTTAATATAAATGTCATCTTTCTTAATGTTCAAAGCACAGATTTTACACAGGGAAAATTGGGAGGTCTTTCAGAATAGAAATGAGAACATTTTAGAGCATTAGTTGACTTACAGGGTGAGAACCTCACCCCAAGCATGTGGGTTTAGCTTTTTGTACTTGCTTGGTTATAATTCTTTTTATATCAGTTGAAGATGACCTATTTTTCTAGTTGTAAGATTTGAATCTCTAGAAAATGAATCATTCTTGTCAAATGAACAAGACCTTCCTCCTGTTTTAAAGAGATAGTTATTTTCATGCATATAACCTGTGGTCAGTTGCTTTAATTAAAAAAAAAAAACCAGACCAATGATTTAGTGTTTTTGTAGATTGTCTGCAAGTAATACAGAGGCAAAAATAATCCAAATCTCTGCAAATCCAGTATCTCAGCCTACCTCTGTTTTTTGAAAGGTGATATGAAGGTTTGTGATCAAGAAAGAATGTTTTTAAGCACATGAACATGTTAAGAATTTGACTGTCTGAAAGGTTCATTACTGAGCACATTCTCACTGGCCATCCTGGAGTCAGGCAGTGCTCACAACAGCAGGCTCTTTGGTATTTTAAAAGGGATTATTGGCACAGTTCTAGGTGAACAAAGGCTTTGCCAAAACACTGAAATCTTGCCAGGGCAGACACAAAGAGTGGTTTTGAAAGCAGCATTGTAGATTTGGTGCCTAATTTCCACTGATGCAAATTTTGAAAAAATCACGTAAGGAGATGCCTGGTCTTTGATGTGGAAGGAGCCCCATTGCTGCCATGATGTCAGTCTATGGGTTACCTTAAACACAAGTGCAACTCTGGCCTTGGGAAGTCAGAGGGGTTCAGTGGTGTAGAGATGTACTGTGTTAGTTTGAAAATCATAAAATAATTTAAATTGGAAGGGCCTGCCAAGCTTTAGCTTCTCAGACAGTAAAATTGAAATTTTCAAAATTATTATGTATATTTATAAACTATTTGTCACCATAGTAATTATAAGAATGCTACTTAGATTTGATTGAAGAACAAACAGGACCTTTTCTGGAACAGGGGCCCATGTTTGTGGCAGCCTGTCATTAATTAGTCTAAAATACACCAATGGCTATTATGGAGGAATAGAAAGATTTATAAAGAATATAAAGGTTCTGTAAGCAATTTTGGGACCTACTAGACTGTCAGCTACTTACTGCATTTATACCACAACTTGAGGACTACTGTCATCACAAGAGGAGTTGTTAGAAAATCAGAATATCCCTGTACTTGGTGTTACTGGTTTTTATCTTCTAGAGATAATGGTATAAATTATATCTAAAATATAAACTTTTGTCTCTACAGTATTTTTATGTAGTTTCTGCTATGGTGGCAGTTTTGTGCATTTCAGCTTTACCCATATGCGTTTTTTCCACTGAGCCTTTATCTTCATTGACATATTTTTAAGTTCTAAATATTTGCATTTTCTTTTGGTTGAAGTTCATCCTGGCTGTGCCAAGTTCCTTTTGCCTACTGCACTTTTTGCTTACCCATGAAGAATTATACTTATCTCCCCATACCTTGCTGCAGCAGAACATTTTGGTACATTTTCCACCAAGTTTACTTTTGAGTTGGATGCCGCACCCTTAGATACATCCTGCACAGACAGGTTCCTGCTATGTCCCCCGTGGTGAGGTCTGTGAGTATTATCCTTCCTCACAGGCTCTTGCTTGTTTTCCTGGTGGTTTTTCATCATGACCCTGCAAAAGAGCTGCTGGCCTCACTGCTAATGTGTGTTTATTTGTTCCTGTATGTGTTTAGAATATTTTCTTTTAATTTCTGTAGCTTCTGTGAGAGAATCTTAGAGTGTGATTTTAAATAAGAGGTTCTCCTCTGTGACTGAGAGCGGAAGTTTCAGAACTTGCCTGTGCCCTGGCCACTGTACAGTGGACATTGGAATCCTTTCTGTTTTCAAATGGATTGGCACAGTACATGAAAACTGAATGTGGTCTGTTGCAGAATGGTTTTGGCGCTCCTTTTTAGTAATTACGTATCATTATACTGCTATTTAAATGCAACCTGCCTAAACATTTTATTAGTACTTTACTACTTAATTAACAACTATTGCTGAAAACAGTCCCCATACTGAGACTTATTCCACTTAAGCATCCATGCTAGTGAAATGTAACTTGCCTTTTGAAGGAATATATGACATTCTGTGGAATGTTTTTTCTTGGTTGGTTCTTGAAAGTGAGCCACTTATTTAGTGCTGAGTATCTGAAATTATTTAAAACAGTATCTGCTAATGCTTTCTACATAAAAATGATAATTATACAAATAAAATTCTCAACAATAATTCACATTCTTGTCTGGGTGAAGAGCCTTCATACAACAAGCCACCAAGCTCTGCTGCTAAATCAACAATTGTGTTAGCCTTGTAGTGTCACTACATGTGTCATTTCCTTTGGTCTCTGACTCTCCTGGTGTGTTCCATACGTTCCAAGCAGTGTAGAATGGATGACCTGGAGATGTTGTCATTTCCCAGGGATGTACACGCAGAAAACCAAAAAGGTGTTTGGGTTTGGGAGAAAAGATAAAGAATTTCCTATTTTTAAATGAATTTGGTTTTTTAAAGATCATTTTTGATGGAGGGGTGCTGGGTATATAAAATAGTGCTCTAGGGAATTCTGGAGCTCTGCAGGATTTCTGGGAATTAGTATTGCTATAATGATGGAAGATTACTTAGAGCCTTCTGCATACAAGAAAGATATATCGTGATTTTCTTCCATAAACTGCAAGCTTAATACTGCACACTGCCAATCTTTTACATTCCTCTTACTTTAGGAATCTCAGATGGAGAAGATGCATACGGGGGAATTTGCTTTCAAAACTGGACTTCTGCAGGACTTGGTTCTCTTCTCACAGTTGTGTAGGCCAAGTGCAACCCATGACAGAATCCTTCACAGTGAGTGACATCAGTTCCTCATAAAGTTATTATTTAGTCATAGTTCTGTATTTCCAGTTGGTAAGATCATGGAGGGGAATGTGGTGTTTGAAGAGAAAATCTTCCTGCTGCTGTGTTCTTCTGTGGGACATTGCCATGTTTCAGTTGTCCTAGATTTTAGTCAACCATTTGAGCTCACAGTCAGCTCAAATTTATCTCCTTTGGCTCAGATGTGTCTGTGTAATCTGCAGCCCCTGCTGCAGTTGTTAACAACTGGCAGAAAGACAGGGCTGAAGGATGGGGGGGGAAAGTCTTTCTGACCACTCCGGTAGGGTTTGTCAGGCCTTGTCTCTTAATGCCATAGGTGTTGGTTTTGTCTAAACTTTGGGCTTAAGGCTTTATTAGGGCCATTAGATGGGAGAAAAGACCTTCATAGATCTGTGAAGGGATGCTTACTGTATTTCCACCCTGGACATATTAGATGTCTGTACAAACTAATTCTTATCTCTGCCATTTCACAGCCCAGGCCTAATCAGGGCAGGACAGACTAACAGTAAATAGATGATACTGGCTGTGAGTTGAGTTTCTGGAGGAGATGGCTCAGGCCATGGAGGTCAGTGGGGCCAGATGTGTAAAAAAACTCCTTTTTGTAGGCTCAAGCAGCATGATGACAGCAAAGCTGGCTGTCCTCAGCCTTTAACTGGAAACGGTATCTGTTCCCTAATGGAGGCAAGTTGTAAATTCACAGATGGTCTATAATTACCCTTAACTAACACTCTGAAGGTAATAAGTGGAGCCTCACCCCCCTCCCGCTTTCCCCTCCTCCACAGGTGTCCAATGTGGTTATTTACACCTGTGAAGAGTGAGTAAGAAAGTAGGTATAAAATCCTGTCATTCAGGTTTGGCAGTGTTTAACAACCTTGTAAATGAGTATTCAAATCTTCAGGTGGAAGATTGAGTACTCTTTCCAATTTTTTTTTTTAATCCTCACTTTTTATGCTCTTTTTCCATCCTGAATAGAGTACCTAGAGTGATCATGCACAGTGATGCTTCAGTGGGGAACTTTTTACGAGGGGTTAATTTAAAAATTATTTAGGACATCTTTTGATTTCATCAACCACTCACAAGAACACTGTGTAGCAAAGTAGTGTGCATAGATACTCCTTAGGGAATAGGACAGATGAGTTGAACTGTATTTTCATTAGGAAGACGTACTCCTTTTTATATCTATGCAAGTATTAAATATTATCAATTCTAATGCTCTTGTGAAACCCTTTGGCACTCAGCCTTGCCAGGGTTATCACTGGGATTTTGGTCAAGA
This sequence comes from Corvus cornix cornix, assembly GCF_000738735.6. Lineage (NCBI taxonomy): Eukaryota > Metazoa > Chordata > Aves > Passeriformes > Corvidae > Corvus > Corvus cornix. The sequence continues at coordinate 4,897,298 of NC_046341.1, forward strand.
GTAAGGATTTTAGGACTGTACTGATATGCGTTCATGAACCTCATTCTTGTCAGTTTACTGTTTGCTATTTTCTTAAGTGTTTGTCCTAATTTAAAATTTGAGAAATTCTGTAAAGTTGGAAGAAAATTGAGAGAGTTGCCTGTATTAGTGGTTAAAAAATTCCAGTAATTTTTTGCATTTTTATGGTGTGCTTTCATTTTCTTGGTAAGAAAAATGTTCTCTGAGTGAGGGTTAAATGCATTCTTGACACTTGATTCCCTCCCCTGCCTGCTGACTCACCATTTCATTGGCACGAAGCCATGGTACAGTTGTGGAGTGTGTTTACCAAGTGCTTGAATCACAAATGGAGAGTTGCTGGATTTTCTCATACTTGAAATGGTTGGGAAAAGTTTTAGCCTTTCAAATCAGCCATATTGCAGACTGTTCCTTTAAAGCTCAGTTTTAATATTTGAATATCTTTTTGGATGAAAAGCATTTATTTAAAAAGCGCCATTTAGAAGGAGACAGTGTCTTTGTGTTCTAACTAGAGACAGCCATGTATGGAAGATGAGTCCTACCAGGTCTAATGTGCTTTGGGTTGTTCCTTTCCAACTGGCATCACATTAGCATCCAGGAAAATAAGTGCTTCATCCTGCTACATGTAAATACATGAAGAATAAAATGTGCTGTTTTTCTGGTCTGATGAAGGCAGGCGCATCCCAGTGCTGGGGATGGGGTGGGTGTTATCAGCACCATGTCTGGGGCTTGCTCTCAGAAATGAAGGGAGGATTCGAGTCAAGCAGTCACCAGCTCTGCACCCCACAGTCCAACCAGAAGGATGCTGCTAATCTGACCTTTGCCCTTGGAGCAAGAGCATCCATTGGCAGTGCAGCCAGCAGGAGTTTGGAGTTGGTGCTCATTTTGAGTCTAATGGGCAAAAAGTAGATTTGAAGGGAATTGTTTGCCAGAGTCTGAGCCCCTGACAAAGTTGCCGCAGGTGCATACAAAATAAACAAGTGAGAGGCTAAAATAATGCAGATCTTGAATAATTAAGCATGGGAAGAGTTTAATGTGAATTCCTGTATTCATTTAATGAAAGTGAATACCCCAGAGCCTGGTGGGCAGCATAAGGAGAAACCAGGCGTCTGGAAGGACAGCAGTAGGAAATTGCTGATCTTTTTGGAGTAATAGATAGTGTAGTACTTATTTACAGACACATCAGAAACACATTTCTGGATGACTGTGAATAACTTATTTCTAGATGATAGTAATTAACTCAATTCTAACAAGTCAAGATTGCTGCTTAGTGTTTAAATCATTTTTCATTCTAGAAACTCCAATGTTAGATGGCAGCTTTTTATCTCACATCTTAGGAAGCAGCAGCAGTTCAACAGCCCTCGTTTCAAACATGACTCCTGGTTGCAAAGAGCATTTTCACTTTTCTCTTTACAGTTGTTCACCAATATATTTCTGTGTATGACCAATGTATTAAATCAGTTTCACAGATGTGTTATACAGTCATCCAGAATTCAAATTGATAAATGTGACTGAAGGGTTGAGGAACATTAAAACACAGCACGGCATGACTTTCTACTAACAGGAGTCAGCAATAACACTGTAAATGTTGAAATTTATACAAGACTTCATAGACACTGCTGTTAAATTTTGAACTAATGGAACCCTTCCTCCAATGCTAATTATGTGTTTCTCATCAGAGCACTTTATCTTTTGAAGAGATGGCTACAAGGTATTCCTGTACTATTACTGTGAAGGAGTTTGCTGTGGTATCTGTCAGCCACTGGGTTTATCTAGAAGCAGGCGAAGTCAAGAGGAGGATCTCCACTGATGCTGGTGGCTCTTGACTTAGAATCATGGGGTTTGTTCAAGTGACACCAGTGTCAGGAAGTGATAAGGAAAGGTGATAGAGTTTAACATAGAATTTTTAAAGTTACTAAAGGTTTCATTTTCTCAAAATGAAAATTGCCTTCTTTCTCCCATAGTACTCTTAACTGTTCCAGATGAAAATTACTGAGTAACACCAGATGGACTTAATAATTGGAATTTAACAAAGTTTTTAACAGTTCTATTTTTATTACATATCTGTAATGAGCAAATTTGTGAAACCAAGGAAAGAGTATAAATTAAAGCAAAGTGGTGCTAACACAGTTCAAATGGTTTGAATTCTACAGGGGGTTTTTAGTCTGGCTTTCTTAGTAATCTGAAACTCGCCATGCTATGACTGGAGATTGGTTTTGAGGTTAAGTCAGAGTTGTGAAGAGATGCATTATGTTTGATTAAATTTTTCTTCTGAGGTGGTTTCATGACAAATAAGACACCCAAGGAGAGGTGAATTCCTGAAGTCAGTATGTCCAGAATCAAACCTGACTTTTTCCTTTGCAAGCAAACTGTCCCCTAGTCCAACTTCTGACAATTGTTTTGCTTTGAAATCCTACAGTGTTTAAAATTGTCTGCTTTTTTTCCACATGCTTTCATTTGCTTTCAGAACCTCTCCTTGTTCTTGCCATATGCAATATTATTTCTGTTACTCAAAATGAGAAGTGGTACATCTTAGTGTATGTAGAGCTTTGACCTGTTTTTATATCTTAATTGGGATTAATACCTTCCTGTTCTTTTAAAACATGCAATTAATTCTTTATATCTACTTAACATGTTCCTTTTCCATTTAATTTGTATATTAATGTGCTGTAAAAAGGACTGACATTTGAAAAAGCTTGAACCCTCCCCAAACACTTGGATGAAGTTTTTAATTTTAAAGAATTTTTGCTTTCTTTTAAAAATGAGTTATTTAAAATAAAATTCCCATGTTGACAATCTGTGTCAAAACTAAACCAAACTTATCAATAAAACTGTTAGACAGGAAAGCTATGACACCCTGTTCATCATGTGCACATTGCTCACAGTCCAGTGGAAGCTACAATAAGTTAATTCCTGACAAGAGTCACTGTAATAAATAATTGGATTTGTTGATAGTGAAGTAAGACTAAATTGCTCAGTCCTCTGCTCCAAATAGCTGACCACAGTTTTTACTAACAGTGTCTGTCAGTTTAAAGCCAACCAATATAATTGCTAGAACATAACTGCTTCCTTTGAATGAAGTGTAGGTAATTTTTTCAGACCTTTTTGTATAGCTGGGTTGGCTAACCCTGGCTCTCTGTAAAAATATCCTTCCTTTTCTGCCCCAGGCAGTAGTAATTTACAATTACTCTTCCAACCATGGGAGATATGTGATTGGAAACAGCATTCATGGACGCTACGGGCAAAGGATCCCCTGGTACACAAGAGCCCCTGGCAGAAATGTTGTCTGGAGCCATGGGGGGGGACCACAGGCTGATCCACCTTCTCCTGCACCAGGCTGGGGCTGGGCTGAATCTTGGCCTTCCTGAAAAACACCACTTCAAAATCCAGTTCCCTCATGTGGAGCCAAAATCCTGCATGCAACAGCTGGCTCTGGGCAGGAATATTTTAGGTGATGTGCAATAGCAAATAGTGGAAGCGATAACAGTGGAGAAGGTGTCCTAGAAGTGTGTTTGTGAGACAGTTCTTGGTGGTTTTCTATGATTTGATCAAGAAATGGTAATTGAAATGGATCATAATTGATTTCAGACAGTTCTTATTGCAGTGTGTCTTAGTGCCCTGGGTTTTGCCATTTAAAAAAAAAATCTCTTTTGAAAAGCCCACTGTGTGCCTGGTCTCTTTGGGAAGGCAGGAGCCCATGAATAGCATTATCATATATAATGGCTACCACTTATCACGTTCATTCTGATTATGTAAAACTGAAAATCACTGCATTGAAATGAAGTTTCAATGTTTTTATTCAAAGCAGCTTCTCACAATGTATAAATACTGCATATTAACACACATGAAAAATACAACTTCTAAGGCACCCAGAAATGTGTCCATACACTAGTTACAGGACCATCAACAAATAAATTGTGTACAATTTGATCTAGACAGTCAATATTTGATATATCAGAAGATACAAGTCCCTCAGTACTGTACCAGTTTCAGAAAATATTTACAACACTGTGATATAGGGGTGCCTGTACCCTTATAATATTATAATATGTACTCATCATTACAAATATTAGAAACTGTTTTAGTCTGTTCCATGGCATTCTGACAAAATAACTTAAGGGCCTAATTTGCAAAGTTCTACAATTAATTATTTGTGCAAGTTCTGAAAATAAATTTACATTGACATAACTTGTGAATTTTTGGTTCTTTGCTTCATCTCAGAGGTTTGGTAATAAGCCTTACCAATAGACATGCCATCCCAGCTGAACATCACTCCTTTCCCAATAGCTCAGTGGATACATCTTTTCCCCCTTACACCTGACATGGATGAGAACGCAGTGTTTGAAGCAGAAAGAGACTATTTGATCTTCGGTACAAATGTCAAACTAGATCACTGGCAAAGGAACTAATGCTTTGTTAGAATAATGCAATTCTTTGGTCCTTTGTTTTTATGGAAGGCATAATATTTTTATTCACTAAAATTCGAAATCCTGTCTGTGAGCAAGCAAGCTAGTGAATGACTTTCAGTGTAGTATTTAAAATAGCAGTAAAGAGATTTAATATGGCTTAAAACATACGGTTAATTGGGCAGACACAGATAACACATCGAGGATACCAAGTACCCAAATGTACTATGATAAGATTGTCTATAAGTCTCTTATGTAAACTTCTTTAGTGTCTCCTAAAGAGTGCTGGCTTTAGCCAGATTTGACTTTTATAGACCCAGCCACACAAAGCCTGAGATTAAACTACCATGGTTGGGAGCACAAATGCACAGTTTATATATAACAAAGCCCATGCTGACAAGTCTACCTATGTTGTTCAAAAGAAACAACCCGTATTATCCTTTTCACAAGAAAAACTTAAGGCCCTGTACTCTGATTTGCTAACTTTCTTACAGCAATTATTTGGGGAAGTCCTTAGTGCTACATAAGCAATTATGCAGCTTTAAAGATTTCTTGTACCTAATGGTAAGGCTTATTCACAAATGCAATACATTTATAAATTATATTTAAAACTGTAAAGGCTGGCAAAATAATTAAAAAACCCAAAACCAAAAATAAAAGAAACCCCAACCAAAATTGTCTGTTCATCCCTAGCATTAAAAGAGCATTTCATTCTAATGAAAAACTATTGGCACAAAACCATTATATTATAGATTAAAAGAACAGTTCATAGTAGTGAAAAAGATTGCCTAAAACGCATACCCTAACCTACCACAGAAATATAAAAGTTTATATTTTGAAAATATATACTGTATTAAAGTTCGTAAGCTTATTTATTTAAACAGAAATGTACTGAAATAGTAAACTAAGCAACACTTATCTACAGCAAAAATATACATGCAGGACAACACAAAATAAATTGCTTACCTTTAATATCTACAAATGCAAAACTGTAGATTTTTAAAGATTGTACAAAACAATTTACACAAGAATAAAATAACATACTCAAACAACAAATTGCATTTTTAATCTTAAATACTGTGAATATTAGTAAAGGTACCCAGACTAATATGTACAGTACATCTAGATATCTGAATACCTAGTAAGGATAGAAACACAAGAGAAAATTCAGATTCTGATATTTAAATACTGGAAAAGAAGCTTTCAACATTGTTATTATTCTTTTTTGAAGGGAAAATAGATTCCATGAAAACTAGATTGTAACTGTATAGATATGAATAATTAAAAATGTTAACTATGGTTAGCGCTTGCTTTAATGGAAAAATAATTATAGAAAATGTATTTCAACCATTCCTTTGTCATAAAAAATGCTAAGATACAGATATCTGAAAATTCAGATGAAATGGTGCAGTTTAAAAGATCCAACAACGTAAGATTCTTCTCTGTTTGCAAATCTCATTCGGAACGCATTCCTTCACATTGCTGAGCAATCTTGCTATATTTATCTACAAAAACTAAGCATAGTATTGAAATAAACTTCTAATATCTTATTAACACATGACTAGGACTTATGGCTCTCTGGACGGGAATAAAGGAAATAAAGGAAATTGAGGAATCGTGGTACTTTCCATTGCCTTTTTTCTCTTTTTCTGAAGGTATATGCTGGAGGCCTGATTGTGCAAACGTGTGTGTGTGTGAGAGTGGTTTTCACTTGGGTGATCCCTCTTTTTCCAGGTGACTCCGTGTGCACCTGCCATGCCGGGGCCCGAGGCCTTGATCCAACGCACCCTGCGGCACTGCTGGCAGGTTGTAGACAAAAGCAAGTGTTGGTATAAAACAAGTGGTGCATCCATCACTTCAAATAGTTATTGAAAGAGCTCTCTTTCAGTCATTTTAAAATAAGCTAATGGTTTTGATAAGTTTTTTTTAAAAAACATTTTAAACCGGCTAATTAGAAGCCAGATTCTGTCTTTTTAATGAAGAATTTCCATGAGAACTTCTGCATTTAGGGTAATGATTTCCTTAAAATTCAGTGGTACAATTAGGGCATAAAAACAGCACTTCTAATTATTTGTGGAAAATGAAATGTTACGTGAATGTGTTGAAGGCTACTGTTTACTGTAATCACCTGTTCGTTAACTTTACAAAGGCTTTGTTGAAACTCTTTATGGAAATACTAAGAGGGAGAAAGCTGAGCAGCCTCATTTGCAGAGGTTTAAACCATAATAAGTCACTGAGCTCAAGGATGAAGAGCAAGTGCACAAATTACAAAGCAAACAAATGTGCAAAGCTTCTGCTTCAAGAGGTTTCAATTTGGGCGTACTATAATGGCAGGTGAAGTCTCAGAGCATGCTCCTGTCCTTTCCACATGAACTGCCCATAGCAGGAAAGAACTGAGAGAGATCCAGTGTTCAGAAGTCAGTCAGTGTCACTGAACAGTACTAGGATCACATTCGAAAAGAGCAGATTGGATTTTTCTTGTTTATTGTGGACTGCTTTTATGGATAGCCATAAGTTCTTGTAACAGGTGGTGGGGTGGCCAGATGTGGAGAGCTGGGAAAAGCAAAACAAAACCTCTGCCCCCACTTAGTTCAATGCCTAGCACCTTGTATAAACTGCTGGCCCACACCCAAAGGCCTCCAGAGCAGAAATTATCTCACACCTGAGGAATCAGGCAACTAGACTAAGGCTCATAAGGATTTGCTTTTAGACTTCAGACCAAAAGGGGTGTTTAAACCTGAAAAACAGTACGATGCCACGGAACGGCACCACTCACCCTGTTACTGATATCCGGCTAACAGGAATATAGTAAACTTAAATAAAGCATCTTGTTGGCGAGCCCTTCAGTGCTCCTCAAGAAGGCAGAAAGTGAAGAGAGACTTAAGGGGGACTCACTGTGTCAGAATCCACTTTTTTTCTCTTAACCCTGGCAAATGAATCTGTTTCATACATTTTTTTGACAATTTCACACATAGAGGAGCATGCACGTGGCTGTTTCGTTTGCTGCCCACAACATTCTGTGGGTTTTCTGTATATTCTTTATTTTTCTACTCAGTTTGCTGCTAAAATTGTGTTTGCATTCTCATGTGATGCTACTAATTCATTCAAGGGAAATATGAAAATAGGATCTGTGATCAATAAACAGCTGAATATGAACACAAAATAAATAAGTTAAATAAATTCAACAAAGAAAAAAATTCTAGTTGTTTTTGTAAACTAACTTTACATATTATACATATAAATTATCAGATTTTTCCATTAAACTGTTAGAACTTAGAAAAAATAATTAACATATTTCTAATGTATGGTTTTTGGGTCTACGAAAGGTCGTGCTGACCCGGATTTTAGACTGAGCCCTCTGTGTCAGCCCAGATGTGCTGCAACAGCAAGAATAAGTTAAGAAGGACAGACAAAATAAACCCTTACAGGTGGGTGAGCCTTGCTGGGCCTCAGTGGTGCTTCTCAGCACATGGAATGTAGAGTTGGATGTGGATGAGCAATGTGAAAGATGCAGCCTCTGCACAGGTTATGTGCACTGAACGCCTGCCCACGTCTTGGTTACACAAAATCAAACCGGCTGCAAGCAGCTGTGTAGCTCACAAGGAAATCCACACAGCCACAGGCATTGGGATCACTGTCACAAATTCCTCACTGATGCATTGCCTCTGCTTCTCAAACACAGTCATGTCTGACTCTGGTCACAACTGGAGCAATCTCTCTTTAAGTTAGGCCAAGACATCAGACTTCATAAATTTTGTCTTGCAAGTAGCTGAATAATGAATCCAGTCCTTTGGAAGAACTCCACAGTTGTTTTAACATCTGACACTCTTTCTCGTTCACATCTTCAAGTCCAGATTTCAGGAAGCTCCGCACGAGACATTTGGACTCTTCCAATACCTAAAGTCAAAATACGACTCAGTATTTTATTTTGAATCTGAGAAAATTGCTATGGATAATGGCGTGAACAGCATTTTTAGACTACTGACTCTGTTTTACAATCTAAATAACTTCTTTGGGCCCAGAAATTACAATTGATTTATAGCCACAACTCCACTTGCTGATAGTCAGCATCTTTAAGAATTGAGGTTGATGGGTTAGTGCCAGGTTTTTAAAGAATGAGGGATTCTGAAGTACTTTAGATTAATTGAAGGTCTGCCATGAAGCACAAGAAGGAGCTGACCTCCCTCACATTGAAATGAAAATGTGTGAGGCACAATATACTGGCTACCTGTTTTCTGGAAAGGGGCCTTTAAGGTTAGACATGTTGGAAACCCAAATGTGGATGTCCATCATCTTTAACAATTTTCCCTCATATATTATTTCCTTATCAAAACAGAAAATAAGAAAGGGCCTTTACTGCAAAACCCTGTTAAAGCCTATTTACTTACATTTTTATGAAAGTGAAATATTTTATAAAAGAATGGTGCTGAGCAAAAGAAGCACCCTCTGACTGTGTTCTGGAGTTAGATTTACTTGGCAGATACAACAAATCACCAGAGATCTTTGCAAGAGAATGTGCAATCTCAAGCCCTTAGTAATTGTAGCAAGTTCTACAAGGCATGAACTGCAGGTCCATGGTTGCTCCCATAGTTCAGCTCATTTTTCCAAGACCCATGTTTAAACACATTGAGGTTGATTCTTTTAAAATTAATTTTGAAATATACAACACCAGTATGTATCTCACAAGGAACTCAACTAGTCAGACAAACCCATTAATAATTCCTACATTACTGATTTTCTGAGGACAGAAGATTTAATATAACTAATACAGTGCACTGTGGGAAGGGAGGTGCAGTCTTTTCACTCAGCTTTCTCAACACCTTCATGTTAAGCCCAGTTCCTCCCTGTTGCAGGTTTCAACACTGCTATTGCAAAGTAGTATTTGTCTTTAACTCAAGTAAATGGTGTTCATTGCAAATCAAGGGGCCTGTGTATTTTTTGTGGTTTGTTTGTGAACAAGTCTTTGGAGGTTTATCTTTGTCCACAAGTCAGCACCAGTTTTCCTAAAGGGTCTTGAGAAAATTTCATGGGCAGCCAATAGCAGTGAGGGAAGGAAGATTTCACAGTAAGGCCCAGAGGTTTTCCCAACTCAAATAATACATGTTATATCAGCATCATCAAATAAAATTCTGCTACATTTCCAGAGAGTTTCATTCTCAATGTCTTCTCTGAGATCTAATCTACACTTTGTTTAATTAAAAATCTCTTGTGTCTCTACCTCCTTTTACAGCAGATCTTTTAAATGAAACTGAGGGATGCTGAGACAGTTTCAGGCATAGGAAATATAGCAAGAAACGATAACAATTTTCACTTTAATTACTGCAGTTTTATTGCAGCCAGTATCACTTTCTTCACTGCATGTTTTTTAAACAAGGATATGCCCAGAATAGGAGTATATCTGCCTGAGGGGAAAAACCCCTAGGAAGTAAAGATAGGAAAGGATTTTCTTTCAACTGTTGTGTACACAAAAGGAAAGTTATAATACACTGTGACCAGACTGTGTTCAAATCCCTCTTGTCTGGATCTCACCTCTCCTTCACAGCAGAGCTTAGCTGGCACTATCCTACCCTTCTGGGGTGCTGTGTAGAACATTCTGCAGCAGCAGGAACTGTGCAGGTGCAGAAAAGAAGGCAGACTCAGCTGAAACATGGTAGGCCAGGACAAACTGAAAGGCAAATCTGTTTTCTTACGGGTCCTACAGAGGTTTCCCAGTACAGTTGTATAGTTCCAGACTGTTACACCTTCATAAAGGAAACCTGTCCTAAAAGCCCCTTTCAAAATCTGGGGCAAGGAGGTGCCACTCACATTGAATAAATGTAAAGATGGGAAAAGGAAATAACCCACCCTGCACCTGAAAAATGAGGAACCACACAACCTCACTGATCCCTATCCAGGTTTCCTGATGTCAGCCTTCTTTCACAGGTGTGGTTGTGGAAACTGAGGGCCCACATGTGATGAGCCTTCGGAGTGCACCTTACCTCTGTGAAATGCCATTTAATGAAGGAGTTTGATTTCTTACCACTGCACTGCAGGATGCCATCTCTTTCACTCGTAGCATCACTTCTTGGCTAAATGTTGTTGGCCAAAATACTTGTGACACCAGTCCTCTGCTGCAGGCTTCCTGTGCTGTCAGCTTTCTCCCACAGAACAACATTTCATTTGCCTGTGGAACCAAAAGATTCTGGTAATCTTGGGTTGTAATTCCCTTAAAATTTTTCTCATACTTGCCTGCTGTTTTTATGATTAAATTACAAATGTTCTTCTGTATCTTTCCATACTGCAAAATACTTTAAAAGGAGTTTCAGTAGCTATTTAAGGATTGTGCAGGTGGCCAGAGCACAGCATGGGTTTCATTTAAAAGAAATGTGCTGGCATGCATGGTGAATCTCTATTGCTGATCTTACAGGAGTAACTGTCAGTGATACTGTGTCGAGAGCCATGGAATCCAGTAGGAAATATTTGTGGGGCAAATTCTGATTTATTATACTGGTAAAAGCTAAACAGTCTTACTGGAATCATTGTGGATTATCTTTAAAGAGCAGAGAGCTGCATCTGGCTGTATTTCTGCCCACTCCTAACACAATGCAGACAACTACTCTCCAAGGTTATTCTGCTAATGTATTTCTTCACTTTTCTACCATGATGTTGACAATCTTTGCTTTTTTAACCTGTGTCCAATCTTTCTTGTGTACAGCAGGTGTTGTACATTGAATTCTGAGGTTATTTTGTGATAAGAAGTTGGTAGTGATTAGATGAACTTTCCACAGATTTCCATTAAAGACAATTAAGAAAATTGTTTACTTTTTAAAGAGAGAAAGAAGAACAGGAATTTATTAAAGGTTCTTCAGCAGTTTGAGGTAGGAAACCTTACCAGTGCAACACCCAGAATTTGTGGGAATGTGTATGATGAGCAGCCAGCTGGAGTGAGTCGGATTGTTGCATATGGTGTCTGAAACCAAGCCTTCTCACTTGCCCAAACGATATCACAGAGTGGTAAAATAGAAGCTCCTAACCCCAGAGCAGGGCCGTTGATAGCAACCACAATTGGCTTCTTAAACTGAATAAAAGCTTTTACAAAATCCCTAAAATAAAAAATAAAAGAAAGGTCTTGAATACAGAAGTAACACATAAATACCCAAGTTTAAAGTACTTAATCTGAAAACAAATTAGAACCACAGAAGAACACAACAAATGCCCAGTTTTATGAGGTCAGAACTGCAAGATACTTCCTAGTTTGCACATGGAAAAGTTTGCTTATTTTTAGTTATTTAATCTTTCTGAGTACCTGGGCTATTGTATAGTTTTGTGTATGTTGTATATGACCTGATTAAGTGGATTGCACTGAGTGTTGTACTTTTTGCAGAAAGGTTTGATTGGGTTTAGTTTTACTTCTGGACCAGTAGCTCCTGAGTTTGTACACATGACACTTCTTGGTTTGCTCCACAGTTGGCTGGGATGGACCCAGTTTGGCTACTGATGAAATATTACAGTGTGAAAGACAGGACACTCATAGGTGGATCACTGAATATTTATTTTTTTCAAAAAGTTCTCTTAAGATTCTGTGTCAAAGGTTACTGCCAGTCCCATCAGAGGATTGGGAGATTGTCAATGTTTATGGCACACCAGCAGAAAGAACAAGATGTGCAAAGGGGAGTCACAGAGAGAAATGTCTGAACAGGGCAAGTGATCTGTTGGGTCTTCATTGCAAAAATCTTCAGCAAAGCCATTACAAAGCAGATGCCCTTGCCTGACTACCCCAGTAAATGTGATGAGAAATAACAGGGAAGTTAAATGCCATCAGATTTATCTGGATGAACGAACTGGAATATGTTAAATTCTGTGCAATGAGGAGATCTTTTAAATAAGTTACCTACCAGCAACTGTGGAAAGACATCTGTTGAATGGAACAGCCTTTACTCCAATTAGAAAAAAAGCAAGAGTGTAATTGTGGGCAAATTATGGGCTCCAGCAGTTCAGTGCACAGCAGGTATATGGAGGAAAATGAGATGCTCAGTTACTTTAGAAAAAATACATGGATAAATCAAATTCCAAGCAAAAGAGGAGATTCTGTCCCTGCACTGGGTATTTATTAGATCCAGAGTGCATCTTTGCTGACAGATTTTAGGAAAGAAAATTTTGTCAAATGTGGCCTTTGATCAGTTGCTGCTCTCCCACTGAGGCCAAAAGGATCCACGCCTCTGTACCTGAGCACAGGTGGGCCCTGCAGGTTAGAGAGCCCATGTGGCAGGTGGGCAGAAGTGCAGGGGCACTGGCTGTATTTTAAATGAGGCCAAAGAGTCTGAGATGACCCAGCATTAAATTTTCAATTAATACAGTCTGGTTTTCAAGTCCTCTAGTAAGGAGTTAATTTTTGACCATGGGAGAATAGAGAATTGATGCAGCTCTGTTCACAGTAATAAACCAGGAGATCACTGTCAAGACAAAGAGAGTGAAATAAGGAACATTGTTTTTGTCTGTTCAAGCCTATTTCTGTCTAGAGGAGAGCAGAGTTAAGGAGAGTTGTGGTTTATTTTCATTGCAGAAACAATGCTGTTCCCTTATCTCATTATTTCTTTGGTAGTTTATGACTGAGTTGTGACTGGATCATTGCACCTCACTAATTCCAGAATTTTGAGATCCTCAGTAGTTACGTAAGCCTTCCAGGTAGGACCACAGTTAGGAACAGGGATGTGATGAATGATAGGTAAAAAGAAAGCAAACTAAGGATAAATGGTGGCAGTAAATCTGAGGACTATGTGGAGGCAGATAAAAACAGTGTTGTGGAGAAAAGCAGGAATCATGGTGATAAACAGGACTGGAAGTGAATATGGAAAAGCAATTACGGATGTGGAGAGGAAACAGATAATGTGGAGGAAGAACAAAGCAGAACACGTTAATGGAGGGGAAAGGTTGAAAGAAGTCTTCATATGAGTGAGCAAGGAAGGGAGGACCTGGAGATGGGGAGAGAGTGGAAGATAACATTGAGAGGGTACAGCAAGCCTCTGTCATGAGGGAAGAATGGGGAGCACAGATGATGGTAAAACAGATGGGTGTGCAACATGCTACATATAGGATGGAGTGGAAGGCTACAATATTGGGAGATTATGACGGGAGCAAATGCCTGCCTTTGGTCTCCAGAAGCCGCAGTGACCAGCACTACATTTATCTTTGTTTCCTCTTTGGTGCGTTGCTTCAGTGGGTCACCTCTCTACCCTGAACCTGGCACGTTTCCAGGTCTCCAAACTGTAAGTTCACACATGGAGTTTCTGGGCTACAAGATAATTGTTTCAATTCAAAGCAGTCTTTGAAAAGGATTTCAGATTGCAGCTGTTGTTGCACAGTAGATCCAGATGCTTAAAGATAGGAAAATGTGTCTGCAGAAGGCTGCTGGTTTGGCTAGAGGATATCTGGGAAGCTGACCATCGAACACACACTGGGATGCTCAGACACCTCTGCACCGTTTCAGGCTCTTGCTGCTGGGTCAGTGCTTTTAAGTACATCCAGGGCTGTAAAGAAGCTGAACAAGTAAATTTGTCCTTGTCTGTTTTCTTCTGAGCACACCCAGAGTGGTGAGGCTTGGGTGCCACAACGCTGCCCAGATGATGGTGTGAGCTCGGTGCTGGGAATGCCTTCCAGGGAGTGTGCTGATCCCAGGGCTCTGCAGGCCACACTGTGCAGCCTGTCTGCCTTTTCCCTGCTCTGGGAGGGAGTGTGGATGGTGGCAGCTCAGGCTGGTGGGTCTGTCATGGATCGGTGATGGATCTGTGATGGATCTGTGACCAGTGCCTGCAGAGGAGCTGCAGTGCCACACATCTGTTTATTGCAAACCCCGCTGGCAGTGGCCGAGGACACAGCACCACCAATGAATAAACCCTGCATGGGAGAGGAGACTTGATGGGGATTGAAACTCCAGCTGTAACTTGTGACCGGTATAGGAGAGCCACGCTTTGGCAAGTGGAAACACATGGTAACCAAGAGTTCCATTTCATTTTGATACACGTCTACCTTGATGTAAAGCAGTGGAGGCAGAGATCCGTGGATGTGTTTTAGGACATCTAAACCACTGAAAAAGCAATGTACACTTTTTCTTCTCTTATTACAGTGTATTTTCCATGAGTTGAGTCCTTTGTTCACAGAAAGCACAGAGAGTACTAAATGGAAAACATAGGGTATTGTTTCCAGAAGTACAATAAAAATCTATTTTCAGTGGGCCTGAAGCCGACATTCTTGACAAGGAGCAGTACATTGTACCAGTATTTCAAGAGTGTTCTGTAAGTCCAAGGGTGGAAAAACTGACTATCACAGTCTGGCTTGTATTAATTTAAATGTTGAATTGGTAAGTATACCTGTATATTAGATGTGTGCAAATAAATGTAAGCATATATAATAATACCTAACTGCACAATTTTTACAAGAATAATATTAAATTTGTATCTTTAGTGGACTGTGAGTGTGCCTGTGTTTTCAAACAAGAACAGTGATTTTCTTCCCTCACTTTTTTTTTGGTTCCACATCGTTAAAAACCCCCTCACATTTAAAAAATAAAATGAGGATGTGTCCTTCAAAAGGTTTCACTTTTAAAAAATATCACTCATGATATTCAAGCACAGCTAGGATCTTATAAACAGATTGTAACTTACTACATTTAAGAAGTATCTTTTAAATTCTTTCAAAATAATTGCTACCTTGAGAATTTCAAAAGTTTTAAACCAAGAATCCAAACTGATCTGCAGTGGTTGTAACCAAGATAATTGGTGGTTAATGTATGTTGTGTAATAACTAAACCTGATCTTATGTTATACGAATAAATCCAAAGTAGAGATATCTTGTAAAAAAAAATCTTTACTATTCCTTCATAGAATTGTTGCATAAAGTTTTAAAGCTCTCAGAAGAATAATAATTATTTGTAGGAAATGGGGGACAAAAAAAAGGGACCAAATCCTCTCCTGATACAGACTGGTGAAATACCACTGGCTTTAGTGGAATAATGTTGATTTATACTGGAAAAATCTACCTTGTGGATAAGGGAATATTTGGTGATGTGTTGTGCAGATTGATTTGCAGACTGCATGGCATAAACCCTGGAATTCTATTCAGGTGATGTGATATATATATAAGGAAAGTCACATTTTAGTTACAAAAATAAAACTATATTTACATATATATTAAGTAATTTAAATTTAAGAAGAAGAGTGGAGACCCTTCGAGTAAGGCTCTGAAATACAGAGGCAGAGTGCTATTTCAACAGAATATGAGTAAGCCATGGATTCCCATTTGGGCTGAAATTCATGAAAATGATGAACATTAAAACAAGTAAAAGATCTGCCTTTCAGGAACCACTTTAGAACATGAAGCAATACTGAATTTGAAAAAACAACAACGAAGCTGTATTTGAATTTGAGGAATGCTTTGAAATATTAAATACCGAGAAGTGGAATAAAAGAAATCCCTGTGGATATTAGCACTGGAATAAATGTGCTTTCTTATCTAATATGGAAAGGTCCAAGTTTCTTTTTACTAAACAAATTTGCAGGACTATAATTAGAATGCAATCAACATTTAAATATACAACACTTTTGGACCTGAAAAATATCTTCATAATCACACACTGCATTTCATAATTTAGAGATCATAGGTAAGCTTGGGTCACCTTATAGCTTCTGCAATCCTAGTGCTTTCCTTTCTTCTGTCATTGGATAACCTGCCAATTAAATATGAGTAATCTAGGCCACTACAGAATACACTTCCCACTGCGCTGAGAAGTAAGAGTTTACTGTCATCAGCTGATGCATTGCACAATGCTCTCCGAACTTCCTTCATGATCTGTGGATAAAGAAAAGTAAACAATTCGACAAGCATGCCGTGGCAATATCATTTCCCTATTTTTACAAACCTTATTGATTTTGAGAGACTTAAATTTTGGGCACTATTAATACTTACATCAATTATATATAATTTTAATATAGAATGATATTAGAATCATTAGAATGGTAACACTGAGAGTTTGCAAAATGTTTTATATTTGGCAGTGCTTTGTTGATGCTTTATTAACTCAAGGACGTTTTAGGACTTGGCTGTTCTTTTTTGTATGGGAAATTCTACCCAGTTTATGCTACTTGATTGCAATTTAATAATTCCAAATATCACTTTTTTGTTTTCACTGTGTACATTCAGTGTTCACCACTGTATCATCGGGAACATGTTTATCACAGCAAAAGCCTATTATTAACCTCAACAGCTTGTAAGCAAAATCAGTTTTCAGTTCTTTAACTACTTTGGTTTATATGACTTCAACCAGAGCAAAGCAGGACAAGAGGACATCATATACATCAACATGACAAATATATTACTCATTTTTCTGTGGTCAGTGACATTTTTACAGTTTACAAAAGTTAAAGCAAAAAAGTCTCTTGAAAAAGAGACATTTTAACTCTGTTTTACAAATGGATCAAGCTATTAATTGCACCATAAGTCAAACCTTATAAAAATCTGTATAGAACTGAGCTGCTGGTATTGTACAAAAATGGCCTTTCACCTGAGCAGAGAATTGTTTTATAATGATTTTTAAAAGGAAATATTATTTCATAAACTTCTGATGGGTAACTTCTTGTTTGGTCACAATTGGGTGTGGTTTGTGAGCTGTAACTCATTTCAGCCCCCTTTTCTCTGTAACGATTTTCTCCTCACTGCAGGGGCCATGATTCCATCTAGTGTGACACCCCCTATCCTTAATCACACCCATATGTCAAAGTATTTCCTATAGACAGGGTCCTGCTGACTCAAATTTTTCTCCTTTGCACCAAAAGATTTGCTGCTGGTGTAAATTTAGGTAAGAGAGAGCTAAATGTGGCTGGGGATTTAAATAGAGTTTCCATGTGAGAGAAACCCAAGAATTTTAGCCTGTGAATATTTCTGTTCACTACTTTCTGTTTCCAAAACTTCTTTAGATCTCTAAAGTGCCTTGTTTAAGAAATGTCCCTAAACACTGAAGTTTTCTTGATGCCACCCTAGGTAGCCTTTTAATAGAAATCCTGTGGATTGTGCTGCTTTCCCTAGGGGTTTGTGTAAAGATGATTATTACTGGCTGCTGGGACTGGGCATGAGAGAGCAGGTGGTGAACTTTTAGATGCTTCACTTCTGCAAGAGCACTTCAGAATGCCTGTAATACTGAGTGTGTGACAGTGGGTGCAAGTGAAGTAATTAAAAGCTGCAGAATTTGGAAGTGTATTTGAAATTCTTATGCAGGTACAAAAATGTCATCAGCAATTTTAGGAGCACTGTTCATTCTGAGAGTCTCAGAGGCTGTCTCAGCCCTCAGCTGGAAGAAACACAGCAATACTCCACATATAATGGGGAAACAAAGGGGATAAACCCCTAAAACCTCTGTTCAATGTTAAAAGAGAAACTTTAGAATGTGGTAGATAGTCAAATAAAAAAAGATATGTATTTTGGTTTTCCTAGTTCCATGTGAATGCAATGTTGTCCTCTTAATTCACTTTAGAAGATCTCAGAATCTGCTCTTTCTTAGGGTGAATGTATAAATAACATTAGGGAATACCAGTCAAACATTTTCTATCCAGTGAGGAATGTTGCATTAAATATGATGCCATGATACTCCATTCAGCAAGTTTATTATTCCCCTTCCTCCAGTGGTATTTGCCTATGTGCCACCTCCTTGCTGTTAGCAGTGCTCTCCTTCATACACATCATTACTGTTACAAACTTGCCTCTTTTTTATCTCACCCCTCACTGATCTGGATGACTAAAGCCATCTAAAAGCCATCCAAATTTTTGAGCAGAGGTTACACTTATTATGGGAAAAAACCAAATATTCTGCCATCACTGTTTTTCAGTGTTCTGGAGAGGATGACATTGAAAGTCTGTTATTGAGTCAATTTCTGATATGGTTGAAAGTGGGAAGGCTTTGGTTACTATTTTTGAGCAGGAGGGGAAATTTAGTTCAACTGCTCCACTTGTTTCTATCAAAAGAAACCAGGAAACCATTATGTATCAGCATTTTCAGACTCCCAAATGTATGTTTTCTTCTAAGCAGCTCAAAGTTTGTCATTAACTTTATCATCCAAAGGCGCTTGGAGGCTCACTGGAATCCAGCAATGACAGCCAAGTCAATTCTCACTCCCTTGGTCTATGCCATGGTTCCTTTGCTGGTGCAGTGCAAAATTCCCTGGCTCCCCTTGTCACTCAGCCTGGTTACAGCAACTGCTGTTCACTGCTGCTTCTGGGAGCCTCGGCTTTCCCCATGGGTTATGGGTTATGTGGGGATGGGTACTTCTCTCTGCTATTTCTAGGATTACAGGGAAGCTACAAACAGGAAAATAATGATAAAAGAGCTGGTTTGTCTGCCGGGTTGCCAAAGTGTGTTTTAAATTGAAGTACTGTAAAGTAATTATAATTTTAGTTCAGAACTGCTCTGTTTTTAAGGACAAATTTCTATTTACTGTGGTGACGAATTCAGTTCTCAAATACAGAGATACAGCCTGTCTTTAGTTACATTCCTTTGTCAGTTCCATATTCTTTTTCTTTCTTCCATAGTCCTTAAACCTTTCCCCATTTTGCTATAACTATGGCATTTGTCCAATTAAATTTTATTTTCTCTAGTGGACCAGATCTAATACTACTATTTCCAGAGCTCCTTAGCAATATTCTCCAGGTCCATGCTTTTATTAATTAGCTTTTTTATGGCCTTTTAGGTAATTTTCAGTTGTGGGGACAGTATTTCTATTTGAATGCATTTGATGAAAATTTCTGAGGAAGTATTTACAGAACAGTATGGGCCAGTTATTTAGGTTATGATAGTTGATTGGACTGTAAATTTAGAACAGGCCTACTGCTTCACTTACTGTTTTATTGAAACATAAATATATAATAAAATTATCACCTTCTCAGAAGTTGCTTATATTTTTAATCCTCTCAAGAAAATAATCTGGTTCATTTTTGAACAGGACATCTTGTTTTGCAAAATAAACATGAACCAGTTAAAAACTTCATTAAACTTCTAAGAGCTTATTTTAGGGCCCTTTGCTGGATGAAGGAAATTTCTAAAGGCATTTGGTGCCCTTTGCTTTCCATCTTGTTACATTCTGGGAAAATCAAAGAGCTGGGAATTTATACATAAATAATTACACAAAGTATCCTGAACAGAAGTCTTATTCACACAAATAGAAGCACTAGTTAAAAAATTTAACTTCTCTGAGTCTCTGAGGGCTCACCTTCTTAAAGGTAATTATTCTGTAAATATTACCATAAATCCAAATTTTAAAGCCATTCCATTGTTCTTAGAACCTCTTCCCCACTTGTGCCTTTTTACATAAATAAACTGTGTTACTGCCTGTGCAAACAGATTCCAAGTCCATTCTGTCCAGCACCTAAAGGACTTGGGAACCTCTAGAGCTGAAGGCACAAGCACTGGCCCAAACCCACAATTTACTGTTGTATGACAGCAGAACCAGAGAGAACAATAAACTTGTACCTGCCTCTTTTTTATTATTTCTAAGTTAGGAAAAGTGAAGCAAACCACTGCTCCAAAATGCACCTGGCAGAACTTTAAACCCTGTAATTCACATGGCCAGAAATTTGAAACCTGATTCTTGTGTATGAGAAAGTACTTGAGGTACTTTTGTCACTCCTCGATGGAAACTCTGGCTTTTTAGGGAATGTTTTGCTTTTAATTCAGGGGAATATTAACTCCTAGCTCTGTTAGTAGTGTTAAATAAAAACAGCAGATGGGTCCATTTAGTTTGAAACAGAATTTGGATCCTTGAGATGTGCTGAGTTAAAACAGCAGCAGCATCACTGGAGAAAGAGCTTCAGAAGCAGCAAAAGTCCCGCAAGAAGAAATGCCTTAAAGGATTTTAAAATGGTGAAATATTTCACAAATATATTTAAAAAACAAATTTTAAAAGTAGCAAGCCTAAGATACTGAAATAAGTATAAGCTGTACTGTTTCATGACACTGTCTTGGAAGTTTTATAAGCTCTTGTAAAAAATAAGAAAGAATTTCTATAGTGCCCTGAACATTTTTGTAGAAAAAACTCAATTACTGAAGAGGCACTGAGCCAACTTCAATAAGTTCAAAGGCTGCTGGAAAGAGCATTGGCACATTTCATGCTAAAATCACCTGCAAAAATGGGGTTACCAACAACACAGGATGAAGAGTCAGGTAGGCTTCTCTAGACTTTCATATTTTTTTGGGCATAAATAAGTTCTTTGTCATTTTAATCAAATTGGCATAAATATCAGAGGCCAATGGTTGAACACAACTAATAAATTTCATCTGAAGAGTCCGATAAAGCACAAAGGGAAACAGAGCTGTTGAGGGGTGAGAGGAATTTTGTATAAGCTTAAGTTTAAAAGTTTAAAATGATTGTTTGCAGTGCACACCTTTTCTTTTTTTAATGTAGATGGCTGGGTATAACCAGGCCACTATTTAGCCACTTCAAGTAGACCTGCTCTGAATAAATGATTCATTTGCTATTTGGCAAACATAATTTACTGAATGTTTAATAAAGCTTGAAGTTAGCATTTCTTTACACAAAATGAAACACACTTTCTTCATTTTGTAGGAATTGTGTTTTTCTATTCACTGGGAATAAAAGGCATCAAAACTGAAAATGTTCTAAACCTCCCTAAAACACTTTTATCAGTTTGTCTCACCTATGGCTAGGGGTGACAAACTGCAGGGACAAGTCATTCAACACATTCCTCCTTTCAGTTCCTGGGGTTTTTGCTGTAATTGCCAGCAAGAATGTGAAATTGCCAATCCTGGAGGTGCTGGATTTTGTGGTGTGAATGATCATGGGCAGCAGCCTGGACTGAGGCCAAAGAAGCCGTTTCACATTTGCAGCCATGAGTCTTCCAAGGGCAAGAGCCTGTGATTGCTCTTGGCCTGGATGAGGTTTAAACAGACAATCTCCATGAGGAGAACTCATTACCTGATTAATTCCTGACCATCCTGGTCAGTAAAGTGGTTTTCTAAAATGTATTTCCTGGTTTTCAAGTGAGCTTCAATAAAGGTTCTAGAAATAGTCTACACTGGTGATGCAGGGAGAGGACTATTACATGCTTATCACTTATTCTTCCACAGAGGTGGGTTCCTGACATATTGAAAACTTTCAAAGGATGAAATTGATTGGTTTGGCAGATCCAAAGAGCCTGAATTAATCCCCTGGTTAGAGCACCTGAACACTACTGATGTGGAACAGTACAGCCAGAAATGTAAATGTATGTCTGTTCTGACTGAACACAGTAAGTCCATGATTTTACATTTTTTCAGGCCCTTGAGCTCCTTCACTTAAATTACCTGCAGTGTCAATTAGTGGTAATTAAGACAGAGATGGAATGATGGATTTGATGCAATCTAATGCATTTTAAGGAATTAGTGTTAAAAGTGAGTGTTTGGTGTTCTGTGGTAATTACCAAGATAGTCCTTCTAAATATTTGGTAGTTTAAAAACCAGGAGTGATAAATGTTATGTACCATCAGTTTTAGCCATTTAATATCACTCAGTGTATTACTGCCCACGTGTACGTGTGCATTTGGGAAGGGGACTCATCATACCTGCCAGTTGTAAGTAATTAACTTCAAAGTTACTCATTTTCTTATTGAATAAAATGATTCCTCAAAGCTACAATCTACTCTTCCCTCAGGTGGTGCTCAAACTGGAATTTCACACAGTCTTGAAGTTGCTGTGTAGGACGGAGCTGTGCTGGAGTGTCTGGGGGCAGAAAAGGCCGAGATCTCCTCAGTGAGGGCAGCCCTTGGAGGAACTCTGCCTGCAGGCTGCTCAGACAGGCCAGACTGGTGCTGGGAGGCAGCTCCTGGTGTTCCCTCTGTGATCTGAGGCAGCCCTGTCCATCAGGCCATTACTGCCCACGTGGAACGGGGCTCAGGCATGCTTTCTTCTCTCCAGGACATCCACCCTGATGCAAGCACTTATGGACACCCCTTTTCTTCTAACATGGGAATGGTATAAGAAGGCATTGCAGCCACAGGGAATGGAAGGAAAAGCTCCTCAACCCTTCCAGTGATCCATGTATGTACTGGGGAAGTACAAGCTGCAAGTCTGAGTCTGCCTTTATGTTTGGAACAAGGGAATTCATTAATATCTTTTATATGTGGTATGATTTTATGCAATTCAGCTGAGGATAGAGCCCCTAATTGATTAGGATTTCAAAAATAAGGACTCATACAGTGATTCAGAGAAAAAGTAATTAGAGATCAAGATAGAATTTAGAACGGCTGTCTCAGGATATAAACTGAAATTCTCTGTATACAACTGGAGCACTATTTAAATTAGTAAAAGCAGAAAGACCAGATTTCTCCTAAGGATAGTAAATATCAGTAACTTCAACATGTGAAAAGCTGCTTCACACAACTCCATGCTGGAAATACTGATTCTGCCATTTCTTTCGTTAATTTTTTTTTGTCAGATGTGAATTAAAATTTAATTTCCATTGCATTCTTTTGGATAGGAATTCCAAGTGTAAAAAAGTTAGATATGTCTGTACTCTAGATTTATTTTCTAAAATCATAAATTAGGAAAAAAAATACATAAAATTGAATTCAAGTGCAGTGTTTGCAAGATTACCCACACATTAGGATGGCTTTCTTTGGCTTTTAGGGCTAAATACTTACCTCTGGGGTCAGTGCATTGTTCTCTGAAGTCTGACTTGACAGCAAAATATGTGTGAAACCATCTTCTTTCCGGACTACAATGTCCCTGAAGCGGCAGTTACTTTCGTTTTGTCGCACACTGTATCTCAGTCTCTTATCGAAGACATAATCTTTCTCTCCATCAAGTTTCCTTTTCACAGTGCTGTGTAGATTCAAGCTTCCATTGGCCAGAGAAGAACCTTGCAGATGGAAAGAATCAAAGCATAATTACCTCTATACCATCAAAAAAGTGGAGCGATACTCTCTATTAGTTTCAACAACAACAATAAAATACAGTGAGATAAATAAAAAATGTGTCTGGCTAGTCAAATGTGGCCTCAAGCCATTGTTCTTATTCTGTACTCCAATGTGCAGAACTTTTTGTTCTCTGATCAGACAACCTCTAGACCCAAGGAACTGATGCCATTTTGGAGAGTATCCAGCAGTAGGGAAAGAGAAGAACTATGAGAAAGATGTAATTCCTCCTTAAAAACAAGTGAGAGTAATAGTAAGTCAGTTTCAAAAGACAGTTTATTCTGACTTATACTGTGTATGAACTGCAAACCATTCCTTTGCTGATGGTTACAGTGTTTCTGTAATAGGCAACAGGGGATGATTGGTAACAGTGCTGAGCAGGGGGGTTGAAGGAGCTTTACAAGATTTGTATGCAATAATCCTTTTCTAATTACAGATGTTTCACACCATCGCCATTAAAAATAAAGCAGAGACAGGTTGTTGAGGGACAGAATTAAAGTCACTGGTTTGTGTTTAAATAGACACCAGCCCACAATGCACCATTTTTAAGAAAGGCCAAGAGAGAGCTGAATGAAAACACCTTTGTTTGTTCTGTTCTTTACTCCTGCCAAAGCTGACCTGTTCCAGCTCCTGGTTTCAAATAGCCAGGAATTTTTAAAGGGCAGATGACATGAATATTAGAACACAGATTTAAATTTTATAGTTTAAGTGCCCACCATTCAATTAGAAATGCTCTGTTGGAATAGAATTGAACAGTGAATTCATGACAGATGACTCTAAACCAAAATCACTTACCCTCATTTTGGATTAGCTATGTTTCAGCTCGATGCTTACGTAGGTAACTGATCTGTCTGACACCTCACAGTTGGCAGTGGCCTGTGGAATTGTTCACAGTGTGTGAAATCCTGTATGTGCACTGCAGTTAGGAGATGGGATGTGAAAATACAGCCAGCACTCAGCAGTGTGTGACTGGGTCTCATGTGGTGTGTGCATGTGGGTACTCACACATCTACACACAGGGATCCACCTTTGCCCAGGAGTCTGTTCAGTCAATCAGAAAACTCTTTTTTGTTGTTGAATTAAGAGATACCATCTAAAGCATTGCCTGGGTTATACTGAACGGAGGATTTACCTGGTGCAATGCAAACATCGGCAAATGCCATTAGATCATCACTTTAAAAAAAGTAATTTGAAACCAGGAGAGTTGGAAATTTGTTTTCTTGACAAAAAGTGTCTACAAGGGTAGAAGTTACCATGTGCCTGAAATTTAAATGTTATGAATAATTTCCTATGGCATGTTTCTTCTTTTTCCTAAGATTTTGCTACTGCGTCTATTTTGACATGTATACTTACAAACAGAAATCAACTTGTGAAATTACTAATGGAACACCAGTGTCATTAGGAATAATGTGCTGAAACAAATTAACTATTTGACTGAGGCAGGCTATTAAATATTGCATTTTTATCTATTCAGTGCTTAACCAGCAATAAGCTACTGAATTGTGGTGATTGCAAACTCCCAAAAAAGTGTGAAGAACTTATAAAATCAGAGGCACAAATGCCCATTGAGTGCAAGGTGTGTCAGACTAACTGTACTGATTATCTACCTAGAGTGGAAGATTATGCCACATCTATTTTAAATACAGATGGTATAGAGAATAGTAGAAGATTAATTCACTCATATAATCCAGCTCAACAAAAAGCCTCACAGTAATTTTTTTGGTTTTATTCTTCTTTATGTATTCAGTTTGTAAATGAATATATGATGTTAAAATCTATAGAGTTTATCACAGTATTTTAAGTATCTAGAAGCCAGCTGAAAGAAATTTAACCAGAGGAAAGATCTAAATTAAATATGAGAGAAACATAAATGAAAAAGTGCCATTTCCAAAAGTGGATCATTAACAGAACAATATATAGTGAATAGCTTGTTGTTTCCGTGTCTCCAGTGCATCCCTGTAATCTTGTTTAATCCGATAAACTGGAGAAAATGATCAGCACACTCCAAAGACAACACTGATGTGGAACCAGGCCAATTCTGCTGCATGGAGGTGGTGGAGCTTCTGAAGGTTTGCTCTGGAGCCACTGGAGCCACTGGGATTGTCCCTGCATGAGGGTCAATAGTCAGCACCTGCTCAATGCACACAAGGGGAGCAGCACCTGAGTATGTCAAGGTGAAAAATAACTGTGACAGGCAAAAAGAGACATTCAAAGACTCAAAGCAATTTATACTCCACATGAAACAAATTAAGGATGCCACAAATTAACTAAGGAAGCTTTAGCTACATCTAAGTGTGGTTTACTGTCTTAATAGTAAGTAAGTGTTTGATGCTTAGTCTAAGTACAAAAAGAAAACAGAATGGGAGAAAATACTCTTTCCTTTACTGGGAATTTAATTATTACTTTGTGTTTAATCAGCAGTAGAACTTGTGGAATACCTAAACTAACATTTATATTTTTAAGAAGCTTCAATTTTTTTTTAAGGGGATCTAAGATACTCCCAGGCCACTGCTGCATGCAGTAATCCTTCTCCAAGAATGGCAGTAAAGGACGCTATTTAAGGAGAAAATGTGAGCTTGGTTGCTTTCTGCAGGCCTTTCCCATAGTATCATCCCTAAGTGTTGTATAGAAATACGAGAGGGCTCATCCCTCCTGTTTCCTTCGGTGTTTGCTTGTGGACCTTTTCATGGATTTCTCTAATCCCCTTCTGAGCCTGTTGATACTGTCTGTCTCCACAGCTTCCTGTGGTATAAGTTTGAGAAGTTGGGTAGCCACTACACAGAGAAGAATTTTCTTTCATCTGTGCTTTTATCTGATGTTCCACCAGTTTCAGTGAGTGGTCCCTAGTTCTGCTATCAAGGGATTTCAGGAGCAACAGTTCTGCATTTAGTATAGCTGAGGCCTTGATGATTTTGTAAACTTTGATCATGCTCCCCCCTCAGCCACCCCCTCTCGTAACTGAAGCCTCTTTTATTCCTCTTCATTTTAGCTGCCCACCCCTGCATCTTCTACATTACTCCACCAGTGCCAAAGGGTCTGAGACTGGGGCTCCATTCTACCAAGCATTGCAGAAAACTCATTAGAAAATTGTATTCTAAAATCTGAGGCAGACAAATAGCGGGAAAGGAAAGAGAGGAAAGATGGGACTGACCCTCAGTGCTTTGGGGGACTCGGAGCTCCACAACTCCTTCCACTGCTTCTGCCCACTGGTAGAGGACACCTCAAGCTACTGTTATTTCCAGATACATCTTTTCTGAGTGTTCCAACAGAACCAGTTTAATGGTGCAGTCCCTTTGCCACCACCCCCCACAGCAAACCCAGTACTGGTATGAGCAGCCACACCATGAATTGGCCTGGTGATCTGCTCTGGCTGAAAACTCACCCTGCAAAACTGGTTAATTTTCAAACAGATCAGGTTCACCTTGTAGCCTCGAGTACTAAAACTGGTGCAGAGGGAGGGATGGGAATACCGATTAGGGTGTCATGGGAAGGAGAGCTGGACTGCTGCTTTTGTTAGCAGTATGCATTTATGCTGAATGGAAAGGATGATGGAGCTGAGGCTTTAATTTTTCTAGGTGAACTAAGCCATGCTCCCTCACTCTCCCTGGTAAAGGAGCTTGGCATTCCTCAGTCTTCCCCATAGCCTTTAACTGCCTCTTTTCTGTCTTTCTTGTGGGTAGTGGTTAATACTGTACATACTTAAAAGCTGTGTTCTGTTGATAATTTACTAATAATTTCAGACTTCTCCAACTAAGGGAGCATCTGTAAGATATCTAAAAGCAATGAGTTTTTATCCAAACTGAGAGAGCAAGCATGTTTGCTTGTCTTTTACTGCCAGTATTCTTTCAGAATAAATAAAACAGAATAAGCTAAAAAACCAAGAGGAAGCAGTGACTAAGTCACAGAGAGTATTTAAATCAAGGACACCATGAGACTACAAAGATTTTCATAATGGAGAAAAACAGTGGTTAGTGATACATGACAGGCAGAAGTTCTTCAGCAGATGGTACAGAAATAGAGCGATGTAGAAAAAGGAAAGAGAAAATTAAAAGGGGATGTTTTTTGATTCTGTCAAGAAACTTCACAAAACAATCACTCTCAATTACAGTATCTGGAGAGAAACAGAAATGTAATAACAGAAGACAACAAATATAATCAGAAAGAACAGTATTGTTAGCTTCTGGGAGCATCAATGGATGTTCTTCACAGAGTTTTTCAATATTTTCCAATTTGCAGACCCTTAAATAACTGTCAGTAAAGATGATTCTGTTCTCCTTATGGCAGGACATATAGAAGGTAGAAGACAGTTTTTGGTATTAAAGATCTGTCCTAACTTCCACAAGGTCCCAGGCTTCCAGTGGGGTGCACTGATCATTTTGTGCACACACCTGTAGGTACACACTCATCCTTCTGGGGTAAAGAGCTTCCTGGTGGGATTTTTGTCTAGAGGTTGAAGAAACACTTGTACCCAAGTGGATTTATACACAAAACCAAACAGACTGGTGGCAATTCATTCAAGGAGTCATCAAAAGCTGGTTTTCAAATAGCTGTTATTTGTTTGAACAGAACTGGCATGGACAGACAAACAAAATAACTATTATTTGATTACTTCTAGTTTAAACATTACTATCTATATTGCTTGGTTCAATGCACTGGTGGTTAAACATTATTATAATATGAAACAATACTGGTTCAGGTTGGTGGGTTTTGGAGACCTTCAGCATAGGCCGACACTGGTAGCAGAGCTGGGCCTACAGCTGGGTTTTCAAATTGCATGGAATTTGTGACTTTTCCAAATCTAGGCTTCATCTCAAGACAAACCTAAAATTTCTATATTTTCTGTGCAGTCTTACACTTAGCTGTGAAATGAGTCTGACATTCATTTGGGTTCCATACAGGCAATCTCAAAGCTGACATAAATGTCTGCTTCCTCAGATTCTGAACAGGGCCGCCCAGGAGCCACAGCTTCTGGGAGCCAAACCAGGTCCTCCAAGCTCCCTCTTTGTTCCACATCTAGTGCCTGCGAGCCCTGCAAGTGCTGAAGGGGCATGCCAGACTTTCAACTTCCAGACTCAGTGGCAGACTGCCTGAAACCTCTGGCATAGCTAGCTGCCTCCAAGCTAAACGTGGGAGTCCTGCCAAGCAGACTGCCACACTGCTCCCAGTCCCCAGGGACATAGCCTTAGGACCTTGGCTCAGATTTGGAGAAAGTTTTGAAACCCAAAATGTTTGGAACAAAATTTCTGTTATTCAACAAATCGGACATTTTTCTCTGAAACTTTCTTCATTTGTAATTTGTAAAATTTCAGCCTGGTTTTAGTGTGGCATTGATCCCAATTAGAGTGGGTTTCTGTGATAATAATGGGACACAGGGCAGAATCACACTGGCATCCTCTATGCGAGTGTGAATACTGAGCGAGTTAAGGAAATTGTTGGACTTGGTGAAGAGTAGTGCAAGTTTCTTCCACTTGACATTTCAGACCCCTGTATCAGAAATGTGGCTTCTCTCAAGCTTTCAGGGCAATATTAAGAAAAAACCTAGTAATTTCATTTTGACCCTTCTTCACCAGTTTGTTTTCTCTTACTCTGGCAGTCTCATCTCTCCTCTTTGTAGTTTTCTCCACTCTGCATGTGCTGAGTATCACACAGCAGGACTCGAGGGATTTCTGACCTTGGCAGTGCTGCTGAGTATGGGCTTTTCAGAAAAGAACCAGGCAGAGATTTAAAGATCTCTTACTTTTGCCCACAGAATGCAAGGGGAGCAAAATACAGAACACAAGTGATGGATTTGGAGAATGCAAAAGCCATCATAAAGAACTGTTTGAAAGGAGCTGCAGAGATCAGCTCTTGGGCCAGGAGAGAACACCTGGCTGCTCAGGCAAAGAAGCTTTCCACAGAACTAGAGCTCTCTGACAGGGATTATTTAATCAGGAGCGCTGGAGGCCATTCCTTAGCTCTTGTGGGGACAAAGGAAAGGCTCATTTGACCTTACAGTTTTTTGTGACCCTTTAGCTCTTCATTAAACAAAA
The DNA here is from genome assembly GCF_000738735.6 of Corvus cornix cornix. Lineage (NCBI taxonomy): Eukaryota > Metazoa > Chordata > Aves > Passeriformes > Corvidae > Corvus > Corvus cornix. The sequence goes on from NC_046341.1 coordinate 4,926,675, forward strand.
TATTCTAGAATATGGGAATTGATGCATTTCAAAGATACATTTTGTATCAGAACTTCCCTACAAATAATGTAAAATAAATAATTTTAAAAACTTCATTAGAAACAGTAAAAAAAGACCCCAAAACTTTATACACATCTGTAATTAGATATGTAAGTTGTCTTAAAGAAGCAGGTAACTTTTTAGGCATTCTTACATGAGCTCAAACTCCACAAAATTCAAAAGCCAAAATACACTTTTAAGTGCTTTCACTTTAAATATCATTGACATCATCAGGAGTACTAATGCATTTAAATCTGACCATGTATTTTGCTGGTTTGGGAGTTTTTAATAGTATATTTGATGCCTGGTTTGAAAGATCCCAGTAGCTATCACATATAGCCAGTAAGACTGGGCAAGGTCAGTTCTCCTTCCCAAATCAAGGAGCATTTGCCAGGTTGCCAGTAGGGTGGAAAATGGAAAGCGGGGTGATATAATTTATGTTGACTTCTGAAAAGTTTTTGGCAGGGCAATTCACCAGAAGCTGTTAAGGAAATGAGTACTATCATGGGCTATAGAAAGTAGCTAATAAAAATAAATAATTGGAACAAATGGTTACTTTTCATCATGTCAAGTTGGCTGTCCCAAGGACCTGCAGAAGGATTAGTTTATTTAATGTATGTATTAATGAACTGGGAAGAGAAATATGAGAGGAAAATTTGAAAGCAATACAAAATAAGTAGAGTGAAAACTAGGAAAGATTTTGAAGAGCTTCACTGAATCAAAAGGTGAATTGGCAACCGTAAAGCAGATTAAATGCATAGTGAAAGGGATCATACATAAAGCTGTGTTCTAAATTAACTGGAACAAGGAAGGAAAAGAAACCCAAGAGCAACTGTGGATCAGTCAATGAAAACCTTTATGCAGTGTGTAAGAGCAGAAAAAGTAATTCTCCAAAGTTCTATCGTCACTGTATCAGTAAGCAGTCGGAAATCACTTGGAACAGCTCCTGCCGTTTTTAAAAGGTATTAAAACCACCCCCCCACAGCAATGGCACAAGAGGATACTCAAAACTCTCAGGAACCAGTAAAGTCTTCCATGTGGTAGGAAATCTGAAAAGGGTGGGACTGCCTTCTGAGTGACATGGCATCCTCCACTTCATCCCTTCATAGAGGGATGGGAGGCTATTCAGTGACAGTAAAGGTCAACTCCCCCCCAACAAAATCCCAAAACCTGATCAAATAAAATGTGCATCTTATTGTTAACTCCTGGAAATTACTGTCACAAAACACCATTGAGGCTGTTTCTTATGGATGGTTTATTATCCCCTACCATTTTTGGGGGTTTTGATCTGTTTTGTTTTGTTTGTGCCTGGAGTGGCTGCTGTTCCTGCCCCACCCGCCATCCTCCCTGGCTCTAGGGCTATCTCGATGAATGGGAGCCCGGCCGGGGCTTCCAGAGGGAGCTGGGGGCAGGGTGAGAGGTGGCCCCTTTCTTTTTGGTGCAGGCTGTTCGACTGTGTCTGGTATCTCTGACCAGGGATCCTGCTGTTTCTGCGCATTTTGCTTTCTTCTTTTTTATTTTTTTTTGACACTGTGACTGAGCTTCTTGGCTTGGCTTCTTTTGCTGCTCTGCTGTCAGGAAGCCCAAAGCCAGTGCGTGCCCGCCAGGACCCAGGAACACCCCTGTTTTCTCACCGGGGGGCTGCCCCCCCACCCTCCACACAGCCCGCCCCTGTGAGAAATCCCAGGGAGCCTCTTCCCTACTGTGTTCAGGAGCCAGGCTGCTGCTGCCCAACCCCTGACATACCACTGCCATCGCTTTGGGTTTGTGCTAGACTCTAGCTTTCACCCCCTGCCTGCCAGGAGGTCCTGCTGCTCCAGCTTGCTTCTCCTGAGGTCCCTGCTACAGCTCCTGTTGCTGTCCAGAGGGGGCACCAGGATCGGCTGCCGCTGGGGGCTCGTAAAGAAAGCCTTTTCTCCATCCCATCTGCCAGCTGTGCCATGTGGAGAGAGACGGCCGCACTCACGCCACAGCGCCCCCTGCAGCCGAGGGGGAGTCATCGCACCTGCCCTGCCCGGCCGGGAAGCCACCAGCGCCCCTGCCGGCTGCGACTGTAACTACACAAAGGGGAAAGTACCTGCAGGCAAGAGAAGACTGTTACTGGGTTTCTGGGGGGGGGGGGGGGGAAGGGGTAAGGTTCCTCAATTTCAATATCTAGCATTTATTCAATTTTTTTTGTTAAAAAACAGGTTTTTTTTTTTCATGTTCACCCCCCGGTATCCATTTCTCTCATTGGCAGTAGAAAAGGGAGTTATTTAAGCGCTTTCTCCGTAGTGGAAATGCTCATTCCAGGGCGTTTTCTCCTGAAATTTGTCTTGAAACCGAGACAGGCTATAAATTTGGTAGGATTAAAAACAAACAAACCAAAAAGATTGGACATATATAGATAATGAGAAGCTATTTAATTTCCATTAAGCTGAATAGTTTTTATAGAGAATATAAACCTTATTCTTTGAGAACTAAGCCAGTGAGTAACTATGAGGATTAGAGAGAAATTTCTCCTATATCTTCTTGTTCACTTCAAGACTGTTTGTACCTTCCTCTAAAGGTCTTACGACTTTTGATGTGTCCAGTCACTGTCAGAGACAAGGACCTGGCTGTTCTGAGTGTTCCTGACTATGACAAGCATTGATACTGAGAACTTGAATCTTATTCAGCCATACTTACCAGGGCACTTTAGCAAGAGTGGTATTCTAAAATAATTCTGGTTTCTCTAGACCACTGCGTTTGAGCACACCTAACCGAGTAGTGATTTGTTATGTGGTGATACACACACCCAGAGCTGCAGCCTTATACATACCTACTGTATGTATAAGTTGTCATTCCTACTCCCTGCCCTATCCTCATTTCCCATAGGGATGTACACTGCAAAGGCACGTGACAGACCCCACACTGCTTCGTGTCATTCTATGGGAAAAGGAAAGAGAGAAGCCAAATGATAAAAAAAGTCTATAATATATGGAGAAAGTGTGGAATTTGTTTGTGTGCTTCTCACCATATCACTTGTGTGACAACAATTTTTCCAAATTTTCCATTTTGGGCCGTACTTGCAGTTGCTGCAATTAACACCCCCCTCCCGCAAAGAGGAGTTGTTTAAATCACATACCAATTCCATTCACAACAGGGGAATCGCTACCGACTTCCAACACACTGGGCAAGTTTTGTTCTCCTTCGTGATCATTTAAATCCACGTTTTGCTGCTGTGAGCCATTCCCAAAATGTCTAGAATCTTTCTCATGGCTGCCATCTCCATTCTGCAGACCATTATGTGGCTTTTTCAGTGGCATGATCTGTAAACCGCTGGGAGTAGTTCGGTAAGTAACAGTTTTAGCAGCCCTGTCATTTGCAGATCCTGGCTTTGCTGCATATCCTCGTTTCTGTTTTTGATGAGATGGATTAATTCTCTTCCTTTTGTGTGTTGATCCTTTAGACTTCCCAGATTCAGAAGGTCTATGTGATATTTTCTCAACAGATGACCCTCGGCTTTCCCGCAATAATTTTGGTGCACTGGCCTGTTTCCCATGCCTGGATCGCTTTTCTCTGGTAACATGTAGTCTATTGAACTCATCAATAAATTCCTCACAATGGAGTAGGTGATGTTCAGGTTCCCAGGTGTCTTCATTGCTCCCGTAGCCTTTCCACCTGATAAGATACTCCCATTTGCCCTTCTTGTTCTTCCTTTTGTCTACAATCCTCTCTACCTAAAAGGAAAAACCAAAACTGTATTAGAAAGAATGCCCATGAACAGACCTGGCAGTACAGGAGCGAAATGCAGAGCCCCAGTAGTATTTTGACAGCAAGGCCACTGCCCCTTCTGAAAACATTAAAAGAGATGTAAACACATCCTCAAATCTGATCTGGGCACTTGCAGTAGCTCCAATGTGAAGAAACAAGAGAGAGTCTGAGATCATCAATAAAAGCACAATTTCTTTGAAAATCTGGTTGCAAAATGAGACTATTACTGTTATATTCCTTAGCTATGTCTTGTTTCAAAGAGCCAAAGAAAGGTTTTTTTGCTGCTTTGTTAGTTACTGATCATTCTCCTGAATCCACACGTATTATGTCCCTATAAGCTTCCCCAGTCCTCTTTGTATCTTGAAACTACCTTGAACAGAGAACTGATGACGACAAATTGCAGTATTTTACAGCAAAGATCTTGTTTGCAGTACTGTACATCCACTTTGCTGTTTCCAACTTATAAAAATTTGTATTTTTAGGAACACAGTATTTGAGTAAATACACAAAATTTTTGAATGCACCAATTAAAAAATAAAAAAGCAAACAAAGGGTATAAAGGCAGGGTTCTTACATGGAAAGAATGAATTTTATCAGCCTGTTCTGGAGAATGCCAGTGTAAGGAACATTTCTACAGCAAAAGCTAAGGGACTGTATTGGGACTGCACCCTGAATGTGAATTAACAGCATCATGATGCTGTGGAACCTGGATGCTGGTCAAGTCTGAGGTAGAGGGAGAATGCAGAGGAAAGTCCAAACACAACTAGTGGACAGCAAGTCGGGGTTAAACTGCACCAAGTGAAATTCAGATCAAGTCATTAGGAAAAATGTTGTAATGGCAGCAGGAATTAAGTATTAGAATAATATTTGGTAATGTGTGGAAGGTAGGGAGGGTTTTTAGAACAAACAGTTTTTGTTACATATGTCTGCCATGAAAAGTCAATGCTGGAAGATCAGTTATGATAAGGAAACCTTCAAAGACTCTCCCAGGTTTTATTTTTTCATTCTTTAATTTTTATATTTTGTTTTTAATATGTGGTTTATGAAGGATAAAGATGCCACTAATGAAAAAAAAGTCATTATCATTAACCCAAAGCAGTATTGTTAATTTAGAACAATAAATAAGTGGATAGATCATGTAATAGCTTTCACTGCTCTTCAAAGAAAAATCATCTCATGTGAAGAGCAATAGTGGAATCTGTATGGAGAATTTAACCTTGAAGAAGGGCAATCTCAGCAGTGTAAGTAATTGTTCATTTTAGGTCCCTTGTTAGAGCAAACCAATGGATTAATTCTGTCTGTTCACTGGCTGGAACTGTACATTCATAGAAATCTTGGTGGGTTCCCCAAAGGAGTCTAAATGTAATTAGCAACTAAACATTATACTTCTATCTCAGTTCATTTACATGGGAACTGTGCTAAGGTGTCTCTGAGTTGTAGTGGACACCTTCCTCCATCTCCAGGGCTCCCACTGCAGCATCCCAAACAGCTCTGGTGCTCTGGTTTATCAAATATCTACACAGAACCACCTCAGAGGCAAAGCAAGGCATCCTCTTTACTCTAAATTTAGCACAGTCCCCTTCAGGATTGCTCAGAGAGGCAAAACAATTAACTGAAGCTCAGCCTGGGCAAGTTTGAGATCATTTGTCTGAAAAGAGGGAAAAGGCTTCACAAAATAAATGAACTGGCTTTTTTTTTGTCCTCATGTGGGATGTGTGGCTTTCAGTTGTCAAACTAATAGTATACTTATTATGATCTTGTTGACTTTATAGAGAGCAGCTGTCCAAATTATCCTTGGCTTTAAAATACTTTCATGTTCCTATCACGGACTAGCCAGAAAAACTGTACATTGAACCGTGGAACTCTGTGTGGGCTGCCTGTGGATTTGTTACCTTAATTACTGCAGCTTGCTATACCAAGGAGCAAAACACATATATGTATGTCCTGGGGAAAAAATTAAATTGCTTCTAAACTCGGTAGACCACAGCTATCAGTACTGGAGAGTCTGGGTTACTGCTTTTCTGTCTGTACCAGATAAACAACACATGCATTCCCCTCCCTTTTAATTCAGAACTTTGGACTTGGAACACAAACTCCATGGCAGGTTGGTGCTACTTGGGAGATACTTGTCTTTGTTTTGCGAGATTGCATCAGCTTGGTTCCCCAACTTGCTCACTGGAGGAAGAGCCTCAGAGAAGATGGACAAATACCTCACCTTTTCTTGGATCACATACAAAAACCATCTCTTCACCCTCACCTTTTTTTCACCTTTTTTTAACTACACAGATTTCTTATTTTCACGTTGTTGCTCGATGTGAAGAGGTTTTGTGGAGGGCGTTTTTTAATATGGAAAACACTCAAGTATTTTGGTGATGAGGCAGCCTGCATTTCGATTAAGAGGATAAAAGGAGAAAATATGAGTAGTCTTTGTTCCTGGGAAACAAAATAATGGCAATGGAGAATGTGATTAACCAGTTAAACACATCATGAAGGGAGAATAAAAGTATTTATGAAATTGGGTCAAATTTAATGAATAGTTGCTGAAAAAACATTCAGAAAACAAATATATTTGGGAAAGACTAACCATTTCATTACAGCATTTTCAGAACAAAATTATCAATGTTCAAATTTAACTAACTGAAATAAAGAAGGACTAAATAAACTGAAGACAAAATATTTTGTTTCTGTTTAACCCTCTTTTCAGTTTATTGTTTTGTTGGGCAGAAAATGAAAATAATCTGGTTTAATCCAAAATTAGTTTGTTTTCCTTGATTTTTTTAGTTCAACCATAATACCCACTGGCTTGACTAATGATGCATAAAAAGTCTGAGTAGATATTTTCCTGTCCTCATTACTGCCTCGTTGTTCACTGAATGCATCTGAGGGTAGCATCAAACATACTTGACCTCTCAACATGGTCCCTTTTCTAGTGCAGGGCTTTAAGTTCTTCAGTAATATTTATCCCCTTCAGAGTGCCACTGGGAAGCGCTTCAGTGGAGGCATAAATATCAGGGTTTTAGCCACACCTGCTACTGTCTGTCCCATTTTCCTTCTATCCACAATCCACAGAAACAACAAACATCACTACTTTGTTTTTATAATGATGTGTATTTGTTTTAACAGGTACTATGTAAAATAATACTCTTTCTGTATTTACTTAAGGTTGCACAAATCATATCAGTTCTCTTAATGAGAAATAATTCTGTGACAGCTAGTGATTAATAGAAACAATACTTTAAATCCTCCCCTAGAATAAGCAATACATGGTTCTGAGAGTATGAAGAAAATATCTAGGGCTTCAGTGTCTGATTTTCCATTTTCCCCCTCAGTTCCATCTTTAATCAGAACTGAGTAACATGTTCCCAAAAGTGACCTTGGTAGTTACAGTTTCCAAATCCATGATTTCACTTTATTTGGTTTGGAAAATGAAGGAGTTAAATTTAATAAAAGTGCTATGACTACAAACAAACTTTGTAGCGGTATCACAGTTAAAAGATTGCTAGAAATTGGTACCATCACTTCCCTGGATTCTCTCTCTCTCTGCCCCTGCTGGCTAATTCTGGATGAACTGAGGTTCTGATATGTTACCATATAAATACATTTAAAGAGAACAAATAGAGTGAGAACATGGCATCTGTGCAAATGCATTTGCAACACAATTTTAAGCTTCCAAGTAGCCTTAAACCGAGCTCTATACACAGCCGCACAAACTAGGATGAAAATCATAAATAAAAAGCCTTTAAAAATATATCTGCATTCTAAAGTTCATGTGAAATAAAAAAAATACATCAGTGAATTACAGCACAAATATCTATAGCTTCATAAATTTAAGTGTTGTGCTTACATATGCAGAATACAACAACCCCCTCACTCTTCCTTCAAAGAAAATTCTGGGTCAAGATCATTTAACTGCACAATGTTTTTGTTTGGTTATCAAAAAAATTACATCTAGGCTAAGTTAAAAAAGGGTAATTCCTATGCAATTATTTCTACAGCTGTAACTATAACGTCAAAGCACAGCATACTCATCTCAGTTTACAGCTCTGAAGGGTAGAGATAAAAATCCTTGTGCTCCCAGAAAACACCTTCTGGGAGATGAGTAAACTTCTAGAAAGGTTTGGAAGGTTGCATATCTACTTAGTGATTTCCAAAATAAATACATGTCATTTTCTCTTCTTGCCATGCACATCCATGTAAAAAATTTAAACTGTAATCGGTGGTGTTCAGATGGTCTCTGTTACTGAACTCTTCAGAGCATCAGAGCGACTGCATGACAGACACCCGAAAAACTGCCTTTCATTGCTATGATTACAGGACTTGTACTGGTTTATGTGGGTTTTTTCATTGGAGGTCTTTGTCCCATGCTGTGCCTCAGGGTGTTGGAAGGGTATTTGAAGAAAGTGCCAAGGAAGGAAAGGCAGTAAGATTTCTGAGAGAGATAAAGGCCATCTGATTCTACATGTGTCTCTTTTAAAAATTCGGTATTGCCCTAACCTCCCCCCTTTTTGTTACCTTTGCTTTGAGAAATACTGTATCTCATTAGCGGTAAATCTCGTCTTCTTGTCTTTGTAACTTATTTTTATTTTTCTTGTATTTGATTTCACAAAATCTGGTAATTGGAGAATTTGTTCCAGATGTACAAAATTATGGCAATATATCTTCTGAAGCAGCCAGTATTCATGTTAGGAAAATAACAGTGGAATAGCTGCTGGGACTCTCTTCAGAATCATAGCTGGACATTAGGTCCAGCTATGAAACCCCCTCAGTACTAAATTTGTGTTGTTAGCTGGAAGATCAAAATGAAAGTGAAAGGGCTAGATAGTCTTAAAAATGAAAGGGAAGCCATTCCTCATCTGAATTACTCACAGGCAAAACATCAAATGACATCTTCCCAGGAAAACCAGTGAACAGCCCATTAAGATCAAAAGACACTGCTTTTTATTCAGCTCCTTTTTTCTCTTTTTAATTTTCTATTTTCCAAGTTTCCTAGAATTAGAAGAGGTGTTAAACTTTCTAGGGAAATCCTGGAACTTCTACATTTTCACTGGGAAAAGCCTATCAGCCTGGTATTACAACTCCATCAGTTGTATGTGTCCTTCAACACAGACCTAGGAAGACTTAAACAAAACAAATAAATGCTGTAAGATCTCCTGTTGTTCCCTGTCCTGCACCTTTGATCTTCCCCTCCTGAGAGATGAAGCCCCTGCCAAGGCTTCCTGCTATGAGATTCCATGGTTGGGGTTTAGATGGAAAACCATCAGTGGCATTTACAGAAGTGGTGCAGCCATTAGAAGTTACTGCTCAAAGTGGTGTTTTCGCATTCCTAACTTTTCTGGCCCAACATTTTGTCTGCATAAGTACACTTTGTCAGTTACCTTCCCCAAGCAACATTTGTGTAAGGGGCCTTCTGGCAGAGGGAGTTTCCCTTCATTAGCAGTGGAGATCCAATGAAACCCTGGCTGAGGGCCTGAACCAACCACAGCTTCCATGAACACTCATATCTTCAGTGACCTTATGCCAGTTTTCTCAGAAGTCCCACCTTTCTGTGAAATTCAGTCTCTTAGAAACTGAAATTCTGGTCAGGTCTCTCAGTTGTTCCTTTCTGACTCTCCAACCGTGTCCTGGTGCTGCATCTCCAGTCCCACACTGGGGCCCTGGTTCCCCCTTGGTCCCATCTGTCCCTGCTGCTGACTCTATTAACAGGACCTATTTTCATAACCCTGTCCTCTCTTGTTTTGTTTCCAAAAGCTTTTTCCTGGTCAGAACTTAAGAGTGCTCAAATCTGTTATGCTGTTAAATGCTTAAGTCTGTTAAAGCCATTTCCCTCTCCCGCTATACATTTAAGGATGTAATGTACATCACTTTCTTTTCATAGGATTGAAGTGTACGTGTATCAACTATACCTGTGGTGGAAGTGCCACATTCATTGTGGGTTTTGGAGCAAACAGGAGTAAGACTATACACATTAATCTTGCACCGGAGGGAGGGTGTTTTTGTACAAGCTGATAGTGTCCCCTAGAACAGGAAACTTGACAGATGAGACAGGGATCAGGAAAAGACTTTTTGGTCAACCTGTGTAGTCCCTGTCATTGTAGGCAATTACATCATACAAACCCTTTCATATTGGACATGTTCATGATACAGAACGTATTTCTGTCCAGGGTTATTGCTCATAGGTTGCACAGCAAACAGCTGTTCCTTCCTAAATGCATTAATTTTGTTAAAAATGTTTTAGGCTTTCATTTGGAAAGTGAGAGTTTTCAAAGTTGCAAGAAAAGTGCATGAAAAAGTCCTTTATAGCAGCAGGTTACGGTAATCTTGAGAATATTCTTTATATGGAGGAAGAGCAGGAATTTTTCCTTTGCCATCCAAGAGTGCATCCATGTCATAAAAAACTGTTATGCAATGTGGGAGAGACTTCTTTAGATCTCTTCCTCCATAAATGGTTTAAATCCCTTTGACTTACAGACATTAATCATCACCTACAACATACTTGGAAATCCAAAGAACATGAGGGTTTCTGTTTATTTTAAAGCACAGTGACACATTTTATTTATCAAATCCCTGTTTTCTTTTGTACAATAAATCAGTTCATTATTGTATTTCAGTGTTAATAGTTGAAAAGAAAGCAAGAAGCAGGACATTCAAAATTCTTGGTGTCCTTTATGCTAAAAAGTGGTCGGTTCTGAACACAGCCACAACAATGAGTTGCTGGCACAACTCATTTCTGCAAAATTCAATGGGATTTTACAGTTTTCTACCATCCGAGAGTGTGTGTGTGGGAAATGTGTGGTTTATAAGCAAAGAAGGGTTCAGCACAACCTAGTATGGTTCTGATTCTGCCTATACTTCCTTTACAATACTACAAGTCAGCACAGTTATTCCTTATTAACTTACATGCAAGTAAAATCTAAGTAGGAATCCCTGGGATTTAAACCATGAGCTTTTTGGCTTTTAGTTTAAAAGCAGTTTATAGGAATAGGAGAACAACTTGAAGAGATTTCTAAGCAAAGCAGTGTTTATATGAACAAGTCACAGTTCTCTCAATAGAACTGTCTGGAATTTGTTAAAAATACTCATGTTTCCAAACAGATTTTGAAATGTATAAGTAATAGTTAAAAAATAAAAACATGACTATCACTAAAGGTGCTCTTCAACATTAAAGCAACTCCAGAAATGCAGGAAGCAATAATTAATTTGCATAAAAACTTAACTTGAAATCATTAGAAAAAAAATTAATGCTGTTTTTTTATATTCATTGGCAGATTTTTCTCCTCTACCTTGTTCAGTTATGGCTTTTTTTGGTGCTTTTTTGTACAGTTTACCCAGTATTTTTCTTCACTATATGGGCTTCGTTCAGATTCAGCTCAAGGCCAGGACTTCAGTTCAACACTTCTACATCCATCCCAAAGCTTAGTCAGAAGTGAAGATTTCACATTAAAAAAATACAAAGGTTTAGCTATAATACAGCATAAACAAATATTTGAACTATTTGCTGTACTACCACTCAGTGAGTCATTGCTTTACAAATGCTACTGGTACGACTGTCATAAAACAAACCACATGTTCTTGTGGGATAGGTAGAAAAATATTTTCTTAGACCTTTTACAGCAAAGTGGTAAACTTGAGCACAGGGATGTGAAAGCCTTGGTTTTGGGGAGCCCTTCATCACTAGATGTGTCCATAGGTGCTGAGGATTTGGGATTTCAGATGTTCAGAGAGGCTTTACCAGCTGAGGAGGGAAGCTTGCTGGCTCTGCAAAGGTGATATGGCAAGGAGGAGATGAGGGACAAGAGGGGGCTACAAGGGGACACTGGTCAGTCCAAGTGGCCATTGTATTAAAGGGCTTGAAGTGGATTTTACAGCAATGTCTAAGGCAGGATAAGGCAACAGTTTTGCAGAGATTTTGAAGGATTGAAATGACAGCTTGGTACAAATGAAGGCTCTGGGTTGGAAAACAAGACAAATGGATGAATAGATGTAGTTACTCCAAGATCTGGGATATGAAACAGCCGTTTTTGTGTAAAGAATCTCCCGTGGCAGTATGCGTTTTGTAGCTCTAGCACACAGGGAGATATAACTATTTTTTAAATGATTGTCATGGCTTAGAAATTATATTCTCCAATTTAGTACTCACACTAAAACCACCCTCTGCTCCCCCTCCCCCTCCAACTGGAGGCACAAGAGGCAAAGACCATGGGTTGAGATACAAACAATTTACTGGAAACAGCAATGAGATGAGAAAAATTAATAGTAACAGCAACAAGAGGTATAAGAAAATAAATAATTCACACAGAAGAACTCCCTGTAAATAAACAATACTAGACAGCTCCCTCTGCCACATTTTCTTGACTGGAAGAAGTCCCTTCCTCCTGGAAGAGAGTCCCCTTCCCTGCCCCTAGCAATGATGATGTGAGGTGGCATAGAACAACATCAGGGTCCTGGCCATGCCTCTCCTGGCTACTGCAAAAAATTCATCCTGTCCTGGCCACAACCAGGACAACAATAATACATATCTGACAAAGAAGCAAATCAAAAATAATCCCCAGATGACGGGCCTGAATGTGAAGGAGTACAGTAATCTCTCCCCATCACTAACACAGAAGGGAGAAGAAAATGCAGAACCTTGTCCACGTTATATGAGTGACTGGACAGGGATAAGGTGATATGAGAAGGCTAAATCATATATCCCCTTCATACTTTCTATCCAGACTAGAAAAGAGGGCAATTGGTTTGGAACATCCATATAGCAAAAGTAGTAAGTCAAATTTGTGAATAATGCCATGCAGGGATAGATTTTAAAGGGAAGGGGCTAAAAATAGATGACTTTGTACAATACAGAAGGTGGAGGGGTGATCCTTTGAGTGAAAAGCTGAAGTAGCAGTTTGTAAAGTGTACAATAATAAGAGAAGAAAACTCATGAAACACAAAGCTTTCTTTCAGAATTCAGTAGAATCCTTCATTTTCTTGGTTACACAAATGAAGTTAATGTGGTGGCAGAATACAGGAAGGTGCCAAAAAGAAAGGTAGAGCAGAAAAGGGAATAAAGAAACATGCTTTAGGCAACTATAATGGCATGACAGGAGCAAAGAATATTACAACTAAGTATCCAGGATACCAGAGCAACATCACAGAAAAATGGCACAGAAAATTTCAAAAATTATCTGTGAAGGAGTAATTGTCAAAAAGGAAGAAGAATACATCATTATACCCTCAGAAATAGCATTCAGATGAGCAGGGTCAGTAGGCCAAGTTTTGGCCTCAATTATTGCATTGGTTTTCACTGCAGATTTAATTTGTGTTTGAGATTTGAATTCTGCCCAGTGCAAAACCAACTTCCTACTGGTGCTTGGAAGGAACAAACTATCTTATGGACAGCAGTAAAGGCAGTTATGAAAGCTGTCAATGTTCATCAGACAGCTGCATCTTAAATTATCTTAGAGTGCAGCTAATGAGAAACCTGCATTTAAAACATGGGGACAGTGCTTTAAACACAGAGATGCAGGGTGTGAAAGCATATCCATTGATTTAACACAAGTGTGCTTTGGAGCAATTAGCTGGGCTCTGAGGCGGCCGTTTGCTGCCAGGGTGGGTGAAAGGCACTGACACATCTGTGCTTGTCCCAGGGTCTGCAGTGAGTCAGGCTGACCACACCACACTGTGTGGCATGCTCTGGCCACATGCTGCCCTGAAACTCCTCTGGCATTGCAGAGTCCCTGGGAGTTGCCATCACTGATGGTGCTGCCGAGGAGACGACCACAGGTTACCCTCCTGCTGTCCTCAGACCCCACATCTCTTGAAAGCTGCCTTTGGTAACAGATGAGCACCCTTCCTTGATCTCAGCAAGTCCTGTGTCAGCCCTGATAATTCACTCAAGCCAAGGACTTGTTAACTGATGAGTGCTGAGTTCTTTAAAATGATCATGATTCCTGGTGATAAGGTTTCAGCCAAGTGTTGGCAGCACTTCCAGCCATAGGGGGTTGCTATAAACTGGAATCCATTACTCCTTTCAGGAAGATCCTCAGGAACAACACTGGGGTTTCTCTGGTGGAGAGGTACAGACCTTGCCATCCTGCTCCAAACATGTGCCAGATGACTCCAAGTGTTCCTGTGGAGGCATGTGCACATCTCCATGCTGCAGCTACCTTCTGTCTCTGTTCAGAGATGGTGCAGACCCATCAAGCATCAGGGTGAGACTGGAACTCCGATGAAGCTGAGGAACCATTTAGAAATGTCTGTGCTCGAAGCAGTATTGAATATGTAAGTAGCGAATATATTACTGAGGAAATTTTCCACGTATTTGTTAGTCAGATTCCTAACTTGGCGGTTGTGTGAATACCTCAGCTGCTCCTGGATGCATTTGCAGCAATGATGTGGCAAAGGGCTTTGTTCCATGTCCCTCCATAGAATAGGGCAATTACAGAATTATATTTTTATAAATGTAGGTTTTTCTGAGATTTATTCCCTACATTTGTCTCACTGGGACTGGGCTAGTGTATGTTCTTTCCGTGGCACTATGCCAGTCACAAACTGGAGCTGGGGAAGGCTGCAGCTGTCTGCTTGTTATTAATTGAGGGTTAGTGCAGAGACCAATGCACATTGGTGCTCCAACACCCAAACTGTTTTCCAGATACTTCATGAATGGAAGCTTAAATTCCCACTTTAGTACAGCAAACATTTAATACTAAGATCCCACTTGCAAATGGTTTATGAGCTTACAAAAGGGAGTTTTAACTTCTAGGACTCTTATGAATTGCACAGCTAATTAATCTGATTCTAATGAGTCATAATAATCTTCTGCTGTCCTCACTGTCATGCCCAGCACAAACCATGTAAGTGGTCAAATACTGGGACAGATGTCCAGAGAGGCTGTGGAATATCCACCCTTAGAGATACTCAGAACCTGACTGAGCATGACCCTGAGTAACCTAATTAAGTTGGTGCTGCCTTAAGCAAGAAGTTGGATCAGATGATCTCCAAAAGTCCCTTCCAACCTAAATTCCTATGGTTCTATAATACATTTTGCCTAAAATATTTGCTAATAATTTAATAATTCTTCATTTATTCTTTTCCACTTGGAAAAGCATCTCCATTTGGAAAACTGAGTTCTGTGCAATCTGTGGAAGTGTGTATGTGTGAATTGACTCAATTAATCTGGGTTTAGATTCACCAGGCAGCTGGAAGGGAGCTTCACACAAGCAGCTCTGAACTTCCAACTTACTTTGACCTGGTACCATCAGGGTTGTTGGCCTTCAGTCATACAGCAAGAGCCATCTACTCTTTGAGATGTACAAAGGAAAGATGGGTTGGAAAACAAAGGTCAGCTGCTCACAAGGTTAAAAAGATTTTCTTAGTCATTAAGTGGATGTTTTTTAATACTGAGATACATTGTGAAGTCATTCCTCAGTGCCTTTTCAGTGTTTGAATGAACATTCAGTATTCATGGTATAAGCAGAACAAGGAATGTGCTAAGCTGGGGTGTGAACATACAACATGCTCCATGGCAACAGCTGTATATTTGCTTTTCATCCAATATGATGGAATTAAAGACAGCGATAAGAGGGATAAGTTGCCAAACCTTTACCACAAAGGTAAGAGGAAATATGCAAATCGAAATATTTTTGTGTTTCCTGTACCTGTCCTGGAGGTTTGTGCTGAGGTAGTAACAGAGTGTTGTGCAGGACAGGACGCTTAGATGGGGCTTCAAGGTCAGAGTTTGTGTTTCTACTCCTTGTCACCATCTCAACTGTTCTCTTTGTTTTTATGTGCCTCATCCAAAAAGAACACCCACTCTATGAAGTGATTTCAGACCTGGTGTTGAAAATGGGAAAGGTGCACTGAAATAATTTGTATGTAGAGCAATGTACAAAATGAAAATTTTAGTGAAGCAGATCTGTTTTGAAGCCTAGTGAGAAATAAAAAATGGGAAAAAATACCAAGATTAACTTGTGCTGTATATGTGCATTTTGTACTGGTGCCCTTTGCATCTCACATTTGGGAGCAGATTATGCAGTATAATGGCCTGACAAAACCAAAAGGTTCCTGGCATATTTGGGAGGGGTAAGAAATTCACAAGATAAATACATGGGAAAAGGACTACATGTGGATTATATGGCTCTGGAATAACATATGGAATTTCTGATCACACTTCAACCATTGTTTCTCTCCAAAGAAAGTTGTGTACAAAGGCATACATAGAAAGACTATCACAGAAATAAACAATAACACCCACAACGGAGAGGTGCTATATTCTTAGTACTTCAGCAGAAATATTGATAAATACTGGGAAAAGTTTTACTTTTATTATGCTTATCAGCTGTAGTCCAATGAAGGAACATAAACCTCCTCCTTTTGGAATATTTTTAGGGCTAATAACTAATATAAGGTATCTAGAATAACTAAACTTTCCTTCTAGATAATAAGAAAGTATTTTATGTTTTGAAGATTTCAAGATGATGTGCACATGTTTAAATTTTTTATTTTAATTCCAAGGAAACAAGAAACTTTTGTGGTCATGCAAGAAGGATTTATACAAACCAAGTTTGTCTTTAGATCAGAGGATTTCCCTAGAGAGTGTCTATTTTCCCAATTACCACTCTGAAATGTTATTTTCATAGTTACGAAGCACCATGTAAACCTATCCTACTACAGGGATACTAATGATCATTGCTATTATTTAGCAGCATTAGAGATGGAGCTTAGAGCAGTGAGCATTTTAATACATAGTGTGCTATAACGTTTGACTTGTTCTTGAAATTAAATGGTCAGAATATGTTAATCACAAAATCTAGTACAGAGTGTCTGTCAGAAAAGTGCTAATGATTGCCTAGTGCCCCAAAGTCAGAGATGTTAGTTTTGCTGTGCAGAAATTCAGTGTTATTCTGGAAAAGACCTTGCCCTTGGCTGCTGAATGTCACATGGACTGTGCAGTACAGGGCAAAGGCAGCACAGGCAGCACCATATGCTCCAGGATCTTTACAGTTCTTGCCTTGCTGATTCCATTAATGCAACAATCATAAATAGTTAGTGCAGGTTTTAAAAGGCAAGTTTGCACCTGTGAATTACTTCTAGAGGTAACCAGAGATATTTTACGACACGAGTAAGGATAAATACTGGTTAGATGACTCTGGGGAAAAATGGATGGAATAGTCTCCAGTTTCTCTCTAAATGGCTGGAAAGAGTCTTCCAAAGGTGGCAGTAAGGGAGGAAAAAGTGTCTGAATCACCTGTACATCTCCTATATTTTGTTGGAAACGTTCCTTACTCAAGTGAGCACTCTGGGATGTTTAATAAATTCCTCTGATGGCTATAGAATATCAAATAATTTTTATTCAAGATAATCAGAATGTCTGAAATCTTTCTACGTTCAGTTTTTTGGTGATGTACTAGCTCATTTTTTATACTCTTCATAATACCATACATATCAAAATGGACAGTCCTGTCCAAGTTAATCAATAAGCCACTTCAATTTTTTGTAAGGGTCAGAAGTACAATTTATCTTCAACCAAAAAAATCTATTTGGCCTCAAATTTTTTTAATGGCATTTAAAAAAATATGATTAAAAAATGAGCTATTTAAGGAGTAAAGATATTTTTCAAGCTCTCTTTACCCCAGAATCTGCATTTTATGATTTTGGTTCTTTCCCTTTTCTAGTGCCCATCCAGTCACAGACTCATAAGTCAGCGACATTAAATCTAATTATGTAAGTAATTGTGGGCATTGTTCAATGAAGGGCATCCATTCATAATCTAACTATGCTGTGTGTACAGTGAAAAAAAAAGTATAGTTCTAAAAAATTAGAGTCTGAAATCACTTGTTATTTGAAACAGCATGAAGTGCTGGAAGTTTCTGCTCCATTAGAGCGATCTGCACTTTATTCACACACTAGAACTCATTCTCCAACAGCTGGTCACCATGCCTTTCTTCAAACTATAGATTTTTAACCACTGTTTAACATAAAAGCTAATAATATCCTGTTCATTAAATGATCTAAAAATAATGGTGAGACAGACTGCATATTTGAGCTTGAGATTTTTAGCATTTTAGGTGTTTAGTGTATAGTATAATCTAAAATGAAAACCACAAAACTATTAAAATAATAGTGACCTTCTGGAGTAGATGACAAATGATATCACAAAATTTTTTTCAATGTCACCAAAGTTTTCCTTTTTTGACAAATGTTTATTCTGTGGCTATAAACCTTTGGGGATGTAGTGTCTTGATAACACTAAAAACCCAAGTAAACACAGATTAAAACTCAAATACAGATCTAGAATAAGTTTTGCATACCTGGGCACCAAAGAAGTCCCAGAGCCACTCTGTTAAGAGGAACCCATGGTCCTTTTCAGTATGAGGGCCCAGATTTGCTTATTTGTGTGCCATGACATTATTTACAGGCTCACAGTCACAGATTTGAAGGCCAAAAGGGACAATTGCACCCACTGAACCCATCTTGGGTTGCACAGGAACATTCTTCATCCATGTTCTGCATGAGGTCCCAAATTCTGGTTTACTTAAACCATGATGTTACAACATCATCATGTCTTAATTTGAAGTGATTCACAGAAAGTACACCATTGCTGGTAGTGAATCAAAGTCCCATAAATAAATGCTATCACCTTAATGTTAAAAGGTGTGTCTCAACTCTAATTTTGAAGGGCAAACTTCCAGCCACTGGCACTTTTTATATCTCTTAGTTAATTTAATTTTCCAAACATTAAATCCTGCAAAGTGGTTTGCAACTTACTGACCAGATGGTCTACGTGTTTCTTTACATTTTGTAAAATTTGGGAGCGAATGTGATGGCTCTGTCTAAAATTTTGTAGCTGCTTTAGAGTCATATTCTAAAACTTCATCCTAAAGGTTAGGGTTCATCACTTGTGTTTAAAGTTCAAATTCATGTTATTTTGTGTAATATTGGGGGAGAGCACTTTTATGAAGTGTGGGACTATAATAACTGCATTCACCAGATCAGTATAAGTAACTTCTTTTCTTTGTTTTATTGCTTAGAAAAACAATGCACCTCCTCTTAAAACAGCACAATTTTGACTAACAAAAATGGACAAATTAAATGCAAGGAAAACGTGCTGAGTTGTGTGCTCCAGTTTTACTTCTGCTATGCAAAAAGTTTATTACTTATTGTCTTAAATCTGTACCCATGTGCTCAGTCACATGGCCAAAGAGATGTTTTCACTGTGCTATATGGGATCACTGGAAACAACTATATAATTGCCCACATCTGTCTACAAACTGCTTTACATCTGCATAGACATGCACTCTGTTGGAAACAGGACAACAACAGCCTTGCTCATTTGCAAAAAGTTCAAGTGCTAAATATGTATTCCAATTTTTTTAGTTATAATACTACCTAAGTGAGAAAGCTTAAAAAGAAGTCATCCATGAAAGACGCAGATCTATAAAAATTAAAATGTTTACCTTAAAAAAATTTTTTTCAGTGTTTGGGTTTTTAAAACCCTATGCCATGAATTCAAAAATACCAATTAAACAAATTGAAACACAACACTCTAAGAGTGTTCTGAAAGCAGACAGACGAAACATTAATAGAGTGTAAGGAGTTAAATAATTTGAGTTAGTGTCTCATATATGTGTTTTACCATAGTAAAGTACACTCACATTTTTTATCCAAAGAATAAGTGTCTTTTGGATATATGTGCCCAAAAATAAGAAAGGGGTTGGTTTTGCTGACCTGACAGACCATTCACTAGGCACAAGTGATTCACCATCAGCTGCATTTGGGAAATGAAGATGTAACAGCGTTTTCTTCTCAATCTCAAACTGACTAGTTTGCTGAGCCTGTTGGGGTATGTAAAAGAACTGCTGTCACTTCAGAGCAGACAGTGAACCAAAAATTACATGATTTTCTCAAATGAAATTCATGACTAGTGAATCAATTTCCACAGAAATAACCCAGTTCTGCATCATCAGGGAACTCCACGGGGTAAATTCAGTGAGTGTTTGCATTAGTGGCACATGAACTCCCTGGTCCAGGGCAGCCAAGTGTGAGGGAGACTGAGGGAGATACATAAGTGACACTTCCCTGTCCCTGCAGCACTTTTGTATCCTACATGACGTTCAAAAATACTAAACTGAGTTTAGTTTTGAGGCCAAGTTCTCTGTGGAGTCAGCTGTGGACAGCCTGTCTTATTCTCCAGGCTTTCCTGTGCATGGAAGCAGTAGAGAGAGGCAGTGAGATTCCAGAGAGCTGGACATGGGCAGGGCTGCCAGGTGACTTCCCAAAGACAAGGCCAGCAACATCCAGGGAAATGCCACTGGCAGCACAAAGGGAAGGGATGGGAAGAGCAGGGGGCAGGGATGAATAAAGAAGTTCCTTGTAGAGCTTTCAGAATAGAACAAGTGGTTTGGGATTAGGAATGCTCTTGAAATGGCTGTGTGTATTGCCCAAATTGTACATCCCTGCTGGTGAAGCGACTGACGTATCCATATACCACATGGGAGAGTTACTGCTTCTTTGAGCTACACTCACACAAAAATGAGCAGCACACATCTACCAAAAGGAAGGATGCAGCAATCCTGTTCTGTTCTAGGATGCCATCCTTTTCCTGGAAGAGAGACACAACCTTTTGCACCAGGAGCATTCTGGAAAATTGAGAATATTTTCACTTAAGGGCCAAACCCTCAGGTATCTTTTGGTTTTAGATACCTGAAAAACTTTTCACTGGCATGTTGGACATTTCCCTAATCATCTGAATCAAAAGCTGTAGATTTAGTGTTAGTAGAAGTCACAACCTTACACCACTGGCAGATTCTGGTAAGTTATTCAAACAGTGCTATACTCGTAGCTTTGCACAACCAAAGCTCTCCAGCACTGTAACAACCAAGGTCAACTTGGTTGGTTGAAGTCCTGTTTTTAAAGTTACTTTTATAAAAATACTTAGCCCTAGGGCTTTTAATTTTCTTAGTATATCTACCATATTTCTCAGCATTTGGCATTAAAGCACACTGAAATAATTTTATAAAAGCAATTTTTTAGTTTGACTGTTCCAGAGTAGACTGTCCAAGGATAGATAACTTACAATACACATCCATTAATAAAATTGTAACATAGCCAGAAAACAGCTGTGATAGTACTTTTAAAAAAAATTGTACCAGTTCATCACCCTGCTTTGCCAAAAGTGAGATAAATGCTGCTGCAATGAATTTTTCCCTTTGAAGGTCAGTGTCCATACTGTAGATGGAATGAATCTTTGCTATTCATGCTTTACAAGAACAGTATTAACATTCATGAACGTTTCAGCTTTAATCATGCGATGAGTTTGGTTAACAAAATTCCAACTCCGTGTCTTCTGTGGGTACCTCTTTCACAAAGCAAATAATTTTTTTTCTATATGAGTGTGGACCTCCTGGACTTCAGTGTCTGTGACCACGGTGAGCCGTGCCAGTGGAAGCCCTTTGCAGTACAATGTCTGATCAACTCAATGCTGAGAACAGCTGCTGAAGCGGGTGAGCTACTTACAGTGGGGTTGCTGATGTTGCTGAAATTGGTGCAGCATAGAACTGGTGCAGTTTTTCAGAGCTCTGCAGTGTACAAGGCTCAAAGGTCAGACTGAGAACGCTGGTTTGCAGGACTGAGAACTCCAAAGAAACTTTCAGTCCCGTATAGGATTTATTAAGCTCATTAAAATAACACCCAGTCCTAAATGAGCCACAGCTTTACTTACTCTCTGTTGTGGCTCTTGAAACTCAGAGTGTGATTCCCTCACACAATAGCAGTGAGAAGCCACAGATCGAAAGCAGCTGCCACCATGTTTGCAGAGGGGAACGTGCTCTGAACAGTCGGCAGTTTCTGTCCCAGAAGTGCTGCAGCTACCGGCTTACCCCGTACAGAGATGTCTCTGTTTGAGTCACAGGTTCAAGTAACCTTCTCAGAAATGGAGCTACAGACGAGTCACTTCAAAAGAAAAAAAAGAGCCTTAAAACTGACTGTAAACCAGCCTTGGTTCATCCTCTGTCTCCCTCAGTTAGGCTGTATCTGTCTCTGCAAAGCCGTATTGCACTACCATATAATCAGAGGAGGAATGAAAAGTTAGGTCTTGCTATCAGTTCTTCTGTGAGATCTAAGGCTTATCACACAGCTCCTCTGCTAACCCTGAGGCTTACTTCTCAAGTACTTTCCAAATCTTGAATAAGTGATGTATCAACTACTAAATACCTGTAGGCAATCCCCAGATATCCCCTCAATGCCTGTGAAAGTGTACGTATTTAAATGCACATCCAAAACATACCTTGGTGATTTCTCACTACTAAACAACATCCCTGGTGTCTAACCCAGAACTTGGAAAGACCAATTGCCATTACACTGCAACTTTTAAGATGCTTATTATCGTGGAATGGCTGCCTTTTGGTGGTAGCAGGAGCAACAGCAGCTGCACATGAAGTAAGAAAGATGTTTAGGAAAAGTTCTGTTAAATCCGTTCTGAGCTCCACAAATTCCTAGAATTAATAAGGGAATCCGGACATCTTACAGAAGTGTTACATTAAAGCAGAATTTATTTCAGTTAAGTGAAGGAATTCTGCCTTGTGGCTTGGGGATTAAAAAAACCATTAAAAAATATTGTCCTTGGTTTATCAACTGTCCTTTGGACACGTATCTTCAAATGGACTGTAGAAAATCAAGGGTTGTGTAACCTAAGATATACCAGCAATGCAAACTGCATAGCCAAAATAAAAACTATATGTAAACTACATATCTTATTGATCAGTAAGCAAGACCTTCTTTTCCCTGTAAACTAAATAGGCTATAAGATCAGCAGTTAATAGCAGGGGAGGAAATTGCATCATTCATGGTACAAATAGAAGGTTCAGTTCATGTTAAAAGGAGACTTGCCTTTCTCCTAAACAGAGCAGGTTGTCAGTGGTGTTTGACATGAGTGGATGAAGCACAAAAACTAACAGCAGCACAGTTGCAAAACAATTCAAATCACAGCCCACAGCAGCTTGTCAGTAAGTGGTCACCCTGTGCCACTGCAATATCTGATACCGCTTCTGAGAGGCACTCACTAGAAATACTGAAAGTGATGTCATGTCAGAAAGCCAAAGCACAGGAGGGTCAAACAATGCAGGAAAAAGATCTGTCATCCTTTGTGGTGCCCAGGACAAAGCTGGGGAGATGCTATTCAGCTGGGAGAAAGAACAGTCTTCCATCAATTCTGGCAATTTCTTAATGCTTCCTGAGGCAGCAAGAGGCAGCTCATACGAGGTTATGGACTACAACTGCTAGTCCACACGTTGAGCCATGCTGCTCTTCAATGAAAGCACATTCTCAGTTTAACAAAAGACTGATGAGAATAATAATGCAAAGCTTGTGATGTGTACAAAAAAAAAAAGGTGTCTTCCTTGGAGCTTGTAATTTTTATTATCTTGATCCATTTGATAAATGCCATACAACAGACTGTTCACACAGACCTTAGTCAGCAGGAAGAGATGACAAGGCCACCTTGGCACTCCTGCTTTAACCCATCACCTGATGCAAGTGCATGGGAAGGGCACTGGAAGTCATTTGCTGCTGGTGAAAAGGCAGTGGATGAGTCTCCTTCCAATGGCCTCCAAATGCTGAGTGAGGACATGGGAGGAGCAGAGCTCCCTGATGCTCCTTCGTTCCTTTAGGCCACACAGGCAGCCTGCTTGGTCTGTGACCAAATGGATAGAACACTGTCAAGTTCTTCATCATCTCTACCATCTCCTTTTCTGACTGCTGTAGTACATTGGTTCTGACTTGTCAGCACAGTAGAAAAGGATGAACCAGTGCTAATATTTACTGAACACAATAGTGGAAGTTTTTTTCTCAACTTTTCAAATTTTCAGGTTGTGAAAAGCTTGAGTTTATGTGCCTGGACTCTATTACAGACTCTTACTGCCAGTTACTGTAGACAAATCATACAGTTCTACTTGCCCCTCCTCAGCCAGTATTTATCATTCCTTTAAGCACTTCCAGGTTATTTCCACTGGAATCATGTGAAATCATTTTGGTACATAAATGTAGTTTTCCCTCTAATTCCTAGTACTTAATTTGGGACCCAAAGCTTCCCTCCTCCTCCCTGTATAGATTTTGATATGTGAGTCATATTCCTATTTAATTTCAAATAGGAATTTGAAATATTTCATTTGAAATTTCATAGCTTTACTGCTGTGTTGCACCATTGCTGAACCTAGAAGTTTGCTACCTCCTCTGCATATGTAGAGATAAATTCAGTCACTTCACATCAATGAAGGCCTTCCCATGCTGTGCCATCCTAAATTCATGCATTCCCATTTGCACTGCAGTCTGCTACTCCTCCCTTACATTAATCACCAAAACACTTTGTGATCAACATCTTTGCAGTTTCTCTCAGAACCCATTTACAAGCCCTGTAAGCATTACTGTGGCTTTTCCTTCCATGTGAGCCCTACTTCTCAACATTTTTCCAGCACCTTTCCTGTCAGATTTCCTGTGCTAAAACACCTGAAACCTATCACAAAAGATTTCTGGAAGACAAATTCATTAGGTGTATTAATGTCATTTCATATTTTGCAAAACTGTCCCTTCCCCAAAAACCAAAAAAATATGAGAGCAAATTTCAACTGCATAACATTTAAAGGCAAGTTCATTAGCAGAGTAAAACAAATTTTACAAAGTAGTCTTTTAAAAAACTGTGCAATGTCACACTTTAAGATCTCTCGTACTACTAAGAATAGTAAGATACATGAGCAATGCTCTCTCCTTTGTTGCAGTAACTGCCAAGTGATGTCACAAAAAAGTTCATTGTGTATGTGTGAAAGAATTTGACAGGTCAGGCTGGTCAGTTAGAAATTAGACTGTTTATATATCAGTATATTAGTAATCACCATTTCTGGAAAAAAACCCCAAACAACAAAATAACCACTTGATGGGCTTGTTAAAAGTTAGTGGCTTTTTGATGTATATTCAGGTAAGGCAGATACTGTATAGACAATTCTGTACAGTATTAAGGAAGCCTATGAATACTATCCAAAATCATAAATGTGGGAAAGCTGTGGATAAACCCTTTTAGATGCTGAAATGCTTTTCTCGTAGGAGAAACCTGGTTTTGTTCATCAGAAATGTATTATTCCATTAATGTAACTTTCCAGTAACATTGACTCAATCATTTGCCTCATGCCATGCATTTACTGGAATGTTTTCTAGTTTATCTTTAACCCTTTATCCCCAGTTATTAAGTAGAGCTACAACAAGGAGATAAAACTTCATTTTTATTACATATGTTTGATTCAGTGTTCAGTTCACCTCCTCTCTTCTACTCTTTTGTTTGCTTCTACCACACACTGCAACTTGTTAGAAGTCTGGAATAGGCTGTCCTGGGCAGTGGTGGAATCACCATCCTTGGAAGTCTTCAAACGGCATGTGGATATGGCACCTGGGGACGTGGTTAACAGTGAACACGGTGGTGCTGGGTTAATGGTTGGACTCAATGGTCTTAGAAGACTTTTCCAACCTTAATGATTCTATGATTCTAAATCTGGACTGTGAGGGCTCTAAACCAGAAACTGAACTCACTATTCTGATTTGTCCTTTGCTTTGCAAAGATATTAATTGACAAGGGTTATGAATTAGAATACTAGGATACAGCTTGTAAGGCAAGTGTGTTTGTGATCTCTGCAGACTGTATCAACACCTTAGTCAATAACCATGTTTGTTTAATGACTGTAGTAAGTACAAAACTAAGAACTGCCATACGAGGTCAGACTAAAGGTCCACTTAGCTCAACGTGTTGTATATTCAAATAGAAATTAGTACTGGATGCTTAGGAAACAGCATCTATAGAGTAAGTGCTGCCCTTGCTCTGCCCTCACAGCTACTCATGATTAGCAGTTTAAAGATTGGTTTGTGCTGAAAAGCATAAAGGGATCAATCCGCCAAGAACCTGTTTTACCATTCTTTGAAACCATTTACAATTCTGATTTGCGCAACATCCCATGGCAAAGACTTCCAAGATTTAAATACTGTGAAGTACTTCCCTTGTCTCCACCACTTGCCTAATTATTTCCTTTGCTGCATATCTTTTCTTGTGCAATGAGAAATAGCATTCATCTCTGACTTAACTAAACATCCCCATCTGTCTTTTCCATACCATTCAATCACTTCTTTACCCAGCCAGAAAGTTGTCATAAGGTGTCATTTCCCTGACAGCCACTCCATCCCCTGCAACACCCTGATGGCCCTTCTCTGCATTACTTCTAGCTCTGCGTCTCCTGGCAGCGGGTGCAGTACTGCAGAGGTGGAAGCACCATGTTCCCCAGGGACATAAGGACGATAAGCTTCTCTTTCATTCTCAATTGCTTTTTTAATCACATGCAAACTTCTGTTCGTCAGAAGTCTGGTCCCATGGACTGGACACCCATTAGGAGCTGAAACACATTTTCTGGTTTGGTTTCTTCGGAAGGGAGTGTGGTCACTGCTCTCCAAGACAATGCCGTGATGCAAACAGAGGTGTGGCAACTGGGGCTCACGGGGAGATTCACTTCAAAAGCATGCACCTGATCCAAATTAAAATATTAACATGGACACACCCTCAAAACTTCCACAGTGATTCCAAGATTTCCCCAGAATAGTAACAGCTTCTTCAGGGCTCATTTTTATGCATGTATAGTGAGGATTATTTTTCCTTTGATCATAAGCTTGCATTTGTAAACACTGAATTTCAGTTGCTGTCATTCCGCTCTTCACTGTCAACCTTTGTCTTGACAATTATAATAATAATAATCTAGAAATTATCAAGAGTAAATGTGATTATTTTCAAGTAGTTGATGACTCTGTTGTACAACACAGGTCCCAATACCAGTGTTTGAAACCTCTGTTCATAGACACCTCTCTGTAAACGAGGTAGTCTAAGAGATGACCAATCCTTCCGGACCATAGCTTGGTTTTGTTATGTTATCAGCTGCTCTTGTGGGGTCTTACAAAAAGGTTTTTTGAAAAACCATTTACACCAGCCAGAGTCATTCTTCTGTACATATTGACTAAGAGATCTGTGAGATGTCCTATAAAAATGTTAACTGTTGTCCAAACCAAGACATGTTCACATGTATCTGCTAATTCTATTTATTTTGACAGGTGCTACTAATCTGCATGCAATGGAACTCAGACTTAGTGCTGCATAGTCCCTCATATTCCTTCTTAATCCATTGGGTATGAGGCACACAGAAGTAATTAATATAAGATGATTTCACGAAACACCAACAAAATCTAAATAAATGCAGTGAAGAGCCTGAAGGAAGAAAATATCCTCATCATTTCTGGTTTGCTGCTCTGAAGGAATGGGGTGCAAATTTTGGGGGTATTCTGTGAGACATCTAGGAAAGCCCAAGTAGGGGAACTGCTATTTTCAGACAGAAGTGTCTTTCTGACAGACGTTTTAAATGCTGGTTTTGTTTTAGTGTTTTGTTGTAGTCTTCTGCTCATACTGCTACCCTTTACCATTTTGTAAGAGTCAATCTAATTCCTCTTTTTGGTGAGGCATGAGAAGAATCATTCTTCTCTACACAGGTCAATCATATCAATTTCTTTTGAAAGCCTTTAGAGACCTAATAGATTTGCAGCAATGTTTTATATCAGGACTCATAATGAGATAGTATTGAAATAGTACTGTGATCTACATTTGCTCTGTGTAATAGAAGAAAACAGACTGAAGTGTATTTCCTTTTAGTGTTGCAATACTACCAATGTAAAGTTTTAATAATAAACGAAGAGTGGGATATTGTAATTCAACAGGCAGAAAGGATGAATTTCCTTTTGTCAAAACCAAAATATTTGTATTTGCATGAATGTATGTTACAAACATTTGACTTTAATTATATTGTTCTAATAGTTTGAATGCAAGGAACAGCAAACTATTTATTAATATTTTTTTACCAGTGTCAAGATGCCAGTGCCATAAATGTGCTGCAAAAACTATCTGAAAATTATATGGATAAGAAGGAACAACAAAAAGGGATTGCACTGATGAAAATGTACAGAGCCAAGAAACTGTACTAATGCTAAAAGTCAAAAGAATGGACAAAGAAATGCTATTTACAACATAGCTGGCCAGTACAATCACTCCATTGATTAAAAAAAAAAATAATTAGCCCATTTCTTTCAATATTAAACCACATTTAAATTTTGCCATTATTTGAGCTATCTCTCTCTAAATATTTTAACTTTCAGAAGCAATTACTAAACCATGAGTTTATTGCTGGATTTTAATATTCAATCAAAGACCAGCCCAAAATAAAGCACTGTATTTTTCATTAAGGAAGTATTAGAAAAAATGACACAATTTTAATCTTTTGATCGTTATGGGCAGTGAACCTGGACACTGAAGGGAAGGAAGCCTGTTCAGTTCAGTAGCTTTGGTGGTATCTTCACTTCAAATGTTCTGGCTTTTAAGAGTGACAAGGGTGTATTTCAGTGTCCCTCCCAAGCAGGAGCACACTTAAGACTTGTACCTTGAAGCAAGCTACACTTGAGCCAGATAAAACACTTTATCAAGATTGTAACAAGGAATCAATTGGTTTTTGGTGTCCCAAAATACGCTCAGCAGTTCACAAGGTAAAGGAAGTTAGGCTTGTGGTAACAGTGACGCTGTAGGTAAACAAGACAGTCATTATGGGCATTGAAATGTTCCATATGCAGATCTACACTGGAATTTCTTAGTAAGACAATGAATACTGCCAGAGTTATCCAGGTCCACTTTTGAACCTCACTCAGTAACTTTAATTTAGAGAAGTCCCAAGACCTGGCCAGAAGGGACCTCTGGTTAATTCTTTGTTACTGTCTTTATACCCAAATTTATACTTCAGATAATTGCCCAGTTTAGGATTGAAGAATACAGTCTGCACTGCAAATCACACCACGTTTGGAACAGAGTCCTGAAAATTTTCACCAGGCAACAAAATTTCTGGATTTCTACCGACTAAAGGTAATACTGCTTGGAAGTTACTTGATTTTGAGGACAGTTGTCTTCTAAACACTGATTTTGAGAATAGATCAATGATAATGTATTGATGAATAGCTGATTCTTCAAAATAGTTGTTAGTAAAGCTTTTCCACTAAAAAAAATGGAAAGGCGTTTGAGATGACCAAATCTCAGAGCTTGTGAGTGCCAGCTCAGTATTACTGAAATCAATGTTGCATACACAGTTTGCCAGTGTACAGAAGGAGTAGGTGCTTAAATGTTCTATATTCCCCAAGTCCTACTTCAAGCCACTGTTTTCTGCTTGTGAAGTCAGTGCTACTCCTTCACCACAGATCAGTTGTATCAATACAGAGGCTGATTTGACAAATAATAACCTTTACTAAAACACACCATCTTCTTCCAAGTCACCTCTGTCTTAGAAAATACACGTGAAATAATTAAAAAATAGATTTCTGCTTTTCAGTTCAATAAGCAGATTTTAAGTATGTATCTCTGCTAAAAAGTGACTCCATTGAAAGAGATGCAAGATGGAAAGCACAACGCTCAAAAACTTGCATTTCCTTGTAAAGCAAAGATGATTTTCTAAACCCTACATCTCAAGCCAAACCTTGCACTCAGAAGTTCAACCCTGTTCTCTCCCATCTGCATGTCTCCACATGTCAGAGATTCAGCAGCCCAAACAGTGCCATTATTATCTTCAAGTTTTGACTTTGCTGGTACCTGAGTGCAGGTATAAATGGGAAATACTGCAATTATCTGGAAGTACATTATCTTTCTGGTGGATCACGTGAGCTGAAATAAACTGCAGCTCGTTCCTACACTGCAGCATAAACAGACTAAGATTGAATTGAAACGTGTCATTGTGGTGGACATGCTCCTGTCCATGGGCATTGCATCATTTCAGTAAGAAGATGCCATTTTAAAAAATGTCACTTTTCCCCTTTAATGCAATAACTATTGAGCTTTAAAGACCTGTTTTATTTTTGTGATCCAGAAATGCATACATGTTAAGACCCCTTCAGAGATTTGGCTGTAATCTTTAGATCATTTACCAAAGGTGTTGTAATACAATCTGACACAATAGTAAAATACCACTTTAGATTTCAACGTCATCACCCCTGAAGGTCTAGTAGTGTTCATTGCATACAACCCCCCAAAATGTTAAAAAAAAAAAAGCATCGAGATGAGCTTAAAGAGCATCTCTGTGATACTGATAACCACATATTCATCAATAAAGGGGTTTTTATTGCAGTAAACAGGATGCTCTGGGCTAGGAAAAAAGTTAGGAGCACTGTTCATATGGAATTTTTCCCCTCTAAACCCATCTCAGACTTAAAATACCAGAGTCTGTGAGATAACTGTCTGGATTCAGATAATGTAACCAATTGTACATGGAAAATGAAAAACGTTACTTCAAGTTACTGACAACTTTAATGTGAATCAACAAACTTGGTATTTAAGAGTAAGTACATTTCCCTTTCTGTCTGTTCCCCAAAAGAACGACCATTTCCTGTCAGTGCATCCAACAGTGTATGATGAAACACAAGGCAAACCAGTGCTGCCTTACTTGAAGGCTACTCTGAAGACCCTTTTTTGTCAGTCCTTTATTTTCAGATTATTATTTCTAAGGAAACATGCACCATAGGTCTTTAATATTTAACAGGTCTCCTCTTAGGAGGAAAAGCAAGATAAAAAAAAGGAATATTCCATGACACTTTCACCCACTCACAAAAGCTTGAAATCATAAGCACGTGGAACTCAAGCAAAGCCAAACCATTATTTCATATAGCCTGAGAATTACACTAAAACACACACAACACTCTTAACTGGTAAAGGAAAAAAAATGCACTTAAAAACTTCAAAACTAACACCTACATTTTACCATATACATTTTACCATATAATGGAATAATTAGCTGTAAAATGTCTTGGTTCTAACACACAGGTCTAGAACTGACTACCAGTAAACACAGAACTCCTAATGGGTGTTCTTTTGCTTCTAGAATAAATTAGTACCTGTTTTACAGTCCTAACCCAAATGTTATAGGTGGTATTTCAGATGATTAAAAGCCATTTCTAACTAGAAAAAGGCACCTACCTAGCCAAACACGGAGGTTATTTTGTCTGTGATCTTATTTTGCTTCAATATAAAGACAGTAATTGAATTTAAGTTTAAAAGGTTGAAAAGCCTTTTAAAATAACACGACAGTAGAAAATGAATGAACTGACAGGAAAAATATGTACACCTATTTCCAAAACTTCAAAATTTATAGAAGTTTCTTGGGTGTCACCAAAGTATGATGAGTTCATATAGGCAATATATACACTGTACTTTTTCCATGTGCTCTATCAGGACTTCTATATTGTGATTGGCTTTATAAATAATTTTGCAGCCAGTACTAAATTCTCCAAATTGCAGAGTTAATTATTGGTATTATTTGATGAAGTTCAGTAAGAATCCTTAAAGGATTTGGATATTACTAAGGAGTCAAAGAGTAATCAGGAGTGCACCATACCTTTGGAATGTCACCATAAGACCCAAGTTGTTTATTTACACCCACAGCCTCAAATTATTTCAAGGTAAAATCCTGAAACTGTTTAATGGTCATCCTGCGATCCACCCAGTGTTTTACTAGTTCAAGACCTTGGACTGCTCTGAGGGCACAAAGCACTTCATCTCATGTGCAAACTGGTGTGGGACATCCCAGAGCTAAGAGCTTCTTTTTAATAAATTCCCTTGATGCAGTTGGTTTTTTGGGAAGGGGGAAAAGCAGGGAAGCAAAACTGATTCATTTTTTAAATGAGGCCAGTACCATCTACACAATTGCTACCTATTAGACATACAAACTCTTCAGCTTTCTAGACATTTCTTCTGACCTCTGTCAAGTAGAACTTCCCAGTGAAGATGCAAAATGCAGACAGATTGATAACTGAAGCCCTGCATGTACTTTTTGCCTCATGTCCAACATGAAGATGAAGATTTTACACCATGACCAGTTAAGGTCATTTTCCAAACACCTCACACAACGAGAAAGGAACAGCCACACCTCTTCCACCTACCTGATCTGGTGGAGACAATTCTTCCATATTGTACAATGATAAGCAAAAGTATTTCAAATGGAGTAACAAAGAAAGGAAGTGATTCAGACGCTTTGAACCACAGTACCAAAAATTCACATTCATCCTGTGTGCAAATGCCTGCAAAGAGACTGGGCCTAACTGTACCTGCAAACTGGGCTGTGATTCTGCTCTCTCGCAGGACACACCAGGTGACTACTCAAGCAACCTCACTTGGATGTCACACAATGACACAGCCCACATCCAACTACCAAACGTCATCGTCTTACAACACAAAGATCATAAAACAGCAGAATTTTTAACGATGAGTCAGAGCTAAACCAGCATGGCTACCATTAGCCTAAGACATACTAGCTTTATTTCTTTCTGTAACTAATCCAAACATCCAAATATAATTCAGACTACATGAGGCAAAGATCTCCTATGCAACCCAGAAACTACTAATACTAAAATTGTATTGCTAACATTTTGGGTCAAAGTTGGTCTTCACAGAACTCCCATTGGCTATTCTAGAGTCACAACAGCAATACAGCTGACATACAATATCCTTAAAATTACAAAGTTAAATGACAGATACTGCAAAATGGGGGGGAAAGGTCAATGACACTATTCAGATCATCATGTACTTCCGATAATTTAACACACGTAGGAGAGTTTAAGTACTTCAGAGGAGGTCTGTGTCACACACAGTAAAATACCATCCTAATAGAGCAGTGTCATCCCTTAGTGATGACCTCGCTAAAGACTTTGAAAGACAATGACAAAGTGAAAACTGTCTACGTGAAACCTGTCAGATACTGCACTTCTTGCACTTGAGACCCTACAGCTGATCATCAAGATCATCAAATGGAGAATAAATCCAACCATGTCCAAACAACCACAGAAGCAGTTCCACACCCAAGCACGCCCTGATGGTTGGCACACAGCTCCAGCTGGAAGGTGATGGTTTCTGTGCTAGCCCTTACACTATGCACTCCAGAGAGCCTCAATACAAATGGCCATTTCACCAGGAAACGTGGAGCCTGAGGAGGTGCCCCAGACCAAGAAGTGTAGGACATCCAGTCATGTTTGGTGTTTTTACCCCTTCCACCCTGGTTCCACTTACTGGCACTGAATATTTCAAACACCCATGTCCAGTCTGTCTTATTTTTCATTTCAGCTTTCTCCCTTCTTCTTCTCTGGCGTGGCAAGAGTGGCTACACTCGTTCTCGGTTGGGGCATTACAACTGGGTGCCGGAGGTCAAAATTCGGCTGGGTCTCGCCCACTGCCCGCCGGCTCCTTTTTCCCTGCCTGCCCCCGACCCGACGGCCGTCGCCCGATGCTGCCCCGCCGCTGTCGCCGCCGCCGCGGCCGGGGGGGCAGCGCACGCCGGGCTGCGGGGCCGGGGGCCGCCGCCCGCCCCACCTCGCACCCCGGGCCGCCCGGAGCGGGGCCCCCGCCAAACTTTGCGGCCCGCGGGGAGCCGGGGCCCGGCCCGGCCGCCGCCCCCGCCACCCCCGCAGCACCCCGGGCAGGAGGTGAAGCAACCTGGCGCCGGCTCCTGCACTTTGCACAGCGGGCGCAGAGCCGCCTCCATCCCTGCGCCTCCCGGCAGCGCTAAGGCGCATTTTTTCGCACTAATCTGCACATTCAGCACGTCCAGAGCGCCTATGACTTTACCTGGACTTTCTCCACTCTCCGGGCTCATCACACCGCGATCGCCTCCCCATCCTACCGCTAACTCTCGCTCTCCTTCACTCCTTCCTCCTTCCCTCTTGCAAGGCCTGCTAAGATCAAGCCCGATGGAAAGTAGAGAGAGAAAGAGAAAGAGAGAGGCAGCGGGAAGGGAGGGGAGCCGCTCCATCCCTCCCTGCCCCCCCCCCGGGCACACACGCCAGCCCTTTTCCCCCCACCCCAGCCCTTCCTCGGCGATTTCCTCCGCTCTTCGGCAACTACGAGGGCTCGGCGGAGCGGCTCCGAATGCGCCCCCGCTGCCCTCGGCGGCGCCCCGGCCGGCGCCCCCCCCCGCCGCCCGCCCGCCCCGCGGCCCCCGGTACCTCGTAAAGGTCCCCCGAAGCCATGCTGGGGTGCGGGACTGGGATCCTCCGCGCCGTCTCCCTCTCTCCACCTCTCCCGCTCCCCCACTCGCTCTCTCTGTTGAGTAAACTGTGTTTTGCAGAATGACAGGCTTTGGGGCTGGCTGTGCGCAGAATCAGAGGCGAGGAGAGCGGAGAGGCAGGCGGGGGCTGGCGTAACCAGCAGCAGCAGCAGCTCGGGCGCACAGCGCCGGGAGCCGCGTCTCCCCCGCGGCGGCGGGGCCGGCGCCCCCCGCCCTCCGCTCACACCCCGCCCGCCGCCGCCGCCTCCCTCCCCGGGCGGGGACCGGGACCGGGGACCGGGACGGGTCTCCCTCGCGCCCTCCCTCCGGGAAAGTCCCCGGGCCGCTTCTGACGGCGGCCTCCTCTCCCTCCTCCTCCTCCTCCTCCTCCCTCCGCCCCCCCCCCCCCCGCCTCAAACTCTTTCCGCGGCTCAAAATAAATAAATAAATAATAAAAAAATTTAAAAAAAAATAAAGATAGAGGGCGGGTGGGAGGGGTGGGTGCCGGAGCGGGCGCTCGGCGGAGGGCCGCGCCGCCCGCCCAAGGTCACCACGGGAAAGGCGGGCGCGGGGCCTCGGGCGGGCCCTGCCGGCACCTTCCCGTCCCCCCGGCGCCGCGTGGCCGCCCCGCCGCCCATGGCCATCGCCGAGGGAACCGCGGTGGCCGGAGCGCCCGAGGAGCGGCGGCCGGGCAGCGCGGCGGAGCTCAGGGACACCTCTCGCCCCCGCTCCCCGCCGGGCACGGCGATGTCTCTCCGCTGCCCCTCAGCCATTTTTCAGGTTCGCCCAGCCCGCTCGGGATATGAAAACCAGCGGCCTCCCGCCCACTTGCCCTTTCACGTGGAGGCGGTGGCCGGAATTTTGGAGCGGCTGGGGAACGCGCGGCGACACGAAGCCATTCGGCCATCGCCACTTTAGAGCTGTCCGTGTCGTTTCTCGGGAGGAAAAATGCCGCCCCATGGCCGCTGGCGTCCCCGCGGTGCTTACCTGAGAGACGGGGAACGTACGAAGGTGATGCCAAGTGAACCGGGCTGCACCTTTACCGACCACCGGCCTTCGCCGGCCATCACTGCAGAGCTCCTCCTGCGCGCAGAGCCCCAGGCTGAGGAGCTTCTCTCACAGCAACGCGGCCGTGAGCGACCTGAGCCCGGACATATGCAAGAACGGTCTGGACGCAATCCCGTGCCATGTGCTCTAGGATGACCCTAGAGCAGAGTGGTCGGACCAGATGACCCACTAGCATGACTGATGCTGTGAATTGCTGTGAAGAGGAATGAGCTCATGGTGACAGGAAGCCCCACTTTGCACCAGTGACGGACTCTAGAGGAGGCAGGAGCCGGGGTGTGGCAAAGAACCCGGAGTAGGATGCCGTGGCCACCGTAAAGGTAAGGGCTGCTTCCTGTGGACGCTGATGAGCCCCGCGTTGTGTTCCTGAAGCTTCACGCTGTGGAGGATGTGCTTCTACAGGTAAGGTGTTGAACGTTCTCTAGGTATTTTATTTATTGATAGGGAAGAGCACCGTGGGAGTGTTCTCTGACCAGCTCTCCACACCTTGGCTCCGTAGTCAGCCACCTCTAGTTGTTACTGGATTTCAGACTCACTGTTCTCACCTCACAGCAGACCTGTGGCAGCCATTCCCTGTAACCTGGGATCAGTGGTGGATGTTGCATGGTCTGGCTTTGCCATGGTTGTGGCTTTTGTTTGTCTTCTTGTGTTTGTTATTTTTCCCCTCTTGATTTTCCATGTGAATGTGAGAATTGGCACTGCCCAGACTGTTACCTGAGCGCAGGTTGGAGAGGTTTATTGAATGTGATAATGGTTAATAAATGTCGCTAGTATTGAGTGCTGAATTATTTCCAAAATTTCATTAATGACCAAAAATCTTGGTGCAGTTCAAGTAGTGTGAAGCCAAAGACTTTTCTGGCTGAGAGGATTCCTTTTTAAAATACCAATATTGGGTGTTTTGAACATTGTCACTTTTTATCATGAAAGTAGAAAATCACACATGCACATCCAGCTCTTGCTTGACCCCTTCTCCTGAACTGTGAATATTACCTCTGGTGATTATGAACTTGCCAGCTAACCAGTTTAGTATTGACTTAGAATTCAATAAAAACTATCTAATGGTAGTTTGGAGCTCAAAGACATTTATGGTTTGTGTGGTCTACAGGGGCGTGTGATGATGTCGGACTCCTAAGGACAAGACACTGCTTACATAAAACGTAACTATTTTTTTGTCTTGACTGTAGAAGAGTTGTCCTCTGCTTTCCAATTTGCCAGCAATATTTGGATTGTTGGGATTTGATATTTGAAATGTAAAATGTTGAAAAGATTAGGAAATATTGTAAACTACCCATGCCTAGTAATTTCAATAATTAATGCAGCAAATACTTCTTAATTGCCAAACAACGCATTAATTAATAATCACACCCCATGGTTTCTTCTTAAATCAATTATTTTGTCTTATTGAAAGTGATATTTATTGTTTACAGTAACAAGTCAGCTCATTGAGCCGAATATAAGAATATATCTATCGATAAGTAGGTGTTTAAATACATCTCTTCAATGTCTGCTTTATTACAACTACATTTTGCAGCTTTCCACAGCAGTAAACAAAATGGCAGTCAGAGCCAGTGAGTCATTTTTCAGATGCATACTAAAATATTAGTTCTCTGAAAGTGTTGGCTTCCTTCATAGTATCAACTCTTTCCAAAGGTGTCTTTGGAATTAATTAAAAAAAGTCCCTTCCCAAGCTGTAGAAGAGTATAAGTCTTTCATTTTGAGACAGGTCTAATAATCAAACTATTCTTTCTGGGCTTTGCTGTTCCCATGTTCCCGACAGTTGAAATGAGACCACCTCACCCTGTGCCATATCAGAAGAAATCTCCATGACCTGGTCTATATTTTAGACAATTTCATTGACATTGTACAGTGTTTACGGTAACATTGTCAATATTGTTGCTGCAAGATTTACAACCCAAACAAATAGTAGTTTGGAAGTTTTGAAAGGATGAATGCTTTAGTGAATACTTTGAAGAGGGGAAACATCTTTTTCCTGATTACTCACTCCTGGTTTCAGAGTGCACAGTCCCTTGGGATGTGGTGGTTTGTGAGTCAAGAATGAGGAGTATAAAGAGGACTTTTGCAATTGTCAAACCCAGGAAAAGTTGATTATGGTTTTGGTGTATTTCCCTGTGATTTAGCAGAAGACAATGTTTTAAGTTTTAAAAAATTCAAGTGACCTTCATTTGCCCAGCAGGTCTTTATTGTAACTAGACAGGGCAGGCGGTGTCCCTCTGAGTCTTGTGTAAAAGCTAGAAATGCTTAAATTTATGATAATTTTTTTAGGGTTTCTGATAATAGATTTTCTGGGAATACGTCTTTTCCAATTTTATTTGCCTTTCAGTGGTAATATCTATGAAATGAAATCGCAGCAAAATCCAGACTGTTGTACAAATTTCAAACTCTAAACTTAATGGTTTTGCTAAGTATGTGATTATTCATTACTCTTATTGTTTCGCTGCCTTCTCCTATTTCCCATCCCAAGAGAGTAATGCAGGCAAGGGAGGCATTCCAAGCACAATACGTCACATTTGAACACTTCTTTGGATTTGATGGATGCTCTGGTTTCCACTACTTTATTTGAAGGAATTACCTCTCAGTCTGAATAAACTGAAAAGTAAAACTATTCTATTCCAGAAAGAAAAAATACTGCTGTCATATCTGGGCCATTGATTTGTTATTGACTGTTTAGTCAATCAGTCCAAGGCTATACAAATACGTGGGGACTGTACAGTCACTGACACAGTTCCCCCAAGGAGTGCAGAAGAGTACTTGAAAACAGCTTGCATGAAAAATTGCTATGAGGGGCTGGTTTGGCTCTTGACGAGGAACCAGAATGATGGACAATAATAATTAATAAATAGAGAAATTGAGAGAATTCCTGTGCTAAGGTAGGAAAATTATATGAGAGAAGGGGGGGAAACAAGGCATGAGTGAAGAACAAGGAACCAAAGGCAAACGAAAGGAGAAGGCTGTGCAAAGCCTTGGTTGTGTGAAAAAATGGGGGAGGCAAAGGAATATTTTAGCAGCAGCAACCGAAGCAAAAGCAGGAAACAAGGTAGCGAATGTCTATCGCCAATCTAAGAAGGGAGGATTATCAGAACATGGAAAATGTCAGTGAGTGAAAATGAAAAAAAAATGTTTTAGTGGGTTATTCATAGAGTAGCAGAGGACAGGAAATGGTCAGTAGCTACAGCAGGGAAAGGAGAATCTCTTATGGCACCATTGCTCTGGCTGGGTGATTGGCAGGATCAGGGATTTCCCAGGGCTTGGGACTGTGATGGCACCACTGTCGCAGTGACCGCTGCTGCCCACTGCCCACTGCCCAGGCTGGCTCCGGCGGTGTGCGGCAGGAGTGGGGAGCAGCCGGACGCACGGAGCTTTAACGCTGCTCCTCTGAAGCCTCTGCTCTACCCAGGGGAGCGAAGGCTCCAGGCACTGTGGCAGTCAGCAGCCCTCGAGGAAGGGAAAGATAAAAAAAAAAGTAACAGGGAGGCTTGCCACTAGGAGACAACCCAAGTTTATTGAAGGGGCTCCACAGCGAACAAACAACAGTTGCACTGTCGCTCCACCTTATAAAGGGGTGTTGAACGGGGGAGTAACCCAACTAGGGACCAATAGGCGGATGAGGAGGGAGGGACGCTGGAGGGAAGGACTCACATCTGGTCCAATGGTCTTGGTGGGTGGAGGGAGAGCGGTCACATGCCCCAATGGAGCATCGGGGTTTAGGGGATTTCCAAAAGGAGAGGTATCCGAGGGGGCAGGGTCTCGGGGGATTGACGGGGACCAATAAAGGTAATTAGGGAGGGCTTGGGTGACGGGCACAGAACAGTCCAGAACTCCGGGAGGGGTTTGGGTGATTGATAGGGAAGGTGCCAGAACAAGGGGAGGGGATAACTATTTTGGGTGTACCGGGGCTTGGGTCTGGGACAGACCAACTGGGAATAGAAGTGGGGAAGGTAGGGAGGAACCATTAGGGTACAAAGAACATACAAAAATACAATAAAAACATCGCACCACTACACTCCATGCTCACCTGTTAGGTCTGAGGAAGCGCTAGGATATGCCAGGAAGCTTATCACAAAAATTATCCAAGACATGAAATCAAAAAGGGACTGCAAAACAAGAGGAGAGTGTCCTTTACATACATAGATCATCTAAAAATTAGAAATTAGAGGAACGTGAGAAAAATTAGGAAAGCAGCATGTTTTTTAAATAATTGATTTATATTATTTTGTGACAAGAAGTAGGCTTGGGAAAAGCCTGATGTACTTCGCCCTGTGCCATGCTGTCTTTGGAAGCAAACAAGTAGTTGTGATCATTTGATTCTGATGCTAAATTGATGTCTTCCTCCAGACCCTTCTTTGGATCTTATAACATGCAATAACTTATCATCAAGAGGAAGCATTTGAAATAGAAGCTGCAATACCACAGTATAATGAAACAAATAGTAATATATGGAAAATAAAGTAATGTTTGTTGCAGTACATCATACACTGTGGAACAGAACTTTTCTGCGGTCGACAGTACATTTTAATGGCTGCAGTTCTGAAAAGTGACTTTACTTCTTACAACTTTATGAGTCTATTCTGTTCTATTTAGCATGGCCAATACCATTTTGCCTTAATTGGGGAAAAGGAAAAAAGAAACTTTGACCAAGGATAAAATTCTGTCTTTCCCTGAACATATTGAGTACCTCCCAATATAGCACCAAAAATAGCATCTTTCCACATTCTACTCCCTCTTGTTTGCAAATGCCTTTTTTCCCACTTGACATGTTTTCAGAGATAATAGGAAGGTGCCAAAACATTCCTGTTGGACAATTTGCTGACTTTTCAACTAAGGCAAAAAAAAAAGACAAAGTGTAGATCATGTATGTAGAAGTCAGTCTCATTTGGGAACTCCT
The DNA here is from genome assembly GCF_000738735.6 of Corvus cornix cornix. NCBI lineage: Eukaryota > Metazoa > Chordata > Aves > Passeriformes > Corvidae > Corvus > Corvus cornix. Next base: position 4,966,521 of record NC_046341.1, read on the forward strand.
GTGTGCACAGAGCCTTTGAAATTGCTGGCTCAGCAGTTGAATTTCAACTGATTTAGGAGATCATGATGTGCATCAAGCAGGAGCAAATGGCACACATTGTTTTCCCTATATTCCTATACATCCTGAACATCAGGAAAGAGTCCAGTGTTAGAGATTTTGGGTTATGGCCTTATTTTTCATGTGGGTTGAAACTGAAGTGTGAAGTGGAGCTCCAGTGGTTTCTTCTGTTAAGCAACAAATAGCGATGTGTGAACACCTAAGAATGTTTTAAGTTGTAGTAGAATATGGGATTTGAAACTTGCCCACTTAAGTGTGCCAGTTAAAGGTTGGGATATGGTTTATTAGTACTATCTGGGCAAGATGTATTAGAACCATTATAAAGAACCCATAAATAGCAAGACTATAAGGAACACAGATTAATCTGAGTGATTCTCTTAAGGGAAGACATCTGACATGTTCAGTTTGGTTTACACATAGAGTGCATGTGATATTCAGAGTGATCACAGTGTATTGCAGCACATTAGGAAGCTAATTTTTTTTAAGCTGATTTTTCTCCCTGAATCTTTGCTTTATAAAAATTGCACTGAACTAACAATATCCAGCATAAAAATATGCAGGGTTTTAAGATCTAGGTGTATAAATTGTATATGTTAAGCAATACTGTGTTTTGTGACTTTTAATCATGGACTCACCTTGTACCTCTCACAAACCTTCGGTGTATAGTAGGCTGCTCGTGACGGTTGCCCAAGAAAAGGAAAATCACTGCATGATTTTAATAATAACTCTGAAAGTATGCAAGGACACCTAACATCTCAGAAAACAAAAAGAATTATTCATTACTAATGAGAAAAAGTGTGGAGCTGGACCCATCCATGAAAAGGATTACATAATGTCATTGTGAGGATGGAGAGCCTGAAGCCACAAGGTGCCTTCAAGTCTGTTTTTCTGGGTTTACAAGCAAAAACTCCATGATACACTGAAAGTGTTTAAAAATACATACTATTATAAGAAAATATAGAATAGTGGTGGCTGGAGACAATCTCTGTTGTTTGTCTTCTCCAACCCTGCAGCTCAGTCCTGAGTCATCTAGAGCACATTCGCTCATGACTGTCTCCAGTTGGGTTTTGAGTATAGTTGCATAGTCAGGGAAGAAATCCATATCCTGACTCTGAGGCCCTTTCTTCATCAATTAATTGGCATATCTGTGGCATTGTTTCTGATGACATTCTTTAAGGAGAGACTTCTTTTTTCGTACTTATAGAATTCTTGAGCCTTTGTACATTACGTTAGATTTCACTCAGGAAAATGAATATATGTTGTATTCGAATATCATAGCACAGCCTAAAATATTATTATGAGCTACTCATAAGTATTAGATACTCTTTGCCTGGAAAGTTAAAATAAGAGCTTTTTGATCTCTGCAAAATGGGAGAAACTGAATGTAGTCCAGGGAGAAGCAGCATTCATTTTGTCTGCTGGTCATTCAGAAATTCTTTCTGTGCCAAGTTAGCTAGAGTTCCTTATGGCACACTTTTTTGAAAGATATATGTATTCACAGGAGGTTTTTTTTAGGAGGATGTAAGCTAAATTTTAAAGGAATATTTTTCTTTTTTGTTTATTTTGCTAAGATGTTTTATGTTTCAAAATAATATATGTTTAATGGTGCCTTATCGTACAATGTGCACTTTAAAAATGTGTAAATATATCGCACATGTTAATTATTTTTTATTATAGATGCCTTTAAATATAAGCTAGTGGAAGTCTCCATTTACATACAAGGGCTGCTGCTGGTTTGGTAGTGTCTCTAAGAAGAGAATTATACCCACTGTGAATGAATATGCAACAGGCTCTGCATTACACTACATACTTAGCTATGCTAATCATTAGCACTGCTTTTTAGGGTAAGGGCTATAAACTTGGTCTTATGGGACTCAGTATTTGCATTACATTTATTTGCAGGAAAAGTACCCTGCCAAAGTGTTACTCACACAATTTTTCATAAAGAACTTGGAAACCAGTAATATTTTGTCCTTATACTTTATTCTAAGTTTTTATATTCTCTTTTTTATTTTTAGACATTAAATAGTCTCAACTTCAGAATTGTCAAGAATTTAACTCTTTTTAGTTGTCGCATTAGAGTGATTTTTAAAAATTGTAAATCCATTTGCAATACTGATTTCCAAATAATGAACCATTTAACTTTTCTTTAGTGCCTCTACCAGAGTGTATCAGAACAGATGAGATGGCAGCCCTCCCACTTGTGGGAGGCATGAACTGGTCCACAGCCTCCATAATAGGCTTTCTTAAAGAAAGATGGACTGTCTTAAAGTGAGAGGTAAAAGAGCTCAATGAAAAAAGCCTAGTTTTAATTTGAAAGACTAATTAATTTATCAGTGTGAATAGAGAGTAATTCTTGGAAAATCAGGGAACATAAAACCTGAGGAGAGATGAGGGTCAGGTCTGTACCTCTGCACTCAACCCCAAATTTCCTAAACAGTCTGGTTGGATCAAAGCAGGTTGGAGAGTATTAAAAACCAAAACCTGAAAGCTGAACTTTCAGTGAATGTAAAGTAATGATGTCAACATAGCAACAGCAATTCACCTTCCCTGAAATTCTGACCTGGACTCTGTAACTGGAGATGCATCCCATGTTGGTAGGAGCCAAGGATTACTCCCAACCTACCCCTCACCACTTAGTCTTACTCGGTGTTCTTCTAGTTCCATAATGCATTAATTTTGCTTCTTCTTCTGCTGTCTTGGCAACTTGTTACTTCTTACTTCTGGTTCAGAGTTCCCTGAAAGCAGAAGTTGTGACTATGTTTCAGCCTGGCATTCTGGTCACTTGCAGTTGTACTTCTCACTGACTTGTATTCCTGTGTCCTCCCTCTGTTAACCAGTTATACCAAACCGAATCAGCCTGTCTAAACTTACTGTGTGGAAATGGCAGCTGAGTTTTGTTTATTTGTGAGTTCATGCAACTTATTGTATATGATACAGATAATTTTTCATTCAAGACAGTGCAGAATATTGGTGCTGATATCATCAGATGACAGCCTTGGTTTGTTTTTTGTTGTCTTGAATATCCTCTCAGTTACACTCTTTTTGTGCACAAACCAGTCCATTCTCATTCTAATTCTGGGTAATGAAACATATAATTTTCTGTTCTAGTTTTAATAACACAATTTCAGAGCATGTGTCAACTAAGTATCCCTGTGAAAATGGCTACTCAATTCCTCACTGGTGTTTTTGATTGGTTTTGCTCTTTAATGCAGAAATATTTGACACATGTTCTCCACCCTGTTCATCCCCTGAACTGAGTTTGATTTCTGATGTGGCAGTAAATGCAGAGGTCTCAGGTGAGCACCTGGCTTCACTGCAAATTTTAAATTGATGTGGAGGCTGGGACCACACACCTGGTGTCACTGTCCTGGATAGGGACAGTTTTCAACCCTCCCAGCCTTGTTGGTGCAGAGCAGGAGGGTTGTGCTGAGGGCTGCAGTGTGGGAGCAGTCAGGTCATTAAAGTGGCTGGGGGGTCTAAGAAACTCATAGAAGAAGGGGCTGAGGGGCAAAGGTTTGTTTAGTCCAGAGAAGAGAAGCTAAGGTGGATCTAATAGTGGTCCTAAGGGGTGGTAATAGGGAGGATGTACCAGATTTTCTGAGTGATGCATAGCAAAAGGACATGGGGCAATGGTCACAAGTTGCAAGAGGGAAAAATATGACTGGACAGAAGGAAAAAAATTATAATGAGGGAGATTAAGTGCTGGAACAGATGTCCAGAGAGTTTGTGGGTTCTCCATCGTCAGAGACTTTCAAGACTCAACTGGCCAAGCCCTAGGATTGCCTTATCTAGCTTTGAAATTAACGCTTTGAAAAAAGAAGGTGGACTGGATGACCTCCAGAGGTCCTTTCCATGCTCAGCTATTTTGTAATTTTATGAACCCAGAGGGAGAGATCTGAGATTTTTCTCCTTGATCTGTAACTGCAGTTCTAAGGATTTTACTCCTTGAAATTGCAACTGTTAACATCGTGTCAGTACATAGTTAGACGAAATAAAAGTGTTCAAATTACCTTGTGTGGGTGGAGGTAATCTGTGCAGCCTTGAACTGCAAATACTAATTAAACAGGGTGGTAGCAGAATGTATCCTGTGCTAGAGCTCCTACTCTCTGCATTGCTGTGTGCTCTTTCTTCACTGCCTTGTGTGTGAGTACCAGAGTGGCTTCAGCCAAAGGAAGGCAGGAAGCAAGAGAACTCATGAGAGGATCGTGGTCTGCTGATGATTGTTGTGATGCTGATGCTCTATTCAAATGTGTAGTCAAACAAACAAACAAAGGTTAGTAAAACACACCTGAAGTCTGGCACTTGGTATTGCTGAGAGGACAGTGTTTTCTACATCTTTGCGCCATAGATCACATCACATGCCTTTATGTTTAGGTTTCAGGCTATTTCAGAGTCTGATCCTTGAACTTTTCCAGCATGTCAGCAGCACAGGACACTGCAACCCAGGGACATGGTTGTTGATGGCTGCTTGATGATTCCGCCAACATTTGACATTCAGAAAGGGGTAGAGTTGGCCAATGTGCCTGGTCACTCCCTCTGCCTTGGCAGTCTGGTGCTGTTTGGTGAGCAGGAGCTGCAGCCTGAACCAGAGTTTCTTGGAGGGTCCAGTACTGTTACAGGGGATGTTCCCTTTGTTGCCCAGAATGGCAGAGACAGTGCTTGAGCTGAGAGCTGTGCCTACAGTCCCACTGGCACCACCCTGTGTGCCACCTTCCCATGCCCAGAAATACCTCCTCTCCTGTCCACAGGTCTCATTCCCTCCCTGCCTGTGACTCCTGCCTGACCCACCCATGATGTCTCACCATGGCCACGTGTGCTGGCTCTCTGCATTGCTGGCTTCTCAGAGGTCATGGACAAGCTGGGCCATGGATTCTGCTTAACTCATGAGATTGCTTCACTGGCTCTGCTGTCACATGGTGGTGACAGCAGCAGAGGCAGGAACTGCCTTTGGCTCCTTCTGATGCTGCCAATGGTGCTCAGTAGCTGCCTCCTTGCTGACTCTGTCGGTGCAATTGAAACACTGAAAAAGCAGCTGAAGTGGAGGAGGGCTCATAAAACAGTAGTCTGCTCCCAACTAGAAAAGGAAAATATGTCTGTGAAATATGTTTGGAGTCTTGAGTTTCAAGTGTAGATGAACTGTTATTCATGTCACAAAACCAGCCACGTTTTCTGTTGGTCTCAAAAGACTAATGCTGGTGGGTATAAACCCAGAATGTCCCTGTCACCTTCAGATGTGGCCTGCTTAGCCCGAAGGTTATGTCTATCAGCTGTCTCCTCCCAGGAAATCCATGAGTACACTTCAGACTTTATGGCTGTTAGCTGTCACCTTTCTTTGGTAGTAAAATTCCTTACAAAGCAATCCTTGCCTCTACTTTCACATGATTAATAGGATAGAAGTAACTCGGTTCATGAGCAGGCTTTAACAAAACACTGAGAGCACACTACTGGGTTGCAAGGTGGCACCCTAAAAAGCAGTATTTCCTCTTGACAGTTAGAAAGCTTATTTCTGCAGATGTGTAATGAGGAAGATTAATTTCAAAAGTAGAGAATTAATTTCAAATTGAGCTATTTCTCTTCAGATCGAATAATATTTCTTTCTCTCAATGGTATCTCATGAGTGAAAGTAGACATGGAGGAAATTTCATACATATATGGACAGAGAATATATAAAGTTACAAAAAGAGACTGTATTTCTTGTTAGAGGACAGAGCCTACAGAGTCAGGAGCTACTGAGTAGTTGCTGTTGGGATCTACAGCAAAATTGAGCAATAACAGCTAAAACTGACTCAGGAGGACTTTTAAATCAAATGAATAATCAGTTATGATAGCAACTGCTCCTTTGGCCTGTGGTTGGTCTTGAAAACTATGCAAGGCCTGATGGCCTTAAAGACTCTTGTTATATATTCTCACCTCTCTTGTCAGTACAAATAACTCTTTTTCTATTTTTTTAACAGGTTAATCTGCATTGCTGCAGACTTCAGAGCTACCCAGGGAGGGAAGAAAAGTGGAGATATGTTGAAGAGATGTACCAACCTTATCCTTTAGCTAGGTTAGACTTTGGAATGTAGTATTGAAGCACCAATCTCCTGCTTGGTAAAATGTATTGCTGTTGTCCCACTGTGGCGTCTTCAGAATGTGTTTTGTTAAGTCAGGCTGAACTGAGCCACAGCAGTGCCACATTGTGCTGGCTAAAACTACATATTAAGGATTAATTTTCTGGTTTATGTGTCTTTCTTTGTGTGTGTCCATGATGGATGCACAAGAGTGTCCCAAGTGCACCACTGAATACTAAGTCATTCATAAACACTGTTGATGAGTGCTCATCTTTTAGGCTGGCAAATGCACGGATTCCCTTGCTCTCAGTGCCTTTCTCCAGTGCTTCTCAGCTATGGACTCACACAAAAGGAATGGTGGAACAGTGTTGAGGCTCCTCTCCCTGCTCCAGGGCATCAGAAGTGTTCACTACATGAGAAAGAGATATGGTGCCTTTCTGATCCGTCACCCTGAAATTCCTATACAGAGAGAAATTCAGGGTGGAATTTACAAGGAAATTTCTTGTGTAGAACACAAAAAAGGCTAAAAAAACCCAACTGACAATCGCCATTTCAAACCCTGAGAAACAGAAGACAGAAAATATAGAGCATTAAAATGCTTTCTGTCATATCAACACTACTTTGTTCATCCAGTAATTTTTGCTACAAACTTTAAGGCTTTCACTGTTTTGCAGTTTCCAGGCTCTAGGAAATCATGAGCTTTTTCTAATACTCAAGCTAATTTTCCATGTGTTTTTTTGTTTTTCTTTATCAAAATCAACATTGACTCATCAAATGTGATTATATAATCTCTGTTTTTTTCTTTCCTATTGTTGATGTTGTATTTTCCCACTTCTTTTCCCAGAACTATGTTTATTGTATCCACCAAGAAGTACACAGGCAACATAATTACACCAATCTTTGTATACTATGTTGTTGCAAGGACTATGTCCCCTTACTTCTGTTGTCTAGGCAGTCACTAAATGTTTAAAACCTACCCCCCATTGGTTAAAAACCTTTTGAGAGCTTCTAGAAAATTCAGACTATTTCAGTGGCTTTTTATAGGACATTTAAAAACCCTTCTTGATATTTTCTGGTTTTGTCCTTAGGGCAAATACTTCCAGAGTTATCAGTTCCAAAAGAACCTGAGAAATAAGAAATCTAAGCTTTCACCAGTGCTGTCTTCCTTTTGTTCCCTGGTGGTGCTGAGCTCCGAACATGGGCACATTGCAGGAGTTTTGCTTAATCCATTTCTTAACTGGAATTATTGATGAATAGTCAATGATTTGGTTTGGGGAAGAGTGGTGTGGCAGCTCTAGGTTAGTCCTGCAAACCCAGCTCTTTAGGATGCCCACAGACGGTTAATTCTTGCTGTGCTCCTGAAGCTCATTAGGAGAGTGAAAGGCTTATTTTAGGATAAGGAACTAAAAAAGACTTGGCTTGTTCAGCATAGGAGGGGAAAACCAGAGACAATATGAATACCTGAGGGAATAAATACAAGAAAAGGAGAAGAACTATTGAGCTAAAGGCCAGTCTTTGCTTATGAAAAAAAAAATGGGTCTAAACTGACTGGAAATCAGAGGAAGGATTTTTTTATTTTTATGAGGTTCTGGAACAGCCTGCAAATGAAGTAGTGGGTTCAGAAAAAGAACAGCAGCTTTTAAGGTGGAGCTCAATACTTTCATGAGAAGAATTATATAACATGGTGCCTACAGACTGCATGTGATAACTCAGGAGGTCCCTTCCAGTCCTATGTTCCTAAATTTTCCTGAGCAATTCAAGTATAAGAAGAAAATGTCAATTTTAAACAATTTGTAACTTGGCTCAGCTTGAGTACAGTTCAGCGGGATGAAGAAAAGGCACTTTTTTAGCTTAAGGCCGTTCTGCCTTCTGCATTTCAAAGGCCTGTGGCAACCATGCTAGCTTGTCAAAATGGCTGTAAGAATCTTTTAAAATACAAGCTTTTAGACATTGTAATTCTTGGACTGGCCAATAACAATAAAGTTTAGTATCTTTTTTTAAACTTTCTAAATACTCCCCCTTAACCTATAGGAGGAGGAAGAAGAAGCTCCATTTTCATCATGGGTAGAGGGAAGGATCAGTATAATCCTTTCAAGGGAAAATTATTGTGCTACTGTGGATTAGTTGTCCAAAACTGGTCTGTAGCAATCACAGGTCCAGTACACAAGTGTTGTGGAGACTGGACAAGAATTTTTAAGAAATGTTCTTCTTCATTAATTTGTTGGTAAAGCACTTCATGTATTTTCCAGAGAAATTTTGCTATGTTTACCACATCTGGAGCACTGGTTCAGTAACTAAATTCTCCACGCACATTACTCAGACTTCCTTTATCGACACTGTTATCTTGTTACTGATTGGAAATGCTGTAGAACTCTAGAATAGGACCAAAAATCTGGGAGGTGGTAAGATGTGTATCAAGCCATGTTCTTGTTTGTAAGCTTTTCCTTCAGCATTTGGGATTTTCTTGTGCATTAAGCTCACTAGAAACTCTTGCTTTGGCCTAGATTAATTCCTAAAAGCAGAACACAAATTACTTTATACTTGGGGATTAAGAGTCAGTTAATGAGAACAGTTGGTATTGCCTCTCCGGTTTGGCTGAGTTTCTTACGAGCCAAAAAGCATCTCCAAAATTGCAGCTCTCACCTGCAAAACACCTATCTGGGAAATAACTAATCAGTGCATTTTCTTCCTGGCCTGATTGCATTTCTCCTGAATCAGCTAAACCCATGGTGGGACTTCAGCAGCTATTTCTGGGTCCCTGAAGGGAGGTGGGGATTGCAGGAAGTTTGCAGCATTGCTGTGCTACTGCAAGCAAATTCATCAGTGTCAATGGTTTCCAGACTCTTAGGCTGAACATTAAAACCAGTGGTTGCAAGTAGGACATTTTTCAGCAAAACATTTTCCTTTTTTTTTGCTGGAAAGAGGGTGGATTTTCAATTAAATACCAGTTTGGGGATGGAAGAAGAACTTTTGTTGAAACATCTATTTTTTTACTTAAAATCTGAAAACATGCTAATGCTCGCAGTTCTGATAATCAAGAACATGTTTTATACAGACCCCTTTACCAAACCAAAGAAATATTTTTGTCGCTGATTAAAACTTTCCATGAAATAAAAAATATGGCTTCCCAGCTGCCTTTGCTCTATATTGTTTGGGTTTTCACAGGTAGAGTTTGTTTGTGGGAATTTTGTATCCCTTACATCTGCAATAAATAGGGTAAAAAGCACTTGTAATATTTGCTGAGTGTCTCTCCCTGCTCACCATTAGTCAACTCTTACACGGTCGCATTTCAAAAAAACCTCAATAGAAATGTAATGCTTCTGTTGTTCTGTAGTGTAGCACTGACATTTCCTACTGTGAAAAGGTTACCGTTTTTTCTGGTATGTTTCTATGTGAAGAATATTCCCTTTTTCAGCTAAAACATGCTGAAAAAGCTCCAGGTTGTCTTTTAACATCCATTACTAAGCATTCAAATTCTCCAAAGTGCAGGAGGATACTTTATGCTGGTAATGACTGACTGACCTTTCTATTAACACCACTTCGAAGGCAGTTTAGTGGCTTACCTCTTTAGCAAAATTAATAAATTCAGGGTTCCATTAATGAGTATTTTGATTCATAGTTCTGCTTTAAAACATAAGTATATGTTACCCATAATGTTGCTCATACTCCTCTATATTCTGTCTCTTCATTCAAAAGCTGGTCTGTGATGTAGCTGCATTTCCATTCTTTCTTTTATCCCTAAAGCCACATCTTGAAATCAGTGGGGCCACATCATTGCAACAGAGAAGTATTTGGCACTGCCTCATCTGAGAGTCTCGTCTCTCGACACATTGTTCTTGTTGTAGCTGGAAAACATATGTCCCATTACTTCTGTTGTGGAAATATCAAGTAAGATGTAGAACGTCAACTACAGTTGTTCATGGAGGGCATAAAGGCAGGGGAAGCCTCTGGAATAAATGCTGGAACCTCAGGAAGAGCTCTCTAGATGGCTTACTCCAGCATTCCAAGTGATGGGAAATTCCGAGACCAAAGACATGGTAGACATTGGTTGTTTACTGGTACAGAACTTTACACTTTCTAAAATTGTGAGATTTCTGTCACCTTTTCTGTTTGGAAGCGTCTTGTTTGAGAACATAATTAATATCTTTCCTTTTTTTGCTGTCAGCAAGTAAAGCTCTCACTGAGGTTCCAGGTAGGCAAGAAGGTAGTTATGCACTTAAATATAATAATTATTTTTATGTGAGTGGAACCATAGGACATTTTATTTCTGCTGCAGCTCCTTAACTAAAACAATTTCTTCAGGCTTTTCTTTCATACAACTAAACTGAAGCAGCCATGAGTCAGCGCTGCACCCTGAATGACTCAGCAGTTTATCTGATTAGGGGTATTTGAGTATGACTGGTGCAAAAAAAAAAAAAAAAAGAAAAGGCAACAGAAATTAAAGTATATGACTCCATCATTAGTACTTCTTTTGTCAGTGCGGGCAGAATGTTGTCTGTGAGTTCTGTGCATTCACTAAAATCAGAAAGGACCCAAGATCTGGGTGTGTTTTAATCACTTCTTGTGTGGAGGTTCCAGCACTTCTAGCTTGAGATGTGTGCATGGTAGAAGGTATTTTGTGTTTTCAGTCTGGGTATGGCCTAGTTGGAAGCTGAAAACTAATTTCATTACTAATTTCATGTATTTTAATCACTGTTTCCAGCAAAGACATGCTTTATTTCAGATGTACCCAAGTACTTTCTATGTAAGGTTACTTCTCATTACCAGGCTAAACCAATGATGCTGATCCGTGGGGCCTCTCTTTCCTATTGCTCTGTCCATGAGTATGACGTTTGGCATCCAGCATTGCAAACACTTGCCCTGGAAGCTGTAACAATGTCACAACAAAGGCCAACTGCATTAATCTGGTATAGAAAAGAGGTTTTGTTTAAGTCCATGCATTTTCATTTTTAAGGTCGTATGATGACATCAAAGATCAATAAATCGTTAATGTGTTGTATTTCTGTGGTGAGGAGAGAGCAGATTAAGAACTGCTATAAAAGGCAATTGTACTTTTTCAATGGTTACAGCTTTGCATTTTGACTTTTATTTATGCAATTGCCATATTCCCATGACTCCGTCATAAACGAGTTGGGAAATTCAATAGTGTATCCTGGCCAGGTAAATAAATGGGGACAAAACATGGTAATGGCTTTCACATTTTGTATCCTATGTGTTTTATCTCAGATAAATAGACTCAATAAATGTTACAGTATATGCACTTGTGCTACAAATATTGCATTTGTTTCCTAATGGGTCATAAAGTGCCTTTTGCAAACCTTCAAAAAAAATGTCAGCCTGGTCTATGGAAAATATATTTCAGTACTAAATTTACTTTATACTATTTGCCCTACTGAACTTTTTCGTGTCTCATGTTTCTAAACTATGTAGATAGTAAAATTTATGTTTTGGGGTTGATCTGCCTCTTGGTTACAAAGATCTTAATTCCACTGAAGTGGCGCAAGCTGGATTCTTTACATCCTGTTGCGGTTTAATGTGTTCAGTGTTATAGTAACATAAGAATAATACTATCAAAACCTATTATAAGCTACATGAATTTTATTATTTGAACATATAAACCGAAAGTAATTTGCAATATTGCATCAGAGTAAGTCTAAATTATGTTACAGAGATCTGCATTATATAGAATGGATCCTCTGTTGTATTTAACATTTTTGACCTTGTGGGATATGACTCATGGTATAAACTGAAATGATGATGGTGAAATAGAGGATAGATGCAGCATCAGCTATAGTGTTGTGACTTTTGATCACTTGAAGGAAAACTCAATGAAAACTTTGTGTTAATGTGGTAATCTCTAGCTAAATTGGGTTATATGAATTATCTGACCATCATCACAGTTAAAGCATTAATGCTTGAGTCGACTTGGGGAGTTACAGAAAAGCTGAAAATCTAAATTTGTGAAGTAATATTCCATAACTGGTAACTTTGGAATAAGCTTGTTTCATCTAAGACCAGAATTTTACAAACGTCGTTCTTGAAAATTGAAGAGCTATTTATTCTGACTAGAATATGGCACATATTGATAGAGCCAAATGTAGCTACATCTAGATGGTGGTATTTGTTCCACATTTATTTTAGTATTTAGGATGATGCAGTCCCAGATGATTCCATTTATGTATAATAAGTTACTGTAAGTTACAGAGACAAGGCTAATATATAATTTCTCTTAGTAGTTCCATACAGGCAAGTACCAGAATAACCAGTGAATGGCTGCAAGATGTCAGTAAATCTGGGCCACAGAATATGAAAATTGTAGAATCTGAGTTAATTAAGAATCGTCATATTCATATTATTACATGTGGGTTACTGAGGATTCCATGTGCATTATATCTGTGGTCTTTGAACCATTTCTGGTCATCATAAATCTTTGAGTTAAAGAAAATGGATGGCTCAAGTGGCAGCTGGCCACTTGTAGTGAAGCTGGAGCTAAAGCCTTCAGCTCTACTCTCTTCAGAGTTCCAGGAAACGCCAAGGAAGTTTTCTTTAACTTTTATTAGTTTGTAGAAAGTTATTTAGTGTTCAGGGTTTGTTGACCCTAAGGAAGAATATAAAATGTATACTGGCACTTAGATAAATATTTGTGAAAAAAGTGCAGTGGCGGCCAGTCAGCTGCCCCTTAGACCTGCTGTTCCTTCAGGGAGCCATTAGGAACCCATCCACTTCCAGCCAAGTCTTTCAAAGGCTTCCCATCAAATGAGATGGGATTGAGCCAGACCTTTTGGCTGAAATACTTAAGTGTGTTCTTCAAGCAGTAAATTTCAATAAATGACAGGAGAATTAAGTAGAGAAAAAGGAATATACTTGAGCAAATAAATGTATTCACATTCAAATTAAATTTTTGTTCAGAGTACCAACGTCTAAATGAGTTAATTATACTGTTAAATCAGCTCAGGTGTCCAAAAGACTCTGAAACAAAATCTGGTAAGCAGTCAAATTAAAACATTAAAAAAGATCCAGAAGAAAACACTGACAGCTGAGCCCACCTTGAACCTGTTCACCCCTGCTCTACTCCCCAGGAGCTCTCCAAAGAAGGTTTACAAGGCAACTGCCATCACTATTGCTCCACAGAAGGATGGTGATTGACTGGACTGGCTGTTCCTAGATGTGATCTGTTCCACCACACGGGAGTAATTTATTTAAAACCTGTCAGAAGTTCACCATTTTAATAAGAGGGAGATTCCTATAATCTGCAATAATAGTAATTAAAGTTTTAAATGTTGTGCACTTTTATATGTCTTACATGCATATTCAGAAATAATTTATGTACAAAACAGTGTCTCAAACTGACTCCCCTGAGGCCGATGATGTATGTGCCATTCCCTTAGTGAGGTCAAGACTTGGTAAGAGAGAGTGATTAAAATGAGAATTAAAATGTGAATTGTAGGGAGACTTGAGTCCTCTCCAGAGATAATGTGGTAACGCTGCTCTGTCAAAGGAGGAGTAAAATGATCCTCAGAGATGCTGATATTTGTCTAAAAACTGGAACAACAATTTTTTTTTTCCTGTTTAAAATGAAAGAGTTAGAAAAGCTCTGTTGATTTTTTGTTCAGAAAACAAGCAGATCTCTCACCTGAGTTTATCTGTCCCAGCATGTCCAAAACATGATGCACATGTGTGTCCTGGTGGGAGGATGAGGGGGTCTCACCCAAGCTGTTTTTGAGTAGGCACAAATCCTCTGCATGGTGTGTCAGACCTTTCCTCATAGCAGCAGTGCACTGGACATGCTTTATGTACTTAACTCGTCCTGAAAAAGTCAGTGACTCAAAGCCTTTTGTGTAGAATGCTCTGACTAAAAGAGTTTATGAGGTGTATAATGTCTCATGCTCTGCACTTCCTAACTACTGGATTGACTTTTGCAGCTCAAATAAAATCTGACATGCTGGGTCTTCTGACACAGCAGCAGCTGAACAGCTCTCGTGGGCTGAGGCCAATGGGTTCCCAAACTTTGTCCCACTTTTGTGTAGCTTAAATGCTTCATGCACAGGGAGGTCAGGGAACACGAGCTTTTAAAAAGCATGTGTAGAAGCGTGTTCAGTTTGATTAATTTGATTGTACTTTCTTCTGGTTTAATAGGCAGAATACAGGCTGTTGTCTTGAATTTTCTGATCTAATGTTCAAGGAATTTGTTGTTGTTTCCAGTCATTAATAAGGGCCTTTATTTGAGCTAATAGAATAATTGCTGCTTACCTCTGTAAACATTTGTCACATCTCCTTAGAAAGAGTTAGCAACTGTAGTTTCTAAGTCATTAATCACCCTTTCCAAGAGTTGTATTTCTCTGGGCTGCTCCTTCTTTTTTCAATATAGGCAGTTCTGAGACTTTTGAAGTTTTTCCTCATTATATTGTTAAGAATTTTATCCAGAATTTGTGGAAAGCCTCTCTCTGACTTGTTGCTATAGCTCATAGATTCAAGCTGCATATATTGCACTTGAGATAGATGTAGATAGAGAAATTTCAAGTGTCATATTCCATTACAGTCTGAAATTCCATGAAAGCTAAAGCACATTGTAAAATTGGATTGTCTCGCCCATCATTTAGCTTCAAGAAAGAAAGAGCTCACAAAAATGTCAAAATTTGGTAAATTCCATATTAAATATAATGAGCTTTTGACTTTGGTACTTCCAGAGATACTGGCAGATGAAAATGTTGTTTAAAAGCTTCATAGAATATTTCTCCTATTTTCTAGCTTGAGTTTTTTTCAAGAATGGTTCATACACCTGGACAATTTGTTTTTAATTCAATGCTATCGTATAGCTAAAATAGACATTCAATGTATTTAGCTCTCTAATGTACTTCAGACATCAATCATAAACCTTTTCAGGCTTCAGTCTGCTAGGCTGAGCCTAGGTTCATTTAGTTTTCTTGTGGAAGATAAGCTCTGCCTTTCCCATTCATCTTAGTAATGATTTTCTGTGCTTGATCCAGTTTGTGTTCATTTTTCTCGAACAGGGGTTGCTGAGGCTGTGCATAACCCTGGGACAGTGTCTTGGACAGTGGCAAAACAGAAATCTTTCATCTGCTGTCCCCTAAGCTTGCATCACAGGCTCACTGGGTTGTTGAAATTGGAAGAGACATTTAGAGAAATTATGCTCTGACCCCCCTGCTCAAAGGAGGGTCAGAGTATCACTCAGTTGAGTGTTACTCAGTTCAGTGTGTCAGTTTAATACTCAGGAGTGATCAAAAAAGTGGATATTGAGAAAAATCAGGAAAAATATAAACAAACCAGAAAGCATTATAATGTTGCTGTGTGTTGTGCACTTTAATCCATAACACTGTCTACAAAGTTTTGGTTCTGTGCCGCCAAGGAAATGCAGTGGAATTCCAGAAGAGGGAAAATCATGGAAACATCATTCCAAATGGAAGGAATGATGCTGCATCCTGTTGGAGAATGAATGAAGAGTGGGACATTTTAGCCTGTAAATGAAGGAAATGGTAGATGTCCATGATAGCAAAGTGGCATGGAAAAAGTCTTCCAACAAAATGTGGGGCATGAAATGAAAGTAGCATCAGGCAGGTTCAGAAAAGCAAAAGAAGGTGCTCCTTTAGAGCCATGGGATTCATCTGTGGAACTCTCTGCCACAGGATGCTGAGGAAAGCAAAAGTTTTCCTAAATTTAAAACCAACTGGACAACTTTATGAAAGAAAAATCAATCAACAGCTATTAATTAAGAGACACAATCTTTGGTTTAGTAATCTGAAGGAGTATTCTGGGGGAAATACCACTCCCTGCTAGCTTTGTTCTTTGTAGTCTTTGTGTGATAGTGTGCACAAAAGCTTTGGTTTTTAATTTAGAATGAAGTTAAATTGTAAAATCTTGAAGTCCTGTGTAAATATTTTTTCTCCTTAGTGGTCTAATTTCTAGAGACCAGTCACAGTGAAAAGTTCTGTTGAAGAATACCAGTTTTATGCAATGTAAGGGTAAAATGGTACTTGTTCTCTTTCACCACTATTATTTTATTGAGTTAATAAGGGTACCTTTAATTTATATCAGGGAAAAGAAAGAGACAGCTATTATGTCTTAAGAGGGTGAAATTACAAAGACATTAGTAGGCACAAGAAATGTATATTTCCTCCAAAAGATAAATGTTTTCTGAGATGTTTCAATTGTCTCACATCTGTGTCCTTCATAAGAACTAGGAAAATTGTACATGCATTTAGTGTTCTGAGTTGGCCTGAAAAAACAGAATAAGAGCTAATTATGTTAATGGCCAAGGGCTAAAATCTCCTCACTTTAGTGTGTCTTCATGGCTGTTACAAAGGCCAAATAGTGTAATATTTAATGACCACCAAGAAGTCAGACTTGCCAAGAGTGAGGACTGAATATTTTTATTAATTGCATAGTGGTCAGATACAGCACTGGCCACCCAGTCTCTTCACAGCAAGATTTCACTCAGATCATGATCTGAGACGGGGCAGGAGGCACAGCCTCATTCACATTGCAGTAGCTCCTCCTCAGCACCCTCCTGCTGGTAACTTGGGATCTGACCTCACAGGAGGGAGGTTTTAGCAAATGTTTATGCCTGGTACTTTGATAAATAAAGTGCAGCAATGTCTTCAGCTTCTTAATAATCTTGTGTGAGAGAAGAACATTTTTTTTCCCTAAACCCTGTTAGTGCAATCTGATCCTTCTGCTCTTTCTCAAAGACTTGTCCTACTCAACTGTACTTGCAATTATCAAGCTAAGTAAATATCTACTGTTTGGAGATAACTATTCTATAAGTTTGCCTTTAAAACTAAGGGGAGTACTTTTTGATTTTGTTTTGTGAAAAAAAGAAAAAGTAAACAGTGAAAATACAAAAATGTTTGGTCCAAAGATTTTGGTTTAAAATCTCATGTTTTGAATTTGGAAATGCTTCTAGGGTATCTTATTTTTGCTATTGTCTTCTTAGAGTTATGTTTCAATTTTTCTCTCATGGAAGTACAAGACACAAATGACATCTCTTTTCTAGAGCCTTATTACAGTTTAAAGACCTCTGTGTATTTCTCAATGATTTTTTTTTTCTATTTTAATGAATCAGCATTTTACCAAGAAAAGCCAACATTTTATGGAAAACTTTTTTTTTTAAGTAGGAAAAAATAAGTACTCCTTTTAAAACCAGATATAGCCATCCACTTTTTGGAAGGATAGGGGAAAGAAATCCTTTGCTTCCATTTTAGATATTTTAATGTCACCTTTTGGCTTAGGCAGATTAATTCTTACCAAGTTAATTTGTGATTCTTAGGGTCAATGTTTCCTGTAGCTTGTCAGGTCAGATCATTGTAGTATTACATCTCACATGAGCAGGGGTCTGTTCCTTAATTCCTGTTTTCCGTTTTCTGTTAACCTGCATCATCAGTGGGATTGTCCGGAGCCAGCCCAGCAGCTTCTCCCAAGCCATCTTGCTTGTTTCCTGCTGAGGGTCTTGTAATGGCTTTTCACTGTTTGCCTGTTCCAGCAATTATTTCCTGGTTTCTAGCCAAACAGTGATTCACACAGCATATAAAGGTTTCATTCCACTTCTGTTTTCAGTTTCCAACTTTCTGGTGTTTTCCTGCAATTTCAGTTCCAGAAGACATACTACCTTTTTTCTTCCCTTTTAACCTCCTACTTCATGCAATTTACCATCATTTGTCTACTCCACCTCTTCCTTTCATGCTGTTAGAACTGAGCTGTGCTGCAGAGTTCAGAGGCTGCAGCAGCTTGCACTTAATTCTTCTTCGCTCGTGAAGACTTTTCACATTCATCATGGAGTTTTAAGTTTCTCATATTCTCTTCTGTATGGAAAAGACATTCCAGCAGAAGACATTCTTTTGATGCGTGGTCTTAGCTGTGCAGAAGAACACAAAGAACAGCTCAGCTTTGCAAGATCTCTTTTATGAGACCTCATACCCAGCAGTGAAGGCTGGAGCTGGTGACCATAAGAAACAATATTACATACTTTTTTTCCTTCTCTCCTTTGTTTTAAGAAGCAGGACTCCACTCACATGCAAATAGCAGCTGTTTGCAAGTGAAAAGCAATGAATAATGATACTGTTCTGTTCAGGAAAAAAAGTTGTGTTCTAGAATTGATAATGAATTGCAGAAGATATCTTAATAAACACATCTGCTTTAGTGTAAGGCCAGAGCTTTTAAATGCATGACCTTGTAGTCAGAAGTAGCATGGAGAAGTATCAAATCCCTATGATTTCATAGATACAAGGAGCAATTTCTTTGCCTCATTTCAGAGTTCTGGTACTGAAGGTGGCTTTCAGTGGGCCCCACTTCATCCCTGCCCAAGTAACTTTTGAGGGGAGGAAGAAACATGATTAAAAAGTGGGTCCAGATGAGCATTACCTCTTCTGAGCGAGAGAGTCTTAACTTTGAGTGTTCTTACCAAAGCACACAGGATTGAGGGCTATTCTGGCGCTCCAGCATTAACTTAAAAACTGACACCCCCTTGCTGTTGCATCAGTGCCCGTGTGTGTCTCATCTCACAGTAGTGACTCACCTCTTTTCTCACCTTTCTGTTCAGATTGCATCACTGGATGTGCTGGAACCAGATATTGTGGTGTGTGGGCTGATCCATAACAGAAATCAGCCTTATTTTGCCTGCAGCAGGTGGATAGTCAGTAACAAAGGTTGTTGGTGCTTCTCAAAGGCAGGCTCGGATCTCAAGGGGCTCAATATCGTCTATACCTTTCATGCAATTCCTGCTTTTTTGCAGTAAATATTTTTACTTTCAGCTGAGTTAGAACCTAATGCCACAACTGCTGGAAGATGTTTTTTAGGGCCTTGGTAAGCAGAAGCAGTTTATCAACCAGAGCAAGCGCTACTATGGATTCAGTCCCTCATGGAGTGGTGGCAAACCAAACACGGGCAAGAGTCTCTCCAGTGCAGAAGCAATCCTTCCCTTCCTGTGAATCCCCTTTCTTTGGGGCACAGGAGTCTGGACTGAGAATACAGTGCCTAATGAATTGTTAAACTATGTTTTCCTTTTAGGATTGAAAAGCAAAAGTAACTTGCATATGACGAAAACCACTGGAATTATTTCCTTCCAAGGGGGATAAAAGCAACACACAAGTACAGCCTGTGAGTTTACTGGCATTAATTATATGGTAGTGATATTTTGTGTGTAACAGAAGAAAGAAGTCATGCTTTTATCAGTGGCATTGATATTAGTGTTCTTTTTAATGGGAGATACATGGGTGACAAAATGTTGGTGTTGCTTAAGCTATTATTGTTTTATTATGCCACTGATTTTATTAATATACTGTTTTTATTCTAATGAGTGATCAGGGTTTGTGTCTTGGAGGTTTGTTCACAAAATATACCCCGAGTGGAGAATATGCATGGAGAATAAAATTGTCATATATGCATGTCTGTATCATTAATGTGAGAAGTTGGTTTTATGATATATATGTAAAAAATTTAAGAAAAGTACTGTGTGAAGTGCTTACTCAGCCAGTGAACTTTCCTACTGAAATGTATTTTTCAGTTACAGAACCTCCTCATCTGCCCTTGCTTGTTATTTTGCAGTAAAGATGTTTAATTTCAGCTGTGTTACAAGTTAGTGATGGAAACCAAGGGTCACTGAAAGACTTTCTGTTGATTTCAATGCGAAGTTTCTTGAAGTCTTTTTAAATTTTGTGTTGTACAGGGTGAGACTTTGCAGGGAAGTTTCTATTGCAGCATCTCCTACAAAACACTGCAATTCCATGTTCTGGTAGAATTCTGCACAGGATCTTATTTGTAGCTGGAGATACGGGATGTGGCCTGCCCTGAGCAGTACATTGCAGACCCCTTCTTGTTTTGATTTCTTACCACCTTTGGAAACTCTGATCCTGATATTTGAAGAACAGGACTATAAATCAGCAGTCACTTTAATCTTATTTTCCTTTAAATGTTTATTGGAAATCTTGAAAATATATATATATATTCAGCATCAAACTCCTGTAATTTATACTGCCTCTGAGGGCATTCTTGGATTATTGTGCTGAAGGTGGCTGCCTTCTGTGATCACTGCAAAGCAGATTATGTATAATGCCTATGAGTTGGGCTTTATCTCCCTGCTTTGCTGTTATTATCAATAATAATGAATGTATATGAATTTTTCCTTGACTTGAAGTAGTGAATTAGTTCAAAATGTGAATCCTGAGTTCACTTTCATAACTTCTTGCTGCTTGTCACAGTATTTTCACAGTATCTTCCCAACTGCCATTTGAAACTTGTTGGGTCCGTCCCCTTACGATGCTCATATGCCAGTAAAGAGAATCCTATAAATTCCCTGCTCTTGAGGCAGGGATGGAGCCAATTAAACAAAATTAACAACATGATCAAAGGGTCTGGAGAAGGTTTTAAATGCTCTCATCAAATATACAGCTTTCTGCATGAAAGGGAGCAAGCACAGAGGAAATACTACTTTTCTCATCTGCTACATATTTTTTAGAAGTCTCCCAGTCCAAGATAAGCCCAGTGAATTCCGACCAGCAGGCACACTTCTCTCAGTCTTTGAGATGTTCCTTGTGAAGTTGCCAGAAATGCAAAGCAAGGGTGATAGAATAATGCTGTAACGGAAGATCAAACTCATTCTTTCTGCTACATTACTCTAATTTTTGTAATGCCCTCCCAAGAGCATAAAAGATCCTTGATGCATGGAGCAATGCTGGTATAAATGATTAGCTCTCTACTCCAATTTGTTCATCCTGGATAGTCATAAAATGTGTTTGTTTCAAACTAAAACCTCTGCTTTCCAATTAAATAACAGTAAACCATTTTCTGTTCGCTTGTTTTCATTTTCTATAAGAATATTTGAAGGCAGAAGCTAAGTTATTTTGACTTTTAAATTTATATTTTCAAGGATAGGGGTTTGGAATCCAGCTGTCTACATCAGCATGAAATTATTGAGATTGTTTGTTTGTGGTAGTAAACCAGTTTGTAAAAGACTTGGAGCATAAGCTTTGTGATAGATATTTCCAAAACTATGGTGATAGTATTTACTGTTAAGTCTGGCAATGTGTTGCAAATTAATGATGACTCAATTTTTCCCTTTAAATTCATTCATCAGAATGTCCAAATTAGATTATACTGACTCCAGGTTTTTGCTTTAACAGGCTGTGCAAACCCCTGTGGAAAAAGAATGGGGAATTTAAAGGGAGCAAGAATAGTAGGATTATACAAGAATTTAATAAAGTCCCACCAAAACTTTTAAGACTACCTCTGGAACTAAACAGTAAGTGATACCTCAGATAGACTTTTGCAATAGCTGGTAAAATTGGATAGCAGTGACACAGCTTCCTGGAAAATTACGTACGATTTTTGAGGAAAAAAATCTCTCAAAAAATCTGAAGACTATGATTTTTTAATTTCCAAAAGAATGTTTCCATGCAGGACTATTCAAGTCCAACCTATCATTAAGATATCACATCTGTAATGGAAAAACCCCAGGTAGAGCAGAGTCTGCGTCAGTTATTCTTACATTCCAGGCATTGCCACCTCTTTTAGAATGGGGCCACACCTTGTGGCCAGCTTGAAATGTGGAGCTAACCTCTGCCTTCAGATGAGCCCTCAGAAAAGAATTTGATGCTTATCACTTCTGCTTGAGCTATTTCCCTGTTTGTGGGGAGATTCCATAACCCAGCCCATCCTTTACATGTGATTGGGACAATTAATTTAGGAATTATTCAAGGAGTAAGAAGGTTTCAATAGAAAAAAGAAAAGGAGCTGCACTGTGAGAGAGGTACTTCCATAGAAAGGGTTGGCTCCAAAAAAAGGTGAAAGAACATTTGTATGTGGCAATGCAGGTGGCACCAGAGCACTGGAGTTTGGTCCTGAAGACACAGCATTCCACTCCTCCGTGGAAATCCTCCTCCTTCTGGTGCAGTGAAAAATCCCTTCTCCCTGGCTGAGCGTGTATTTTTCATTGTGATACGAGCAGCACTGAAGACATGAGTAAGAAAGCAAAGCAAAAATCTTTCTATTGCCTGGAATGAAACACCCATCTGGGTGTGGAAAACTTCCTCCGGCCTCAGAAAAAGAGGCAAAATCTCAATTTTTAGTTAAGTTCAATTACTGGGAATTTAGGGGTAATTCCTACAAAATTTGATAAATGAAAGGTAAGAAATTGGATATTTTCTTATAGTGCCTGAACTTGTATAGTTTTTAGATATATTTTCCAGTCATATTCTGTACTGGTGTAAAGAAAAAGTTATTAATGAGCTGTGTCATGCTTTCAGAGATACAACATACCGTGGAACTCAGTGGGTAACTGATTCCAGTCCCCGGCTACCCTGAGCAGTTCTTTTCCAGGACATGCTGCTTGAACATTCACAAAAACAACAATTATGTTCATTCTAGACACATGAGAAGAATAGATCCTCCCCTGGAGCAGCAAAGACTTCAAGATATTAAAAAATGTAATGGCAGAGAGGTGTGAGGGGAGCTTAGGTATGGGATCAGTGATGAGAGGGGAGGGAAGAACTCTGTCCATAAGAAACTATTGGAGCAAACTTCCATCCTCAGAACAAGATCCAAATTTGGATACTGCCTTCACTGCATAGTCATCACCCAAACTCAAAAATTGCTGCTCTACCATTTCAACATTAGCAACGGGGGAAAAAAATCTACCGAAGTCAATTTTTTTTTCCCATTCCAATGCCCTAGGAAGAATCCAGTCACATGCCAAGAAAACCAAAATGACACAAAATTAATGGGCATAAGTCATCACTGAAACATACCAACATGCTTTGTCAGCTTCACCTGGATAGGCTTAGAGGGCCAGCAAAGCCTCTGCTAAAATCATGTGGGTATTTTGCTCTGAAAACACCTTCATAACTGTAAAAAAAAAAAGCTGTCACCATTGTCTAAGGAAGTGGGACACTCTCATTGATACAAGCCAGTCACTCAAGTCTGCCTTGCAGAGAATCTTTGCACACACAGCCCACTATGCTTGTCCAAAAGCTGGCACTGCTCCTTGGTTTCATAGCTGGAGGTTCAACTCAGCTGAAAATTCATGAGGTAGAAAACATAAGTCCAAAGTTCCTTGTTTATTAGCACAGTTCCTGATGAACTGTCTCTATAAGGGAATTAAAGAGTTTGATCACACAAGACATTTTCAAAACATGAAGAGTCATTTTGAAGTTGACTTCTAAAATCTTCCCTTCAGTGTTTGATGGGGATGGTTGTTGATGTGTTTTGGGTCTGATTTCTGGTGTCCTTTATGTATTACAGGAGTCATAAATACCAGGATTTTTTTAGCTTCATCACTGCTCATATAAGATGAATTTTGCCATCATGTTTTTAGTTTGCAAGATGATTATGTTGTGTTCTAGGACATGAATTTTATTTCCCATTTAGTTCCACGTTCCTACTTTGAAAGGTCTTTGAACAACTGTTCCTGAACTTCTTTTTGTATATCCCTAATCACCTTTTTCTTTTCCTTGCTATGATTTTTGGATTTTTCCACTCTTTCCTGTGAGCAGTTTGAATTCTGAGGAGGTGTTAGAGCATTTTATGCTCATGTTATTTTTATATTGGAATACTTCAGTAGGGCTGTGGTTTTTTGGTTTTTAAATTACAGCCATTTCTATTGTTAATATTCAGAGAAGATGGTTTGACCTATAAGTTTGACTTTTGTGATTGTTTCTGGAAACTTGTGAGCCATCTGTTAGGTGCTTTAAAGGAAAGTAGATGTCCATAAAACTTATGGAGGCATCACTGATGTGTGCAAATCTGTTTCTTTACTTCTGTATCTTAAAGTTCAAATGATTCAATATTCTGTATTTCCTAAAAGAGAAGCTACACCTGAATTAAAAATTTAACATGTAGCAAGTTCAGCAAAAATTGAAGTCCGTTATGAAAACAGATGTTTTTATAAAATCACTGTGCTGCTGACTGGAATGTGATTGAGTTACCTTAGCAGAGGTCAGCCTTGGGTACAGCTGATTTAAAGGGTGGCTCTTCCTTTGCAGGCTCTGGTATCAGTAAAAGTCATTCTCATGTGTTTTGCCTGATCCTGTTATGCTGTGGAGGACGTTATGCTGTAAATATGGTTTACTCAGTAATTGCCTTCCTTGGGATAGTCCCTGTGTATGAAGCACATTGCTCACAACTAAGGGTTTTCACGTGCTGAGAGGAAATTGGCAAATACTTTGAATACATAATAGGACCTATACTGAGGTTTCCATTAACTACTCCAGTAGAAGAATGTTGCAGTGGTCAAGTGTTTTACTATTAAAGGACTGACTAACAAGAAGGAATGTGATCCTGTTAGATACGACATCTATTTATAACTGATTAAAAAAAGGAGGTGCCAGCTCTAAACCAAGTGTAGGGGATGATATTTGCCAATTATATTATTTTTAGTTTAATTTACCCATTAAGTCAGTAGAATACAGAGTACTTTAATGTTAGTAGAATGCATCCAAAGATGGAATTCCTTTAAAAAGTTACTAAGAAAAAATGTTCACTCCCTCAAAAGATGCAGCTGGTCTGAAACTACTTTTAATATTAGACTAACTTGGTGTGGAAAAATATGCAGCATAAGAAAAATAAGATCTTATATAGATAACCTATTAATTGTAAAAGGTGAAAATAAATTTGAATTATTGAAAATATCATGAACAGGTTATTGTAAGTAAAACATTTGAGAAAAGCGCTGAACCACTCAAGTTCTCACACATACTGAGAATAATATTGGCATTTCTAAAAACGTGGTAGAAATTAATATTTAATTGTGCATGACCTACTCTTTTATCTTGACTCTGCTGCAGTCCTGCTGCTTGGAAAACTAGAGAAGTAACCTCAGTGGAGGAAGTAAAGTAGACTCTTTCATACTTATTCTCCAGCAAAGCCCAAAGCCTTCACATAAAAGCCATCAGCTTTAATAAAATATGTAAAGATGAGTATCCTTGTTAACTGTTATCTGGCAAGATTCTTGGAATGGATTCTGACATCCTGGTCTGTGTGTTCCATTATACAAAGGACATGGGGTTTGGCCACAGCTGGCTGGGAGAGAAATCCTTTGCTGTAGGAGCATTCCCTGCTGGGGCTGCAAAGCTGGACCTCAGCCCAGGAGCTCTGTCCTGAGTAATATGTGCTCTGCCTCCTGCACCAAGTCGAGCTCTGATGAGGAGAGGAGCTGTTTCTGACCAATAGTTTCCTTACTGTGTTCTTAGTCTCCAATACAATTGGAAAACTATAAAAAACGAAAGCGAGGTTCAGAGCAGTATGTCTCCTATGACCTTTTTCTTTGTCCAGTTGTGCGTATTGAATATCTTATCCAGAATTCTCATGCCAAGGTTAAAATAATTTCTTCTTGAGCTAGTCTGCAATGATGAAGTAGAATTTTTCAGGAGACGGATTGCTCTGAGAGCGGAAGATTATTACATGCAATTCACTCTGTTAAACTGAGCAATAAGCATTGCTAAATTGAGCTTTCTCAGTGCTGGGTGGTCATTCTTCTAGTTCTCTGGTGAAAAGAGGGGATTGGAACCAAGTTCCCTGCTTGGATCTGATCATCATACCAATCCCTGCCATCTGAGCTCCTCATTATGATTTACTAAAACTTGGCATGAAGCCCAGATCTGCTAAGGAACTAGAATTGAGTGTCCCTGCTGGAATCAATTCACATGTCAGACCATGTAGCAGTCGTGGATCCCAGGGTGTCACCCTGCTGGGTTGTGTGACAGCAGTGCTTTAATCCCATCATCACCATCCCAGGCCCTGCTGGGTGCTGCAGGCAAGGCCTGCACCAACATCCTCTGCTGGGACGTGGGTTGCCCTGCTTGGGTGCACTGCCATGGGCACCCTCCTGCCCCACAACCCCACATCCCCAGTGCAGCTCAGGGCTGGAAGAGGATCCAGCTGTTTGTGGCTGAATTATGAGATCAGGGAGCAGGGAAGGAGCAGGGATATTGACCTGAAAGTGTGCATAGATAGCATCAACAAGGAAGCATGAGACAAAGCCCCGAAGGTGAACTTTATATTCAGTACACGAAAATTGATGTCTAAAAGTACTGTAACAGGACTACTTTCTGCTGTTTGTGTTAGTGATGGAGATGTTTTTCTAAATATTTCACTTCAGCAGCTTTCTGGAAAAATGAGAGTGAATGCTAAATTGTGTTATCTGGTAACAATATTGATGTTCAGTCAACTTTGAGTCATAGAATTATGGGGTATCCTGAGTTGGAAGTTGGGACCCACAAAGATCGAGTCCAACTCCTGGCCCCACACAGGGCAACCCCAACA
This sequence comes from Corvus cornix cornix, assembly GCF_000738735.6. Classification (NCBI taxonomy): domain Eukaryota; kingdom Metazoa; phylum Chordata; class Aves; order Passeriformes; family Corvidae; genus Corvus; species Corvus cornix. The sequence continues at coordinate 4,992,899 of NC_046341.1, forward strand.
ATCCCACTATTGTCCAAGTGCCCTCAGCCCCTTCTCACACGGCTTCTGCTCCAGACTCTTCACCATCCTCATGTCCCTCCTTTGGACACTCTCTAATAGCTTTATATCTTTCTTTTTTGTGGTTTCCCAAGCTGCACACAGGGCTCGAGGTGAGGCTGCACCAGAGCAGAGCAGGACAATCACCTCAATCACCAGTAAAATGAAGCAACATGATATTTTTGGAGAATCTTTTGGTTTGTAGTTAATTGTAAACAGCAAAGTTGGATGGTTTTCAAAATACTCCTCAGTCAGACACCTAGCAGCTCACAGAGCTAAAGAGTCATTATCCTCAATAGTTATTACATTCTTGGTTACAGTGTTTTAAAAATTCCTTCCTTCACTGGTGTGATGATGTTCACTTAAGTTCTCTGGAACTTATTTTGGGGACTGCACCATTAATGTGAACCTTCTAACCTGTGTCAAGCTATCAGTTTCTCCACTTAAACAACATGCTTTATAATTTCTGACTGCATTATTAACATGTATTTGGAGAGGGATGGGCACAAAGCTCACTGTAATATCCTTTATGAGAGAGAAATATCAGAGTTCCTTTTGGCCTAGTATCAACAGAAGGAGATGACTCCATCTGAAGGAGTGGCTGTTCACTGATCTAAATATTAACCTACAAGACTTGGTAGTACAATGAGACTTCAGCTGACTGATGCAGGACTGGTATCTTGCACTGAACATATAGAGAATCATTGTGTATTTGAGGTAATTTATGGCTTTTGTCATCCTTTTACTTCATCAGCCTTTAAAATAATGAAATAACTTTACTTGCCAGAAAATGTCTTGATGGGCAAAGCTTGCTAAGATTTCTAAATGCCTGTCTTCTTTTATGGTTGTAGGTTAGTTCCGGAAGACTCTTCAAAGACTGGGCTCCTCAGATTTACAAATTTATAGAATAACTTAATAACTTAAGAATAACTTAAGTATAATCATGCGGTAAGTATCCAAAAGCTGATGAAAAATCGCATTAGAGGTATTTTTTTCTCCTACCACAGCGCCAGTTCTGCCCTTTATATGAAATGCAGGTGACTCTATGCAGCTGCAGTGGAATTTGACCTTCAAGCAATGTTTTCCCAGAAATGATCAGGCACCTTCTTTTGTTTTTAATACAGTCATATAAAATTATCACCTTAATTAAAAGGAAAACTGTAAGCACTCAGCCTTCTGCCTAAATTTCAGAACGCTCTTGTTCCTTGCTTTGTTGAATGAACATACTGTGTTCCCTTTCATACTGCAATATCCTCTATGTTTTGTAACCCTTCCTGTTCCTTCAGACTGGAGTTATTCAGCACAGTCAGAATTAGGGCTCACTCATCAGTAAACATGGATTTTATAAATTCATTACTTTTCCTTCCCAGATATGATTGCATACTTCTGTCTTAAAAAAAAAAAAAAATTCAATCTGTAGAAAGAGTTTTAATTGTAATTTGTAACTGTACAAAAAGCAACATTTAACATCACTGTAAAAGTCCCTGGATGCAAAAAGTCAGGAACAAATAGTTTTCGGAAATGTTGGTGATGCCTACAAAAAGATCCCCAAACTGTACAGTGCTTCTTTTATCAATAATTACCAGCCTTTTTGTAGAAAGTTCATTTAACCAGACCTTTCTCTCTGTTGCTCTGTGAGATTAAAATGCGGTAAATGGACAGAAGTTAAAAGATTATCTAGCTGGAGAAGACTAAGTTTTTGAAGCATAGCCAATAATGAACAGGAGGTGGATTGTATTGACACTATTAACAAAAGCATTTTGGGCACTGGTGCCTAGATAAGCTACAATTTAATATTTCAGTTTCAGCACGAGAAACTTAAGGAATTTCCTGCATTCTTAAGTGCAGGTTTCATTATTAATTTTCAGAGCTATCCACCTCTTTTACAAAATGCTGTCCTCCTCCTACACAATTTAGTTGTTTCACAATTGTATTGCGCAGCAGACAAATTTCCTGTAAGTTTACAAATAATTCAGGTCTTGGTGGTTTTGGAAAGCAGCCTTGAAGTCTGAACTTTTAGCCCCTCTGACGATTTCATTTTTTGTGGATGAAAATTGTTTGTGGACTTTTCCCTAATTTGTCAATGAGATGATCAAGTAAATGGTGTTAAAAACCCAGCAAGCCTAGAAATAGTTCATTTCACACATTTAATTGCATTTCTTGAAACCTATTTGTTGGCAAAGTCTGCATTTGGGGCTTTGAATGGGTGAAGATTAAAGTAATGCAGAATGATCATTGCACTCTCATACTTCCTTTTTTCCTTTGGAGCATTTTTTGTGTTAGAAATGTCAACACTTGAAATCAGATGTGACGGTGCCTCCCTTTCTGAGCAGGTGCCAGGTGGAGAAGAGCCTGTCCCAGTGGGAGCCTCCTCTCCCCAGCTCTCCCGGGGCCAGTGCTCCTGAGGAAGGGCAGAGCCAGCGCCTGGCCGAGCCACCTAAAATTAGATCCTGATGTCAACCCCGGAGTTAAGCCCTAACTACTCAACTTTCATAAAACTGCTTTTGTCATTGCTTGATGCCTGCTGGTCCACTGAGCAAGCAGGTATCAGGGCTAATCCTAAAAATGCATGGTTATTTTTACAGTGACCTTTTGAAACAACCTGGAAGTGGTGTCATTGGGATCAAATCAGAGCTGGTGGTAGTTTATTAGGCTCATGTCACTCTGCATTTGCCTCCAAAACATTTCATTATGTATTCCAAGTACTTGGTTAATGCACTTAATTTAACCCAAGATGACCTTCTTTTCCATTTGAAATAAAATCATCATACATTTTGGCTTTAAAAAAAAAAAGTTAATGTTTAGCTTTTTAGCTATTTTGATTTTTTAAGGGTTGAAATGACAAGGTCTGTCTTCATCAGAATGGAAAAATCACTGTTTAGTTGTCACTTAAACTTTACCCTTTAAACATCCCAGCATTACTTTTTCTGATGCTGTAGTTATTTTCAAATTACTTTTGTGGGAGTAGAAATGCATGTAAGAAAAACGTATTATTTACAGAAATAACTTAAAACTAGTAGTATTCTGAAAAAAACCCCAAACAAGCTACCCTGTACTTGAAAGCAGTTTGATAATTAAACAGAACAATTTAAAAACTAAAAAAAACGTGCAAAGCAATTTGGAAAGGAAGTAATTTGTATAACTAGCAAATATTTAAATAGAACAGGACTATTTCCTGCAGCGTAGGATCCTTTGCAGAGTGTTTCAAACAGTTGAACTCACAACAGGAAGTAATTTGCTGTTGAAAATAAGATCACATGAAACTCACTGCCTATAGTGATAAAAGGGAAGTACTTCACTTGGTGGAACCACTGGTTAATGTGAAGCATCAGAGCAGGTCAGTGGCACTGTGTGTTTTAAATTAGGTTGGGATGTCTGAAACAGGAGCACAGAAGATATGACAATCCCATGGAACAAGCATTAAATGAACAAAGATCCCATTGGGCATCAGATTATGTGAAATGGCTGTTTGAAAACATCAAAATCTTTATCGTAGGTGCTGGGAGTGTGAAACCAATCAAACAAGGATGTTATAGATCTCTGCACATACACAGGGAAATAATTGATGACAGTGAATGAAATTCTTTCTAAGTTCCTGAGCAGGCCAAGGTGTAGGTGTGGACCTGTAAGTAGAAAAATTAAACAACCTGAACACCCATTTGCATGTTTCCTCTAAAGTGGCCACTGTCAGGATGATGTTTGAGGATACCCAATCATGCACTTGGAGACAGTAAACCAGGATACTTCTAATTCTGATGTACTGCCCTTTTAGCTGGCAATGGGTGGTAATACTGCCCAGTGGCGGCAACTTTTTCAGAGTTTGAGGAAAATAGTCAATTCTTAGTATTAAACAATGCAGAAGGAATAAAATTTTTTTGGAGCTGATGCACCAAGTCACTCCTGTCAGCTTTATCAGCTGCTCCTTGTGTCCAGTCTACAAATTGCTTTGTTAAAACAGTGTATTTTTATAAAGCTCTATATATTTGATGTTGTGCCTGTTTCATGGGGTTTTTTTACTGTGTTGTCACTCTTGAAGGACCTCTGAGACTTTCAAGACTGAAGCTGCTGCTTAACCCACTATCCTTACATTCCTAGAGAGTTTAAGGCAGGGCTACTGCTTTTCCAAAGCAACTTCTTTTCTTAGGGCCTAATGCCAAAATCAGTAGGAATTGTTGGGTTGACTTTGGTAGTGTATGTCTGAGACACATTTGATCTGTTGGTCCATCTCTGTAAGGAATCATTCTTAGGAAATATTTATCCTTATTTATTCTTTCTCTGGTACTGCCAGGAATCTTTGACTGGGCGATGATGTACTTGAGCATTCAGCAGGAGATACAAGAATGTGGTCATCTGCTCCAATCTGCACCTAATTCCCCAGTGTGATAGTGTGGTGTGCTCCTGACACATCTGTCTGTGATAATGAACCCTTTTGAATTTAGCAAAAGAAATTTAGCTCTATGCTTCAGTGTTAAATTATTATTATAATCTGAATCTTAATTAAATCTTTGCTATATAAACATGACATTTTAATGGTCTCAGTAATATAGTATTTTATTTTAAGTAAGTCACTAGAAAGATGTTATAATAGTTGAGATCAAATGTATTTCACTCATTCTAGGGGGAGAAATGATATAATGCAGTGGTATGATTTATCTTTTTTTTTTTGAACTATGTCCAAGTATGCCATACATATGTAAAATAGTTGCATTCCTACATTAGTCACAAGTGTTTTATCAGTGGAAGTGGTGTTGCTTTGGGTCATGTGGTTCATTGTGCCAGGAGGGATACAGTCTTCCTTCCTCTCACTGAGATCAGCTGGACTCTGGCAGTGAAGTCACTTGGAGTTACTTGACTCTTAATTAGTTGCTCCCTGAATTTGTCCAGGATCTTAAGCCTGCAGGGAGTTTCCCCTGCTTCCCTGGGACACTGCACTGTAAATGTGCTGTACAACCAGTGCAGTGTAGGATTGCTCTGCTGGGAGCTGTGGCTGCTCTAGAAGATGAGGAGTCTGCAGGGGAAGTGACTCCAGGCCAGGCATGAATAGTTTGTGCAGTTTAAGAAATTTGTCTCTTTCTGTTGCTTTGCCCAGAATCCCAAAACAACAGGCTTGGATTTGGCGACTGGAATCAGCTCAAAATACACATGATGTAATGGTTTAATTCCCGAAGTCCTGCCCACTTGGGACTCTCATTAAAGTGGAGATTACCAATAGAGTGAAACTAGTTGAAGTTTTGCTTCCCACAACACTTGTTAATTTCGCAGTTTCTATTCAAAATCATCATTGTCCAAATACTTTCCTTTAATCACAACATGCCATGCTGACACAGTTATTTACTTAGTAATCATGCCATACCTCAACATTTATGCATATTCATGGCACCACAGAAAAAATTATGATATAATAGTTGCTTCAGACCAATGCAATCACATACAGTGATAATTTAAATGGGTATTACACAATTATTTATTCAGCCTTTAAAAGGGGAAAAATCAGTTACCAAAGCAACTGCTATATTGTGTGTAACTAATGCTATTTTTAAGATAAAGGACATTGGTAAGGCACACATATCAGTATCTCTTAGAAACATGGACACACTTTGCAAAGGGGGAAAACACCAGGACTATTATAACCACTGAATTTGTGAAAAGAAGTTAGGACCTCTTTGCTAAGTATTTCCTTGTAACTGAGTTTTATCACCATTCTTACAGCATTGTAAAATCTTCTGACAAGACTTTTAAGTAATATTCAGGAAAAAAACCCCAAAGAGAAATAATAATATGCAACAGCAAGGGAAATATGTTTGTGTTCAGGGTAGGTCTGGTAGATCAAACAGCATTTGCAATCCAAAGTGTGCAGCCAAACACACAACATTTATACCATTGCAGAAGACTCTACATAAATACAGGCTATGGAGAATCATTTGCTTCCTTTCTTTTCTGTTCATCCAGTAGAATATTGGCCTATCCTTGCTCTGAGAGTTGGGAACATAATGTGCTCTGTATTCCTTGTCACAGAGCAAATGCTTGAGGCTGAAGATGTTTGCATATCACTGTTATGGGCTGAACAACCATGATTCTGTGTCAGAGTGGAAAATAATAGCACATGACGTAAGCTTCAGTAAAACATTTTTGTCCTGAGTGCACTCATAACCAACTTACAGACTTTTAAAATGCCTGGTTTTACTTTTTGTTCTGCCAGTCCAAAGGGCACAGAAGAATATTGAAGAAGAGCTAGGCTTTATTAATCATATTTCAGATTTTTCTGTTAGCATCCTGTTCATGAATAGACTGACATTTCCTTTCACTTTAGAATTGTTTACAAAGTAAGTTTCAAAAAAAATCCTGGTCCCTGGTTCACTATAGCTGCTACATTGTGAATGCCTAATGTACATCAAAGTCCTTCAGGTGGGATAAGTGAAGTGATGCTGTGCTGAATATTATGGCTTGTTTCAAATGCTTTTTGTGAACCTGTAGGGTTATGAATATGAATACATCTTTCTGTTAGTGTTGCACAAAAATCTGCATTCAGAAGCCCTGGAAAACGTCTTGAAGAAGGTCTGCAACTTGACCCCTGCAAAACCTTCTGTCTTTGAACAGCCAAGATACAGCAATAGTGAAACTGAAGTGAGTGGAGGTACTCTGATGGTCTACATTAAAGTTATGATGTTTGGGAACAAGTAATTTTCTTATGGGGAAAAAAATTATTTATGAACAATTTGCCCAAAGTCTGTCCTTCTGCCTACTTGCAGAAGACACTGATGCACCTCTTTGAGAGATCAGACCATTCAGATGCTGGGTGATTCAAACAGTTGCTGCTGTGTTTCTGTAGCTGAAGAGCAGGGCCCAAATTGAGCAGCCAAGAAATGCTGAACTGATGCAAAGTAGGGACCCACCTCTCCCAAAGGAAGTTTTCTGGATTTTATTGCAAAGGAGCAGTTGCCCAGCTCTGGCTGAGATTTTCAGAGCTGTGTAAATAAGACAGCTTGCAATGAAAGAAGTGTACCTGGGTTTTCACAACTCACCGTGATCCAGTCTGTTCAGTTAGAGGTGATTTAGATGATATTATTAATCTACCCAGTAAGTTCTTCAGTCATTTCTGTTGCTGGCTGAATAAGGCTTCAAATCATCTGCTGTCCAATTTGATGAATAACAGCAATGTCTGAGCCCGTGGCTAATCCAGCATTAGTCATTTCTCCGCTCAGGTGTGGTATCAGTTTCTCAGTTCAGGGATAGTCTTCTATGGAGAGGTATTTTGGGAGAAGCACGAGCCATGGATCAGTGCATGCATCATTTTGTGGCTCAGCTCTGCAGAATACTGCAGGAGAACTGTTGTCTCTGATATCAGGATCAGAGTGCACAGCAGGCAAATCATCCAAGTCCGTGCAGAACTCTCTGTTTTCTCTATAAATTGGATAAATCCTGTTGGTCTCTGATAGAAAGTGAGTTGAAATATTTGAAGATACTTCATTGCATTTAATATGCCTTCACAGTAGTGCAAATGGATAATCTGGATTAGGCAGCCAGGAGTGTGACACCAGAGAGAGGAAGATGGGAGAAATAGTGGTAGAAAAGATGCATCTGTTTTAATTTGTCTTTAGTCCCTAACTGTGGATACGAAGGGCTTTTCCTGGCTCCCTCTGCTGGCTATGAAGCTGGTTCAGCTTTTTTTTTTTTCTTTTCTTTTTTTTTTCCATGACAATATTATTTTTGCTGATTAAAATAGCTATGGCAGCTTTGTGTCTATCTCAGCCTCCCTTCCTCCCCCCCATCCTGTTCTACACATTCTTCTCTGCTTAAATACACAATTGTTTTTATGACTAATTCCTCTTTTCCCTTGTAAGATTACTGTGTGATTCATGTTTAAAAATGAATCGATCCTTTTAAAAAGCATCAATTACTCCAAGTACATAAACAAAGGTGGAAAAAGAAAGAGAAAAACATGTGAAAGTCATAAAATATTAAGCAGTAATTTTCGGTATGACCTAAGTTTTTGTTAATGATGAATTTAAATAATGAAAGAAAATAATAACAGCAACATAGCAGCAGCTTCCCCAAACATGAAATGTTTGTATTATGCTTTTTGCAGTGCCTCTTTTCAAATCACCTGAGATTTGAAATGCTGCACCGGCTCTGTAGTACTTAAGCAATAGCAGTACTTTGGCCTGACACTGAATTTATATCTCTTGAAACTTTAGGTATAAACTGATTAAATCTGACAATTCTCCTGTAGAGCAGGTAGTAACTCCCATCCCAGATGGATCCCAGAGCATCCCCAACCCACAGAAGGGGACGCTAATCTGTTAAGGTTTAGCAAAATATCAAGTCAAAGCAAAACCCTACACTTGCTCAGACATTCATTTTTCACTGTGAATTCCACTATCCAGCTGTAGTTTTCTACTTCATCAGTGACTGCTCACAGTTATTATTGTCTGGCTGGTCTTTAGCACACCCAGAGTTGTGGGGTGTGTGCTTGGGTTTGGAGTTTGCTCCAACAAAGTCACAGCCCTGTTCCAAGGCTCTGCTGAAGGAGCACCAACAGGGGCTGATCTTTCATGGAAAAACCTCGAGCACTGGGGCCACTACAGCAAGAACTGCGGTAGCCAAGCAGCTGCATGCCCCAACTGCCTCTGCTCCGAACTGGAGTGGGGCTCCAGGAAAAAGTAACTTCCAGTTAATGTAAGCCCTTCCCTTCTGAGAGTCACCTCCCCAGAGATGGGCTCCTGTCTGTCTGTCTTTGTTGAAGACCTTTGTGTGGGAAACAAGCTCATGGGCTAAAGTTTTTTTGTTTGCCATTTTTAACACTCCCTGGTGACTCAGCCCAAGTCCTGTGGGAATTCCTAAACCACTTTGGGGGTTTTGAAAATGTTGCCTTGTACCTGTGAGGCTCCCCGTGTTCCCAGAGTTAATGGGCAAACCTGTTAGCAGTAGGCAGAAAATTCTATTAAGATTCTTGTATTAGTCTTGCTGTTATAATATATGGATGCTGCAGGATGTTGAATGTTTCTATCCTTACAGCTTCCTGCTGAGATGATATTACTGCTTGGGTTAAAAGCTAAGTGGCTTTGTGTATGTACACACTCCAGTCAAATATATGATTGCTAGTAATCCGTGTAGCATAAATGGAAAAGAGTTTCATATGTGATAATGTAGAGCATGACTTCCGTGAGAAACTCACGTTAGGTTTGGGTTGCAATCTGGTTGAAGATTTCACCTTTTTCTTAAATTTAGGCCATTCTCCTGGCACTTTTTGGTTGTTTTTATCCTCATTAACAATGGAATATAAACTTAACCTTGAAAGTGCCTCTTGAAAATTTTATATACAACATTTTTCTAGATGTAAAATAGAATTTTTTACTAAGTGAAAATTTTAAGTTTTTAATAAAGTAAGAGAGCAGCAATGGAAATTATCAAAATATAGAAAATTAATGAAAAAACTTGCAAGTTTTAATTTTTTTGACAAAACGTCTACATTTTTAGAGACTGGGGTAGAGAGAGAGAAGACAGGAATTCTGAGATGTTTCAGCTTCTCCTCCACCAGATATGGAAACTGATTTTGGGTGTTGCTCTTTTTTATGGCTTGTGTCCAGGCATAAAATCTGAGATCCTGACCTGATGCTGCAGCCCTGGTCTGAGAGCTGTGGCAGTGTCAGCTGGGCATTGCAGCCCAAGCTCACCCAGGAGAGTTTTAGAAAAGTGCTTGGTAATATTGAGACAGGCTTTTCTTTCTAAACAAGAACTTGATTTCTAGGTTTTCACCAAGAGGACAGTGCCATCAGACCATAATAATCACTGTCCTTTCTAACTGACTGTCCACTTCCTTTATCTGACCTTTCACAAGAACAGATCACGTACTAGAGGTGAGTTTATACAGTAAGGTTCCCCCAAGCATAGAATAAATATCCCAAATTCACTTCTGCTTGCATACAAGGAATGATTTTAACATCTCATTTGGAATTTGATAATAATCTAAATATATCACGCCATAAATCAGTTTTAAAATATCAAAACAAAATTAAATCAGTGACGTTACATAGCTGAGTTGTTACCACAGTACAGATGCTCATGTTTTGGTCAGGTGTCCACCACGCCAACCTGGTTGCCTCTCCCCCTTTCTATCAGGCATTTGCTGCAATGACTTTTGCTGGAAGAGCTCCTGTGTTTCCAGAGCCCAGGGTAAGAGTATCCTGTCTGCTTAGGTAATGAAAAGCTGGAGCTTGATGACAATTTACGTATAAACAATTCACATCAGTCTGTTTGGATAAAACATCATAAATGGTGAGAATTTCATACAATATATTTCCTACAAAGCTCATTAAAGAGACATTTAACCTGCTCATATTTTAACAAGTGTTTCCAGTGCATCTTTCCTCTGACTCTGCTTACAGACTTTCAAACCCTTATGATTCCATTTTCTGTTCCAGCCGATGTGAGGAGCACAGCCTGTCACTTGGTTGAAGATTTGCATCTGATTCCTCGCATTTTTTAAACTTCTTATCATATTAAGAGCATTTCTGATGGAAACAAGATGGCTGATCAGGAGCAAAGGCAAGAATAGGCCACCTCTCAGAAAAGTGACTGTGTCTATAGGTGTGTGTGTGATTTTGTCAGAATTTTTATTCAGAAGGGGAATCTTTGAAATATTAAAATACAGTTCCTCCAGCTGCTGGGCTTTTTCAGCTTTTCATGGGTGCTGTGTGTGATAGAGCTGTCTTTTCACCAAGGCTTCTCGTGTGACAGATGATATCTATGTATTGCCCTGCTGTTTAATGTGAAGCAAATGGGATGGCTTATCTAATGTGACAGGTACAGTCGTCTGTTGTCAAAGCTGTGACAGGACTGACCAGGATTATCTGGATGAGCGGTCATCGTGGTGCTGCAGCCTGGAAGGTGTGGGCCTCATGGATAAACTGCAGCAGTACAATGAGATCTATGGCCACTGGAGTAGAAAAGATGAGGCAGGCTAGATGCTAATGTGATGTATAAAGACATCAGACACTGACGAGTGAAATTAGGATAAAGGTTTTGGGGGTGGAGGTAAGTGGTGGAGGATGCATGAAATACATACCTCTTGGAAAATCTAGTAGGCATTATTTGCAGTAAAATAGGATGCAAGTTCATTTTTCTGCAGTTAGGCAGATGTCTGTGCAGACTGCTCCTCTGCATTTTTTGGGACTCATTGGAGGATTCTCCCAGTGCTCAGGCTAATAAGGTGCAGAGGCAAATGACTGAGCAGCCAGCAGTGTGAAATATTTTCACTAAGTATAATTGCGAGCAAATGAACCAAGCATGTCCGTAGTTTAAAAGTTGGTTTATTATGTGGCTGCACTGTGCAGTGTGAAATGAGAATGACATTACTGTAGCATTGATAGCATATACACTTCTGCTGTTACGGCTGTGATTTTCACAGGGGCCTCCATTGGGGAATGATTTTTTCAAATTGTGGTCTACGTTTCAGCAATAGAAATGAGCAGAAAGAAAGAGCTGAACATGCTGCTGGACCTCCTGCAGCACAGCAGAAAACGCTCAAGAGCATTTGAGTGTGACACCCCAGCAGGCTGCAAGGCTTTAACTGGTGCTTCACAGTGTTTTCTTGAACTGCATCTTCCAAAGCCATACAGGTATACAAACCCCAAAGCTTTCAACTACAGGAAAGCTCACAAGGTTCTTCTGCAGGAAAACTTCCAGTGTTCAACCCATCAGGTGTTTGTCACGAGACTGAAGCTGAATTGGCAGCCTGTCTCATACCTTTTCCAGTGGGTGGGACTGGCAGCACTGCTGCCAGTAATGGTGTGGTTGGAAGGGTACATTTTAGTTTCTTTCCAAAGAGCATCTCTGTATCACCATGTACAGAATTTTCATGGTTTTTAAACATGGAAAAAGTGTGTTGGGCATTCAGAGAAATGGTGTTTCTGCCTACCCTCACTGTCCTGAGGAGAATTTATCTACATCACATCCCTTTTCTTCGGAAATGAAGACCTGAAGAGTAGACTCAGTGGTTGCATCCTAGCGCTTCTCTCTCACTCTGAATTATACAGCCTTCTCTTTAGTAGCTGCTGTTTCTGTGTTTCAAGGTCCTGGGCACTAGGAAGCTGTGGGTTGCAGTCAGTACCAGCTTGCTGTTCTGCTACTTAGTTAATTTTCAAAAAAACCCAGTGTGATTATTAAATACAACTTCCTTATACCTTAGTGACCAGAATGATTTCAATGAGCTGTGATTATACACAGGAGCATCTGTGGGGTCTGGGAAAAAGAGATGAGATGCCTCGCTGCTATTTTTGGCACTGATGCTTGGTATTTCTTCCATTTGCAGACCCTCTGTACCATTTTCTGATGACAAAACTGATCCCTGAGGGCACAATTGATATTAATGAGATGTAAATGACAGATGAGGTGACAGATGACAGTGTCATCAACCAAAGAAATAAAGAACAGTATCATGAATAAGCACAAAACAGTCAGAAGACATAAATGAACTGTATATAATATTGTTGAACAGGTTATTTTTTTAAAAGGTAATGCATTGGAAAAAGAGATAATCAGAGCATGAAATATTAGCATGAAATGACTCTGACTATTGTAGCTCTTAGCAAACATTTTTTGGGGTATTTGTTGTAGGAGACTGAGTAAGAGAAAGATTATTCATTTATTTATTTAAGAGTGACAGTGACAGAAGACATGTGACAATGGAAAGCAGGTATTATGCACTTGCTGTTTAGGAAAGAAAGGTTTGATGTTTTCATGGGTCACCACAGGAATAAAAGAGGAGAATGAAAGATGATATTTAGCAAAGGTCATAAAAGCTTTAATCTGGAAGCCTAAGACATATGTCTTGGCATGTTAAGTAATATTGAAGCCTTGTAGAAGATGAGATTTTCACAAGGACTGTGTCTTGATGTTTACAGACTGATTCATTCCTGTCCAGCCACTGACAATCTATCTAATTTTTTGATCACTAAAACATGTAAAAGCTGCTGTCTAACTCACTGGTGCCCTTAGGAGCCCAGACTTGAAGAATGGCTGAGCTTATGAGGATTCCATATGGATAATTCATTTTCCCCCTCATTCTGGCCTAGATACTCCAGACATTTTGTCATAGTGTTTTTCCATCTTTTTTTTTTTGTCACTGATACTCCACTGGGTTTCAACAGATTTCTGACTTCAACTCTGCCTGGTTAGAGCAGTTAATCCTCCCATCTGCCCTTGCCACTGTGCTCTTGTCTGCAGAGAGTTATTTTGAAAGCACAGCTGCAAAAAGTGAACAGAAATTTACCTTTGCCCCACACTTTATTAGAAATGTGCAGTTCTGCCTCACTGGGGCACAGGAATCACTTCTTTAGGGTGACATGGAGTCTTTCCAGCTCAGCAGAACCTCTGCAAGAACATCTCTGTGTATTTTTTTCTTTCTCTGTCTTCTCCTGTTCTTTTTTCTCTCAGCTTGGCTTTGGAGAGAGCACTTCCAATGAGCCATACAGGAAGTTGATGCTCTTGGCTGTACATGACAAAATAGTGCTGTTATTATTAACAGGTATCAAGCTTATAAGATGTTCTTGTATCAATTAGACAATGTATGGGATTATCATTAAGTTCTGTGCACATGTTCTCTTAATTATTTCCTTATTTAATAATGACTGTCTTCAGGGCATCATTGATGCTTTTGTAATAGTTCCCAAAATTTAGATGCTTAGCACACTTGATTGAATTCTTTTTCAGCTGAAACTTCTGTGTGGTGTAACCTAAAATGTGGATTTTTTTGGTTAATATATATATTTTTTGTTGTGTATGATACCCAATATTTTATGTTGCAAAAGTATCTTGCAAAGTTCCAAATGGGGAAAGATTGATACCCTTGCTGTCATGTAGGTTTATGACTCAGCTTCATTAAGGTCTAGTGAAGTTTGGACATCATTTGTGGCTCAATAGAAGGAAAAAATTCCCCGTTACTGGTTTTCTCCAGGGAGCTGCAATTCTGTTATTTCTCCAGGAATGCTATCAGTTGGATTCCCCTCCTCTTAAGTCACTCGTTTGAATCAGCTGGATCAACTTCTTTTGGTGTAAGTGGGAGTTAGAGTGGGTTGGAGTTGCATAAATTACTACATGTGGCTGACAGTAGACGACAGAATTTGAAATTTTTTTGTATTATTTTTCTGCTAAAAACTAAAAAGAAAAAGATTAAAAAATACTATTCCATTAAAATTCAAATCTGTTGGTGTCAGGAAAAATACAAACCATGTCTTATTAATTCTTGGTCTGCTGCTTGTCAGGATTCATTGCTCTTATTTGGCATTTTAAATTAAAACTGTATTACGTGCACTCACAGGTCACACCAAGTGTCTGTCCGATTGGAAGACCCAAAACTTTTAGAGGCTTGTTTCTGATGTGAATGCTTAAATTAAAAATTCATAGTTCACTTTCCTCAGCTACTGTGCAACATTCCTTTAAAATTCAGTGTTCCAGTGAGCAATCTTCATTTGATACAATATTCATGGATGGCAATCACCGAAGGTTGCAATGCAGTCAGAGCAGATTTGTTTGGAAGTTCAGTGGCATTTGTTTGGAAGCCTTTGCTGAGTGCTTGTTCCTCACTCCCTGATGCTCTGTGGTAAATTCCCCAGTCCTATTCTTTGGCCTGGGGAGTTTCTCTTGGGCTGCTTATTCTGGCACTAATGTGTTACTCAGCATCCTGAGAATCCATCCCTTAAAACTGGGTAACTGGAGTAGTTTGGCTTTTCTTGTAGTGCCTGCAACAAAACCTGTTTGCTTTGGTTTGATAGCACAGCGTTGCACTGATAATCTGGTTCCTGATTCAGTCCATGTATCTGCCACTCTGTGGACAGCAAAATTCCTTAATTTAGTTGTCATGGGTTGGATTAATTCAACAGGCTTTGGCATTAGTGCTGGATTCAGGTGCAACTATTTATCTAACTTGTGTGCTCTGGAAATCTCTTCTGGCACAAATGGGAAGAGAAGAATACAGCAAAATACTGTGCTTTTTCCAAACAGCCCTTGATCTTATGATTTGACAAAATTTGTTTTGAGAGAGTTTTGTTGCAAGCTTACAGAATGAAATTGGCAACTCATCCTCAGTTCCCTTAGGGTGATATCTTCAGTGATTTATGTAAAAGTCTGTGTAGCTGAATATGTGGAGAGATTATTTTTGACATTCCTGGCTTGGATAAATGATGCATTTTGAATGGCTGGATACACTAGTTCTCAGGTGGCACAGATTTTTTCCCATGTAAAGAATAATGATACTTAATACATGTTTGCACATTTAATTATTTTAAACCTATTTCTATTTGGTTTTCTAATCAGAAGTATCATTTTCTTGCTACTTTCAGTGATTGTGAGGAGTTTCAATCACAGGTGTTTAAAGAACTGCATAAAGTTGAAATAAATGAATAAAATGGAAAGATTTATTCTGTTCCCCTTTTTATTCTGTAGGAAGTCACCTGTTTCAATGCTGGAGTTGCAGAGAGATTCAGTTGGGAAATTCTGGCAGGACATTCAGGTACAGACCTGATAAGTATCTAGAAATCACAGTGTGCTTGCCTAAAACTTCCTAAACCAAGGCTGAACTCAAGGGCATTTTTATCTCTAGATATGCTCTCCCCTATAAAACTATTCATAGACATATTTATCTGCAGCCAATATTTACCCGTATTCTGGGTCTATTTTTAGAAATTGTTTGTTCCTTTTCTATTTCCTTTTGGAATACATGGCATGGACTCTCACCTCCCCCATCACAAGTGATTCAGCATTTCAAAGGACTCAGTGTTTTCACCGTCACCACTTCATGTTCCACACAGAGGCAACTAGAAACTCTCCCCACTCTTCCTGTTTTCTTTTGAATTTATTGTAGAGCCTTTTTTTGCTGCCTTGCTCACTAACTCAGCTCTGCCCCTGATTCCTCAGAGGCTCCTGCGCCCTAATCAGGTTGATTTCTTGATCCAATTCACCTAGTGGAATTGCCAATAATGTCATTTAATTTGGGGCACCAGTACCACGTTCCTTTCCCTCTGACACTCTCGCTTACTTTTCTTCTTACCACTGCGTCATGAGCGGGGTCTGAGGAGCAGCCAACCCCATGTCCTGCCCCTGTGTACAACCAAGAGAGCTCCTTGGTTTTCCTAGACACCCACCTACTACCCCATTCCTTCACAGTGCTTCCCTCATCATGGAAATGTCTGGTTGGATTCAATATGCAAGTATACTCCAGGAGCTCTGCTCTCAGGGAGGAAAATAGCCCTGGCAGGACTCTGAATAAAACAGGCTCTGTTGAACGGAGTGGCTGCTTTTAGGAAAAAGAAGCATTGCAGAGCAGCACAATATGGATGAGGTATAAATGAGTCATTTAAACCCATTCCTTGTCTCTTTTTTCTGTGAACCAAATGTGTCTCTGAGCTGAGAGAATAAATGTGACATAAATCTGGAAAGGAGACTCCGGATCATTGTGGCATTGCCTGGTTTCCCTAGCGTGGCAGACTGCTCATGGTATGGTTTCTTGACAGGAGTAAGTTCTTGGTTTGCCTACACACTTGAAACTGAACCAAGTGACTTTCCTGTTTTCTTAACACATGATCAGCAAACATAACTCTTGTTACACTACATACCTAATTCCCATAATATTGTCAGTTGTGCCCTGACATAATGTGTAAAGACACAGAGGATCATTTCTTCAGTAGATGTAAGCGGGTGAGGATGAGAGGTATTCTGACAGCCAGGCACTGGCATTCCAGAGCTCTCTTCTCCACCCTTGAAACAGAAGAAGCTGTGCTTGTATGAGTTCCTGGGTAGGTAATTTTTAGGAAGAGCAGAATTCTGGCTGAGAGAGAGAAAGCATGTGAGGACACAACAGAGAGATTTCCAAGGAAATGCTTCTGGTGGAGTTGCATAATACCTATTATTGGGAAAAACAGTCATAATGTTTCTTGCTCTTTCTCTTCAGTGGGGGTAGTTTTAGCTTTCCAGTATCAACTGCACTGACCAGATAGTAATGGATCAGCATTAGTGTGCCTGTCAGGGAAATGCAGGATACAAGCAGCATTTCCTGGATGGGCTAAACCAGTTTACACAGATAATAAGGTAAGGACAGGTCCTGGAGTCTCCAGCTGTGGCTGTGCCATGCACAAATGACCAAAGGAAAGCTAAATGTGCTGTTTCACACAGCATGCCAGGGACACAGCTAAAGAGACAAAGTAGTCTGTTCACTCATGGACTTTTCTTCTCTCCTTTGGACCACTCTGTCTTTGCCTTTAAACAGGGGCTGCAGAAATAAATGTCTGGAAAATAGGTGCTTCCCGTGCTTGTGTCTGTAGAACTATTTGCAAAATGAGTCCAAGTAGAGAGACACACTCTTAATCTTAAGAAAGAAATAGTTAAGGCTCATTCTATTGGTAGATTATCTGAGGGGATTATCTCCCTGTGAGAATCCTGGTTGGCAGTGAGGGCTGCAGCAGTGCCTTTGAGCTGTGTCAGGATGTATGGATGTGCTAGCTGGGCAGCTTGGTTGGGATATGTTGGCTTTTTGTGAGGGTACAAAGTCCTAAACCACTTAGTATAATTAGTTTAAGGAGTGGCTAAAATAAATAAATCTTTAACACCACAGTGATTATTTACTGATTTTTTAAAATACTGAGGTCCTGATATTCCCTTTCTTTGAAAGTTCAAGAAGGCACAACGTGTATTTCTGACTTTCTTTTCTAATTTTTAGAAAAGACTGATGAAAGTGAGTGATATCTGGCGAGAATAGAAATATTAATGTGTTGTTCAAGACAAGTTAAAACAGGGAAAGGCAAATGATAGCAGTGAGTCAGCCTTTCAGATAAAATAACTAGTACAGACCTTTACTCTGGGTGACACTATCACAACTCACTCGACTAGAAAAGTTCTGTACCAGAGGCCTTTTCTGAAGATGTCAGGGAGATAAAAATGCAAAATGTAGTAGCCATATATGCTGAGAAGGATCAAGGGAAGATTTAGGAAAAACAAAAGAGGTACAAATCTAATTTCAGATGTGAGGAAAATGTTAGACCCATAAATAAATTATAGCTATGGAGCATTTAGAACTGTAGAATTAATTATAGTCTTAATAGAAGTCTGAGAGCAAGAGCCTGCTGTGAAGGCATTACAGGGCTAATTAAGGCCAGTCTTGGAAATACAGCACTTAACAAAAAAAATTTTTTGAATGATGTGAAAATGCTGCTGCAGAAACCTCTCACGGAGTTATGCAACCACCTGTGCAAAGGGAAGGTATGTGCCAGGGGCACACTCCAATTTTATTTTCTGTGTTAAACAACTATGCTAAAATTAAGGCCTATTTCTATGGAAATGTTAAGTTCAGATGTTTTTCTGACATGTTTCCATATTTTTACTGTCTCCTTTAGTCAAAATTGTTGTCCACATTGGTCACTATGAAGCTAATGTGGATTTATGGCATATATGAGCAAACTGCATTTGGAATACAACACTGAATAGTTGGGGAATAAATTTAAAAGCTGCTCTGTTTCAATCTGTCTGAAGTAAGTAGTCATAATTTTTTGAGTTGATTATTTTCTGTCAGCAGGAGAAGAACTCTTAAAATAGAAATTACACCAGGTTTTGTGAACTGGGTAGCAGGGACTGTTTCTCCAAAGTGTGAATTCAATTACAGGCTGTAGTGAGAAGTGTGATGTTACAAATCAAATTGATAGGCAATTTATTAAGGATATAGTACTCATAGGTTTGCTCAGTTCTTTCATCCTGCAAGTACAATATGTTCTTGTGTAATTTTACTCAAGTGATCAATTTAAATTATAAGATTAGAAACAGATAGATATCTGTGGGCAGTATCGATGTGTCATCATCCCAAACCTAACATCCAAGATAGGATGGTGGTAATGATGGTTGGTATGATTATGATTCAGTTCTGCTTGTTTATTTGCGAGAGGTTAAATGATCACAGACTGGCTGCAGTCTGGTGCAATGGGAGAGATGTGGTCAGAATCATCAGTAAATTTAAAAATAGGTTTTGGGTTTAACTGAGCTTAGTGAAGACAGTGTTAAGGCTGATGTAACTCAGTTGCTCTCAGCTAAAGTTCATAAACATTCTGTGTTCCTGTGAGGCCATTGTTGTTGTGCTGTGGCAAACTGATGTGCAGAAAATGCTGTAGATTTCGTGTCTGCAGATAATTGGAACTGTGCCACAGTGCTTTTCCCTTTCATTTTATTTGAGAGTCTAGAATCCCCAAGTCAGGAATATTAGAATATCTGGACAGCAGTTGCTGGGATTAGGTGCTGTTGCTCACAGCAAAAGCTGAAAATCAGTATAAAACATTTTGGGTTCTAATTACAGGAGGACAATCAGTCTGAGAGTCGCACATGCTGCCCTGCTCTGCGGGTTTCCCATTTTCTCAGCTAACATCTGTAAATAACTTTCAGCTTGTCCCTATTGATTCCCCAGCTGCTCTATCTCCCTTGTTGCTCGTGTCAGAGACAGATGAGTCTCGAGGGGAGTGCGAGAAGGCTGGAACAGAGTTCCTGCAAACGCCCACAGAGCAGGCAGGATGTTCCAGTTGGTCACCACAAGGATCCTTCTGGTGCCTGGAGAGTCTGGAAGTTCATTGAGGTCATACAGGTTTTCTGAATATCCATCATGAACAATTACACTTGAAGAGAGGAAAAACTAAGAGTTTACTGTGTGTTCAATGGTAAATCGTCTTCCTTTTCCTTTTTTTATTGTGTTTTCTCTCTGGGTTTTTGCTTCCACTCATTGAATTCAGTAGCCAAACTCAAGTTGGCTTAAGTGGAACAAGATCAGTTCCTATGCCAGGGGGAATTATAAAGCAGTAATGATAATCTGACATTTAGCTTTTTATGTAATGATAGCATGGTGTATTCAGGATTGTATTTACCTGTGATGTCTGTCTGATGTTATGAAGCTCCTGTCCGATAACATTTTCCCCTGTGGTTGTGTGATTATTCACAGGCTGTGCAGTTCACAGTGATATTGGATGGTCAGTAAACATTAGAACCTATTCTTATCTGAGCAATGGACAGCTGTTCATTAAATAAACAGAACTTCCAGGTTTGTCCTCAGCTATTTGGAAGGTGGTAATTCCCCTGGAAACTGGATTACAAGACTGTGTGTTACGGCTTGGTCTTGTACCACAGACACCTGTGAGGTAGGAATGCAAATAATCTCTGAGAAAGTGAGCAGACACTGAGGGCTTAGCTGTGTTGATAGGAGGAATGTTTTTAGCTCCAAGATCAGCTGAAAAAAAAGAAAATGCTTGCCTAGAAAGGCCAAAGCAAAGGAAAGGGACAGTTTGTGAACCAGGGATCAAGGTGTATACAGGGGAGGAGAACCACGTACTTCAGAAAGGCTTAGGGAAAAGCAATGCTGGAGGCCCCTTGAGCCAAGCAGAGCTCAGTTGTACCTACCCACAATGGCAGGTCCAAAAGCATCATGTTCAGAGCTGGCTGCTGCACAGCTGATGGATCCATGCAGAGCGAATCCGACACATCCCAGCTGGGGCAGCCCTGCTGCACATTTGCACACAGCCTCGGGAGCGTATGGGCAATGGAGTTGATGCAGTGGTTTCTCTGCATATGTGATTCAGCATTCTTGTGGAATCGCCGTTTGTTCAGGATACCCACACATCCAGCATTTGGAAAAATGTATTCAGCCACTGCTCAGAGCAGCAGAGAGGGAACTTTCCTGCTGTAAGCAACAGACAAGTATCCACACTGGGAGAGCTGGCAGGTCTGCGGAATGTGCCGGGATCCAATGCAGCTGGGACCCAGACACAGCTGTGCGTGAGATCTACCAGGAAGATACAACAATTGAACTGCTCCCAAAGTTTTCAACCTGCACAGAATAACAAGATTGGGTTCACAAAGCCTAGTTCTGTTGGGAAGGGAAGAAGAAAGGACTTTTGGATGAGGGTCAAATGGAATAATACACCATTTATTCTTACAGGTACATTTACTTGTTCACATTCAGTCCCTACATTGTCTCTCGAATTTGTCTATTCATCACTTCCAGCTTGCCGACTCCAGCTTTGCTCTTTCTCATTCCTTTCTTTCTGGTTTCCACTTCCTCTGTGTATATGTAGATCCCAGCTTCTCCTTTATATGCTTGTCCCATGAGAAAGTATTTCTGCAAGCTGCATTCTTTGTTTAACACAATTTTTCTCTTACCACACCACTAGAAAGGTGAGTCCCAGTGCAATTAGGGATACACATGTCAACAACTGGCTCTCATGAAAACTGCAGAACTGAAAAGAACAGTTTGCTGCATCTGTGTTTTATTTTATTTTAAGCACTTTAGTGTCTTGTACAAGTTCCTGTGAAAATTCAGGGTGTCAGTTCTTGTCTTTGAGTTTCTTGGACACCTGGAGTTATTTGTGTGGCCAAATTCTGTAATTGAAGTTCCTGGGTGAATGAATAATATGCAATTTATAAAAGGTGAAGCAACATGGATAGTAACCAAAAATAACAGCACAGAGCACTTTTCCTGGCCTCTGTCCAGTACAGAGTCAATGGGAATTTCTTCATTGGCTTCAGTGTAACTTTTATCAAGTCTGTTGTGAGAATACTGTAGAAGACATCCACGTCAGACAGCAAGGTTAATAATACCTGAAGTCACAATCATCAGGAAAAAATACTGGGCTGATGCCAAGGGCCAGTGGAAATCAGCTGTCATGGAAGGCTCAAAGGTTGTTCAAGCACGGTGTAGCTGATAAAGTGACCTGGAGGTTATGCAGGAGACACGACCTGTTTAGCTGGGCTGGCTAAATTTCAGAGTACTTGTGGGATTGCAGTGTTTCCTCAGGAACAGCTGGGTGTGATGAGCTCTCCAAACGTGACCTCACGTGGAAGGTGCTTTAGGTGTCATAGCACTGCCAGTGACACTGGAAATGTGCTCCTGTTTTCTAGTTGCAGTGTTCACTAATGTCATTAATGGAGACAAACAAAAAAATCTGAGTCATTTGCAACAAATTGTTTTCCAAAGCATTTGCAGGATGTAAATGTCTTAAGATATTTGCAGAAGCAGAAGCAAACACCGAAAGCAAAATAATGAAAATTAAACGTTTCCTTGCTCATTCAAGATTAATAATGTCAGGGTTAATCACTGCCATATAAATACCCAAATAAATAAAATAGATTAGGCAAGTATTATCTGAGTGTTTGCCTGGCTATCTGGCTTTCTTAGGATCTTTAATTATTGATTTTTCAAAACTTGTTTCTAATTGATTTGAAATTCACACTATCAAGGTAGGTCCAGAATATTTTGAATCCCTTATCAAGTTTCTTTGCACCAAATGCATATGTAACACAGAATAATCACCTTCAGATCTGACATACAAGAAATCTGAAATAAAAATTGAGAAACTGTGATTAGACCAATTAGTTTAGAAACACTGCCTCTAAATTATTCCTCTATCTTAAGAAAAAGTGAGAGTTTAGTGCAGCACCTGTTCTCTAACCTCTTGAAAACCAGTTGGAAAACAGCATCACCAATGAAGAAAACAATTAGCCTGAAAAAGGGGTTAATTACTTAAAAAAAACCAAAAAAGAAATAGCCAGTGGTAACTGAATTCTCCCTCTCAGTATCTTGCATAAAGTTTCTATTTATGCAAAGCTGAAAGACTAAATGTGGTGCTCTGTCTTCAGAGCGCCTGGAGATGCCTACATAGCATGATGTCATATTTAATAAAAATCTTACATCCATGATCAGTTGCATCTGAATATGCCTCACCTCCTAGTCACTTTTGTATTTAAACTAATGTTTGAATCACCTTTCTTTTGTCTTAGAACCTGATGATGCTTTTGAAGGCTTAGACCACTGCTATGGGGCAACTTATCAGTGTATGGAAATATGTGCCAAGAAGTTTAAAATATTGTGTTTGTTGTAAAATGCTGGCATTAGGACCTCAACATACAAAAGATGCTAAAAAGCCTTCTTTGAGTGGTAGGAGTGTATGCAGTGATTGGTGTACACATGTATATAAAGAAGTTTATTGCTCTTTTGCAATGGAGAAAACTGAAGAACAGACAAAACTAAATTAATTTCCCACAGTCAGACAATGAGTCAGTGACAGAGCTGATAAAAGAAACCACCAGACCTGATGAGGCAGAGGGAGCAAAAGCTGTGGCTGGGGACTTTCACAGACACAACACCCAACTCGACACAGATGGAGATTACTTCGGTATGGAGGTGGTCACCACTTCTCCAGCATGTTCAGCTGGGACTCATTAGTGGGGCAGAAGCTGCTGCTCAGCCAAATCTGCTCACTGCTCCTGGCCCGGGGCCCTGTGGCAGCTCGGGATTGGTATCCACGAGTTGTTGAGTCACCTCCCTGCATAAACCCTGTCCTGTACTGCCCTTGTGTGTGCAGCAGGGTGGTGGGAGAAGGGAAGGGATGGGGGGGGAATGAGTGGCAAGGACAAGCCTGTTGCTGCCTGATGGGGGTTAGTGCCATGTGCAACACACTTAAAAACCCCTAAACTGCTCTGTAATTTCTTTTGGTCTTTCAATTATCCAAAACTGCGGTGCTTACTGATCATGACTCAAGTTTACATTGAGCCAGGAAATCTTATTTCAGACTACAGCACAGATTTACTTGGCTTCTAGATAACACATGGAAACATCAGGTACAATTTTGTAAACAGAGCACTTCAGATTTTTACAATGAGGAGTAATTCACACAGCACATCTTTGTCCTGGGGAGATTTTGCTGTAATTCAGTGCACAAGCGCTGTAAAAAGTCAGTAATAAAACACCAGGATGGTGAATTGAAATTGGAGTTTTGAAGAATGAACTCAGTAACAATTACTACTACCACTGAATTAATTTGTATTAATATTTCATTAAAAGAAATTTTCTGCCTCTCTTCTAGCTCCAGGTAACTTTTTTCATGAGGTGCTAAGTGCAAATCACAGATCTTAATCAGCAGATGCAAGTGTTTCTTGTGGCATAAAATTCAACTGTTCAGATAATGTGGCTAGTGGTAATTTACTAAATTTTATTGTTCAGACAAGTGAAATGTATTTAATAAGAAGCTAAAAAATTTAAGAAGTATATATATATATTTATTTTTTTTTTAATGAAAAAGCAGTTTCTTTTGCCTCTTGGTAGGACCAGGCTCTAACTGTACAGTCTGTCCCAGTACAGTTGCTGCTCCAGGCACAGGATGGAATCCAGATTCCGTCCCCTCTCCCAGGGAAGAGCTAAAATACTTCATCCCTTCTCCGTGAAGCAATGCCTTCTCCTCTGGGCAGATAGCTTACTTTGTGAATGGAAATGTTGTTTTCCACACTGCAGAGTGATATGCAGCAGGACACTTTTGGGTGCATGTCCTGAGCTCTCCCTCCACAGCTGTGGTTATTGGCTGAGGAGAGCTCATCAAAACTCGGGACCAGATTTGTCATTGCTTGGTGTTGTGTGGCAGCCATGTGAAAATCAGAGTGGATGCTCCTGTGGGAGGACACTGACTGGGCAGTCAGGATGGCCCAGAGTCAGTAAAAGATCTATCAAAGTACCTCTCCATGGATTGTGTCATTGCATTGATATGATGAAAAATTAATTGTTCAAAAGCTATTTTCTTTCTCTCACAAGCCAAACAAACATCCTGAAAATTAGTGCATAGTAATGTAGTGTTAGCCCTGTTGCCTCCTTTCATATGTGACCAACCCTTGCAGTAAGCAATGGTGTCATCCTCCCAGATGTCTTGTAGTGCCTTTCACCCATCTCTTTTCTTTATCTGCTCGATAACATCTCACTTGTCTTAAGCACTTTGGCTGCAGCCTTTCCTGCCTTCAGTAATTTCCGTCTGCACATAATTTCAGTCTGAACCTCTCCTGTCCTCCAGTAGAGCTGATGTTTTATACACACTATAACTCTCAAAAAAATCTATCCCTGATTGTCTTTCACACTTCCTCACCCAGTTCCATTGCCTGTTTAATGTTTTATTCCTGCCATATTTATTACAAGATGGCATACAGATGCTCAGGTCCTGCATATATTATGTTGCCCATTCTGCTGCTTTTTATTCTACTGGATTTAATCAAATATTGCTCCATTATTCACTCATATTTTTCTCTGGTAAAATATAACCTCCTGAAAGAAATTATCTAATTTTTAAAAAATGTCTTGTATTGTCCTGCTGAAAATTTACCTCTTACTTTATGGAGAACACTTCCTTGTTTTATGAACTTTTTGCAGTTCCTTTGAGTTTCCTAAAGAAAAATCCAATACACTTCCGTAAAATGAAACTTCCTTTATGGAAAACAATGAGCCTAATTCAGTAATGTTATTTTATGGTATCTTGTATAGAAATGTTTCACGTCAATTCAGTAAATAGATGTTGATTAATTGCACATTGCGAAACCATCCCTTTTCCCACAAAGTTTAAATTAGGAATGGCTGCTTAGATCAGCAAGTTTAGTCTCCTGCATAAGACAGGTCATGCAACTCTCTTCTATTTTGCTTCGTATTCACTAACTTTGCTTATTGTTGGAACAAGACCATATGCTTCAGAAAAATGATGCATGTTGGTTTTTAAATTACCCAGTGTTGGGAAATCCACCACAAAATGAGTAAGTTTCTCCCATGATTAATTAACCTTGCTACTAATAGCATGTGCCTTATTTCTAATCTGGCTTTGTGTGGCTTCAGCTTGAGCAATTGGTTCTTTCTTATCCTCCTCTTTTTGCCAGAAAGCCCTTGACAAACGTCTTCCTCGGACAGCTGGAAATCTCTCTGTGCTTGTGTGTCGGCCTGAGCAGCCATTCCCAAGAACATTGTAGCATTTTCCACTTTGGTACCGTATCAAGGCTTTTTAGCAGCTCTCTCACTGTGCCAAGAGCTGATGTTCCTGGGGGGGTGGACCTGCAGCTCCTCCTCTCTGAGCACCTGAACCTGGCCACTCTTGGTCAGTCATGCAAGTGCCACCAACTCCCTTGGCTTGGTTGCTTTCCAGACACAGATCAGCTCAGAATGGTGGAGAACGGTGACGCATCGATCAATCTCTCCTCATTTGGTTGGGGGCCAACATCCCACCAAAGTCAGCCCTCAAGAGAGCCATCCATGGGTGCTGCAGGCACAAACCCAGCTGGAGCTCATCCCTTGAGCCTTTCTGTAGCTGTTGTGTGTGACTCCTTTATGTGTCTGAATTGTACACGAATACCAGCTCTTTTGCACACATATATGGCAAAATAGCCATTTATGGTAAGGGCAGATTAAAACCCAGTTTGATTTCTTGGAATAAATCAGTTTGATTTCTTGGAATAGCTCATACTTAAAACCTCCAAGCTGAGTTATTCAGGTATGCCATGTCCTACAGGATCACCATGGTGGGAGCTGTAAAAGCCTCATTTTTGTGCACTCTGAAGAGTAGAGAGCTGGCTGGTTGGAAAAGCTTTGGATGCTTATTTGACTTGTATGACATGGACATACAGTAATCACACTTGAAAAATGGAGAAACAAACAACACGCCTTTTCAAAAGCAAACACACACAGACACACATCCCTTATTTCCTAATGCAATTTTTAACATTTATTGTTATGCTTAACTACATGGCAATCAGGAGTGTATGTGAAAAACAGTAGTGTTAGTAGCAGTAGTATGTAAACGTTCTACTACAAGTGCAGTTTCCCTAAATATAGGACAAGAAACTCCTGAAAACCACATTTACATTAAAAAATACCCTTAGAAATAGAGCTCTAAATCAACAAAAACCCTCATGAAAAGTCTCTTAGTCATAAACCAATAAACTTATTTAAAGGCAAGGACATTGAAGCTAGCAATTCAAAATGAATACCTGTGTAGAACTGCTGGAGTATTTAAAGCAGTGTTTTCTATTGAAAACCTCTCTGAACTCTCAACTTCATGCCTAAGATAATTGAAGGAAAATTAAATTTACCCCTAGGACTGTTTGTAGGAAACTCTTCTAATAAGGTTTATATTTAGCAGATAACAGTGTGTTTATGGTGGTCACAGCCTGCCTAATAGAGCTGTAATAGATACATTTTGTATTTAATCAATATCAATGAATAATAACTTCTCTTTATTAACTGTAATGCCCCTATGGTTAATTTTAGCTTGTACTGTAGGGATATCTGTACTTTGTTTTTCAAAGACTATGATTTTTTTCTTAAATAACCTAATAGAACTGTTTTTATCAAAGCTTTCTAAAATTTTGGTGATGGCCTATTACACACGAAGTGTTTACTTTGATTTTGCTTTCAGTGTAAAGCATATTTTCACACGTAGCTAGATATTAAAAGATTCTCAACTAAGTATAAATCCATGGGCAGATAAAATTTGGGAAAAGTCTTTGTTCTGTGAGCATTATAATTTATAGCTGTCCTTAAATACTTGCACAATTTTCTGAGATGGTTTAATTGAGCTTGTTTTCTACTGAAAATTCCGAGAAGGTACTGTGATATATTTTAGATAATCAAATTACTGTGTATGCACCTTGGCTCTCAAGGACAAGCTTGAATTACCACTGGATCTGGTTACTTTCTGCATGTCAGGTTCCATCTTTCTGGTTGTGTTCCATCTGCTGCTACTGTCAGTGGGAGGCACTCAGCTGCCCTGGAGATGCTGGAGCAGCCCTTGAGGAGGGAGTATCCTGGCAATTCCAGAATTTTGCCTCCTGTGCTGTTGGAGATGGGCAGGAGGCTGGGCAGAATTCAAAACCTCCTTGGTTGTCATCAGAGCTGTGTTGAATTTATGGCTGTGAAACTTTTCAAGGAGGGTGACCTGGCACAGTCCAACCAGACAGAGTTAGAGCAGCTCTGAGCAAACTTTTTAAGAACTACAGGAAAACTTAGTAAAACTTTAAATAGGGAGAAGCCTATGCTAAAAAATCACAGCAAGACTTTGCACATACACACAAGCACACCCTAAAATACTGGCATATTTTTAATACTTTTAAATATAATAATTTAATTTAGTCTGCCAGTAAGTGAGACTTTTATCCATGAGATTTTTTTCCAAGAGTTCTTACTTCCACTGATGGTACTGTCTGCAAGAAGAAATCCTTTTTTGCATAAACCCTTCTCTGTGGGTATGAGGCATTCATGGGCTGGCCAGGAGTAGCTGCCTCAGCCTATTGTTGTTGAGTTCTATTCCCACGGTTAAATTAGAGAGAAACTTTTGTATTTATTGATTTACCATTCTCTCTTTCTAGAGGGAGGTATCCCTGGTGAGGTATCCCTGTAAGATCCCTGTCCTGTGAGCATTCACTCCAGGGATGGAGTCAGTTGGCAGATCCAGAGATACCAGAGACTATAAGGCTGCTGGAAATGTGCCAGTGTTAGTGTCAGGCCCACTCCTCTGTCTGAGTCTCAGGTGATGATATGAGAATCAGGACAAATGGATTTATATTTGCAGTTGAAAGTACTGCAATTCCTGTGGTCTATCCCTTTGTCTCCAACTTATCTCTAATAATTTGTATACATTCTTCTTAACAGAAATTACATTTATAATATAGTGGAAGATAAAGGAGGCCTTTAAAACAAACTGAGCAAGTCTTTGAGATTTCAGTTTCACAATCAATTTAAGTAATGCTGTTGCCAGCCTTGTAGCCCAGCCTCACCCAGTGTATGGAAGTGGAGCCTGTGATGTGCTGCTTTTGTGCTTCCTACGTTCATGTTCAAGGCAGTCCTTTGTACGACTGAAATGGCAGTTATCTGACTCACCTCTGCAGCTGATATTATGTACCTTTCCTTGCCATCTCTGTTAGAAGCTCCCACATCAATGGAAGGAGCAGTATTATCTGGATGAAATGTGAATGTCACAAGAATGGGCTGTATCAGACCATCTTCTAGTTCTGCATTTTTAGTATTCAGACAACATCGTTGGCAACAGAAGGCAGGCGTCTTTCCTAACAGAGCTGTTGCAGTCGAAGCAGAAATGCTGACATGTGTTAGTGGTATTCCAAGGATGTTTAAACTCACATCTCAGTTACATTTGAACTTGGTTTTCCTCTTTGGTTCAAAGGCAAATAAAAGCTGAAGTTTGTGGTTATGATATTGCTGAAACTCCTCATCATTTTCAGTGCTCAGTTTACTCTTGTAAAAGACATAGAATTCATGGCATTGGTAATTAATAATATTCCTCTTATTAGATTATTAGGGAACCAGAGAAGTCTGGTGTAATTTTATTAAAGCTCATAGGAAATAACTTTGCTGAAATACTTTTCATTAAAGACCATAAGTGGCGTAAGGCAATGTGCTGTTAACCCACGTGTGCTTAGCTCTGCACTGTGCATGAGTGCAGTCAGAGATGAAGTAAGATTGAAGAGCTTTTGGGTTTAATTCCCTGTTTCTCACAGATTTCCCATGTGACTTTGAACAAATCACTTACTCTTTTGCTTCTGTCTGGAAAATGGAGAGAGCAGGATGTTCCTGCCTCACAGGCACACGTGAGCGTGGCATATACTTGGATACTATGGTGTGGGGGGCTGCAGAAGTGTGTAAAGTAGACAGATGTGTTACTGCTCCTCAGCAGCAGCTTCAGCAGAGAACAGCCTGCTCAGGCTTTCCACAGGACTGAGTGAAGAGAATGTGTTTTTTGCCTACCCTTTACTTTCTTTTTTTCTTTTTTAAATCAGCTATACTGTACACACTCTGTTTATTTGCTGGTGTGGATTTGGAAAGTGCTTGCAGTTTGAAGGATGAAGGTATGTGAGGATGTAAGAGAGCAAGATTTTCTTTAATTTGAATTCTGACAAAAGTGGACACACTTCATATTCTCCCTCACCTCACTCTCATTGTCTCTTGTGGCAGCCCCTAGCATTGAAATTTATTGGTGAGAAACACTGATATAGAGACTTATTAAGTGATAAATCAGCACTCACACAGCATCCAAACTGAGCACAGCAGGGAACATAATAGCCAAAAATTAAGCTTATTGCTCAGGAAAATAATTCAGTGATAGTGAACTCTTAGCAGTCAATTTTAACAATCATGAAAAGGGATAATTTTACACAAAAAATGGATGGCTTCCACTTTGCACTGTAGTATATGTAACTGGTTGTTTTACCCATGCAACTCACATGACAATTTCCCAACCAGGAGATTTCTCACACCATTGCACTCTTAATTTTACAGAGCACTGGATCACCGCCTCTGCTTCCTTGGGCTACCTTGCACCGCTGCTTTTCTGTGGTGTGCAGCCTCAGAGCAGAAGTGTTTGTCTTGCAGCATAAGGCACTTGACAGTGGGACCATTGTCTGTGGCAGTAAAGCCAAAAAAAAGAAGTGGAACTGTGCTTTTATTTGGGATTTAAATGGACATTGCCACAGCAAAAACATATATGGAGAAGAAAAAAATAAGAGCATTCTAAGTCTTGCTAGTACCAGATTAAACTGCTATTAATACAAATGACCTAAAAAATGTGTGTGCCATTTTCCACTTTTTGTTTAGTAGCTTGTGAAAGCATGACCTGTTCAGCCAAGGTCGTCCTGAAAGGTGTTCTTTACATGTCTGATTCCTACACAGTCCTAATGTGTGTGGTGGGAAGTTCTTGTATGCACCTTTCATGGAGAGACAGCTGAAGCCTGGAGAGATTTAGTGACTGGTTCAAAACATGCTTGAAGTCCATGGAGGGACGGCTGTCAATTCGGGTCGTGCCCTAATGAGATGTCTGCTGTTGTACAGGAAGTTTGAACACAGACTTGATCTAATTTCTCCCCACAGCATCCATGCCCTCTCTTTGAAGTCTGAGAAAAAATTGTCTATCACATTAATTAGGTGGGAAATTTCAGGTTCTTGAAAGGAGTTTTTTTAAAATCTGCCAAAGTTGTTTTGGTTTAAATGTAATTTGGGCAGATGTCCTTGACATGACTTTTGATAGCCAGCTTGTATACATTGCATTGGTATCTATAGCTGACCTTAGTTTTGCTATTTATAGCACTGAGCACTGGTAGAAAACAGTAATTTCTGTTTTCCATGGTTTGGGTCATATTTTGTCTAGCAGGAAGTCTTATGGGGAGAGTTACGATTGTCAGTTAAACCAACTGATATAGCTGTAAAAGTGGACAAGCTCTCAAAAGAAGAGTCTTAGCAATTAGAAAATGAAAAGTAACACAAAAATCTTAGTTTCCTGTTCTTTCCTGAGTCTGAGAAAATGTCTCTTATATCATGTAAATCATAATTTTTTCATGTAGCCATAAATCATTACATGTTGCTGTGCTAACATGTTCGTACTTGTTCCATCTCTAGGCTCTTTTTATTAATCACTATACACATGTGGGATGGCATAGACTGAGATATGATCAAACTGATATATTAAACTGTGGCATCCAAACAACCACAAGCTGTGGAAACAAGCACATCCAGCAGGTAACAAATGTATACAACAGCCACTTTACTTCAAAAGAAATCTTTTAGCTATTGAATTAATTTTACATTTTTGTTGCTTGCTTTACCAGAAATGAACATATAATTCATGTGTGTTCTGCTAAGCATTACAGATCAGTAACTTGTAGACAAATGAGAAAGCTTTCTCAAGACTGGAATAGCTTCTTGGTTTGCAGTGTTCATGGGCAATACTGATATTTCTAATGAAGCTGCCAGTGCTTTAGTCGTGTGTAGAACTCCTGATTGATACAGAAAAAGGCAAGTGGGAAAAGATTATTCTTTCCTTATTATAAAGTTTGAGGGACCTTAATACCTCTATTCCTTTTCCAAGGAAATTGGATGCTGCATCACCTTGCCCAGAGCTTTTCAGGTCCTGTGTAAATTGCAGACCATTTCTTAACAAAATGCTCATGAACCAACTCTCATTTATGCTTTCTGTTTTGACCCCCATCTCTGACATTCCCAGGGGCACAGATAACCCATTTGCTCTCTGAAAGCAGGGGAAAATCATGGTACCTTCATGCCCCAAGTGTCTCTCCTTGGCTTTGATGATGTGGAGAAGATGGAGAAGCTGGAATACAGCTGTGACCTTCTCGTAGGGTTTGAGTTGGGTGGTGGACAAGGGCACCTGGAAGCTGAAGAAGTCAAGAAGGCTCAAGAACAGGAACAATCACTCAGAAGAGCAATCAGAGCTCCTACTGAAGAGTTTGTGCATTGCTTTACACATGTTACTGCTGTTAAAACCCACCACTCTCCTGTGGGAGTCACACCTTGTGTCTACACGACCACAAACACCTCAGTGATGCTTTCTCACCCCAGAGGTACCAGACCTCTCTTCCTGAAGGCTGCCTTGCCTGGTCACACTCACCAGTGGTGCTAAAATTAGTAACCAGGCTGTAGCCTAGTGACTGAGAATTCTCCCTCTGCCTTCTCTTTTCCTCTGATGTTGTTAGTAAATATTTGTATTACAATATTAATATTTGTACCTATATAAACCCTATTTTAGGCAACCTGGTGAGGGCTCAACCTCCCAGACCCAGAGCACTCTGTCTCTATGCTGCAGCAGTGACTGCTGGGCCAAGAGTCACAGCTTTCACTCCAGTGAAGTAATGCCAACTTACATTATGTTGTGTGAGATTACAAAGAAAGATTGGGATATTTTATTACACTGTCAATCAGCCCGTAGCCTGGCTCTCATCTGAGCCCTGAGCCATCTCCCCTCTTCCTCCTCAAACAAAGCAAACAGAAAACCAGTGTTGTTGAAGGTGTTTATCATGAAATGTATGAAGCATGGTGACACCTTCGAATACAACAGAAACCACATGCCAAATCAGTCCTATTGTGAAGTAAAGAGAGCAGGTGGATTTCATGAATATATATGTGCATTCTCTGGGCATGGCAGATTTTTCTAAAAATGATGATGAGAGTAAATCAGTACAAAATAGGTGGCAATTGAATGCCTTTCTTTAGAAAAGAAGTTTTTATTGGAGAAACATAATAATTAGTTTCCACAACCCATAGCTGTGGACACTGACTGTTCTGCTAACGAAAGATACTGCAGATATTGGCTGCAAAAGAATACAGGAAAATTACAGACACTGAAAAAAAGGCATACTTTTCATTTACTAACTTTTCTTCTCTGAATATTCCTTTGAGTTACCTTGTTTTGTTTACAAGAGCCTCAGGGGCGGAGGAGGGTGGTGCATTGCCTACATGGGCAATTACTTTACATACTCATTTCAATCATAATCCATTCAGAATGATAAAAAAGAAATCAAATGTAATTTATAATCTAGAACATTGCAGCTAGAGCTTTTTAAATATTACAGCTACAACGTGATTTGACATAATCCCTTGCAGTCATTCAGGCTCTTTTAAAACCAAAACACATTTATCCATAAGTGACAATTACATCTCCACTTTTTTCTTCTGAAAATTTGGTATGTTATTATGGTTTGGGGGCCGATCTTGTGTAAGTAATGATTGCTGGTTGCATATAAAGCTGTTTATTTTCAGACTGCCACCTACCCTGAACCTGTTCCATGCACTGTCGTTTGCTTAATGCTGCTAATTAATATGAAATAACATTCCACTGTTAGGCAGTTAAAAAGAAAGACTTCAAATGGAGCTTAGCCAGTTGTAATGGCTGTCTTGTTAATACTGTTGTCATGTGCTCTAAAATGACACTAAACAGTAATTCCACTCTGTGAGTATTATGATATGAGTGGCATTTCATTCTGTGTTTAGAAATCCCAAAGCAGCATGAGATGATTGTGTATTCCTCCTCCATACAGGGAGAGGAATTCCCCTAAACCTGATGTGGAGTATAATTTCTTAGTTATTGATTTGTTTTATTTCCAAAAAGCCATTGGTGACAGAATCTCAGTAGCCTGATGCTGAAGTACATCTGTAGCACATTTCTGAGCATGCTGCTGCCAACCTAGTTTCTGTTTTGTCCACAGAAGCTGATCTCTTCTGTGTGGTTAATTGTCATTATCTTATCTTCATCTCTTATAATCTGCAATATCTACTTGTTTTTCATGATTTTGCAAAACAGTGCAGCATTATTCTCTTTGGCAAAAACGTCTGGGTGTGCTGAGTCCAAAGCTGACAGTGCTTGGAAAGACTCTGATTTCAGCAGGCTCTGGATTGCATGTGAGTGTCATTCTTTGTGTGCTTCCCACTGCCAGCCGAAATGCCTGTTTGCTTCAGGTTGTAGCTTTTTGTCTCTCCTTCTCAGAGCAGCCTCACTTCAGGTCTGGTGCTTCTTAAAATTGTGTGATAATGGGAAAGTCTTACTCTGAGGTTTTCGATTTGCTTTTGTTGGATATTGAGGCAAATTTTCTCTCCCTCCTCCCCCATTGGCTGCGATTTCTTCAGGAACAAAAATGCCTGACCTCTTCATGGAGTGAGTGATCACTTTCAGGGACATAGCAGAGGATCAGAGTTCCCCAGCTGGGCTTCAAAATGCCAATATTGATGCAATGAGAAAAGTCCAGTAGAGAAGAAGGAAAGCAGAAACTACAAGGCTGGGGAAATACCAAGCAGTAGGTATGGGATACTAGGCTAAAAGGGTATTGAAATTCTTGGTATTGCAAATGCTAGCAATTCTTGGTATTCCTAGACTCAGACATTAAAAGTCTTGAGTTGAATGTTAGAAAACAATCAACTGTTTTTCTGAAAAGACACTGAGTCCTTGTTCTTTTCTTTGAAGTTTCAGATTTCTGTGGCTCCTTCATGTGTGTCAGAGACATACCAGTAATGTTTTGAGATACTTTCAGAGGTGTTCCTGGGGAGCTGCAGCTGGGCTCATCTCTTACATCTGCTGACCTGTATCATGCTGCTTTCCAGAGTCTCAACTGGCCATTTTCCTGTGGCATTATATTACATGTGCATGGCCCCAAGACTCTGGGGTAGTTTTGTCCTATTAATTCTATCCAAGTGCCTTCCTCAGCTGTGCCCTTCCGCCTCTTGTAGGGTCACTCGTCTAACCTGCACATCCTCAACCACACTCCACTTTCTCTCTGTGGGTCAGGAAAGCTTTTCCCCTAAACCCTTCCTCCAGTTTCCCCTACAAACATCCTCCAGTTCTGTCCTTCATACTCACCTCCGTCTTTGGGTTTTGTCTCCAGGCTTAGCAAGGTCAGCTACAGAAAGCATCCTTTTTCCCCGACCTGCTCTTAACAGGAAGCTTAGGATAAAAAGCTTTACCTGCTACTTTTGGTTGTTGACAAAAAGCAGAGCAGAGCTGATGTGCTGCTTGTCTCAGGAGGTGTGGAGAAGTGGGGCAGGCAGACAAAAGCAAAGCTCAAGAAGACATGAATAGAGTGTCAGAGATGCTGACCATATAAAGAAGAAATGGGAAAAATCTGATAGACCTTTTGGATTCAAGATCACCCTGGCCAGCAGAACTGTGTTTACAGGAATGAGAAATAAGAGAGGTTGAGAGGAGTAAAGACAAGAGCCAGGATTTCTATATTTACAAGTCTAAGATGGGCCCTAAGTTAGTATTGTTGTGTTGAGCAAAGAAAAACACAAAAGGGAAAGAGATCTTGAGGAGTTTACAGCTTTGTGTTACTTTATTCTACAGCACAAGTCCACTCAAAAGGCAAAGGTTTCAAAACAAAAGATCCAGACAAAATCATAATGAAATCTTTGTAACTAGCTTAAATCTGGTGGAGCTATATATATCCTGATTAGATCCCTCTGCCCAACTCTATACTTAATTAATTTGATAATAGTGACACTAATTATCATTCTTTTACTCACTTGCCCTTATTGCTGCTTCCTCCTCCACGTCTCTTGGTTAGTGAGCGTATCCTTTGTGGAATGCAGCACAGCAGAAGACAGCAAAAATGACTGAATAGGAAAGAAGACAGAAATAAACTTCACCTGGTAATGTAACCCATGTTTTCAGGCTTCCCACATGGTATGCTTAACTTTCTAATTTGATCATATTTTTATGTTTTGAATATTGTATGAAGTGGTTTAGATAAAAATAGAATGAGAGCTAAGTTAAGTGGAAGTATCATATCATTTGAACTAGTTCAGTCTGAAGACTGTTTTAGCTGGCGACATAGCTAGGTTTTGTTATTTTTAAAATCTTTCTGTATGAGAGAAAAGCAAGGCAATTTGGCTTCAACGATTTGGTAAAAATCCTAAGTAAGTTAAAAGCAGCAGCCACGTTCCTGTAAGTTGTCACTGTAAATTGAAGGGGTTTTGTGTGAATGATCTGTATTGTTTGTAGAAGTGTGTAATTTGACTGTTTGTCTCTCAAAACCATTGAAAATGGACTATTTTAAGTGCAGATAAAATAATAGTTCATTGCATTTCTTTATGTGTCCACAAATGGATGTCACCTCGAGGACTGTATGTCGTGTGCCCAGTGTCAGAGGTTAGGTGTGGTAACATGTAGCCCTTAGCAAACACTCCTGAACAGGATATTGGGAAGAATAAATGAATCCATACAAACAAACTTGCACTCTCTTTTGTTGGAAGATGTAGAGATACCTGTGTCTCTGCTTTCTTGCTAAGGTACTATATCACATTTTGTCTTGTTTCTTCCTGTGTTTCAAAATCAATATTCTATCCACAGTTTCAGTTTTCTTATCTGCTGTGTCTTATCTGCTGTCTTTGTGGAGATGGACAATGAATTCAGTCCTGAAAAGTATTTGCAATGCAGAGTTTTTTAATAATATAGTTTTGGATGGTTATTCAAAAATAACAGCATGTCATTTTAATGGGTGAGTCTCAGGGTTGTCAATTTACTTTAAGAAAACCTAAAGCATTGACTGGCTTTATATCTTTTTCATAATACCGTACTGAAAAATACCTACTAAAGACCATTTGGAAGAATTTTATTTGTGTTTTGTGTGGCTCTTACCCACTAGAGGAACTCTACTTACAGCACCTGAGACCTGTTAAAATAAGTGCTGTGTCATCCCTCCAAAAAAAGGCAACACAGAGAAAATAAGGGAATTGTATTTTCATTATTTTGTGGATGGAAAGACAGGCACAAAGATATTGTGGATTATTCTGGGTCATGCAAGAAATATGTTATGGAGTTTGAAAAGAATCTGATATATTCTGAATTGTAGCACAGTGGCTCAAACCAACAGTCTTTGGTTATATGTAACAAAAATGGCATTGTTAATATCAAGTTGAATCCATGTCATCATTTTCCCAAAAATATTTAAGAGAAAACTCAGCGAGTGAATGTATATTAAAGCAAGAACAGTAGCAGAAAGCAACAGGGAATTATATTCTCTGTTTTAAAATATGGAGGCATAGTTTTTCGAAAATACTTCTCATTCATCACAGGTACAGAGTTCTGTTCCTTGTATATGTAGCATTTGTTTAGTAAATAGTGAATGTAAAACCCTCTGTAATATATCTTCAAAAGCAGCATTCCATTGCTTTTCCACAGTTCCTGTGGGGTATCATCTGGGACACAGACACATGTGAGAAGTGGGATGTATTGGAAGAGGCACCCACAGCAGCAGAGTTCATGCAGGTGCCACGTATGGAAGGGAACTAAAAAGTTGAGTCAGCGCAGGACTGAAAGTAGGCTAATAAATAAGCTCTACACACAGGCTCATTAATTAGCTTGGGCACAGCATCAAACTGATACAGCTTTTGGAGCTGAATCTCCACAACAGGGCTCAGCAGGGGCTGATGTCAGTGAGGGCATCTCTGCTCTGTTTTTCACGGCACAGAGCAGACACAGTTCTATTTTCTTCTCAGCCTGTGTCTGTTGGGGGGGTGACAGAGAGACCGCTATCTTCTGAGAGGCCCTTGGCCAGGCTTGGTTTGCAATAAACCTTCTCAGTCCTGAATTATTGTATGGCTTCTGATTTTGAAAAGGTGCAAGCACTAATATCTTCAGCTGAAGACAATAATGATGCAGGTGCTCAGTGCACCTCAAAAGAGTTTATTCATTTAATCAGTTCTTGCCAATTCTTAGCACTCAGCTTCCCAGGACTGCCTTTCTAGCATGTCTAGACTTATTCACAATCCACGCCTTTGAAGATCATTAACACTACTGAGTAGACGTGTGGGATTGAAGGTGGGTATGTAATAAGAGTGCTCTTGTTTCTCCATGCCTTTTGGGGGCTGGGATGAACATGATTTGGAAACTTGTATTTTGGAAGATGATGTGTGTAAAACCGGTCTCTCTGCTTACATCGGTGGGGTTGTTTGAAGAACAAATTACTTCCATCTTTATGCCCAAGTCTATGACAAATGAAACAGAAGGGGCCACCTTGCTTTAATGTGTTTTGGCTGACTAACCACTGACTAACTGGGTATGATAAAATATCTTGGGACCTCACTCTGGTGAGTTTTTTAGAACCTCTCAGAGAAAACATGTATTTAAACTGTTTCTCTCAGTTTTCATTCTGACTTTGAGATTAAGCCAGCTAAATCTGCCTTAAGATTTATTAAAGTTGGGTGGACTAACTCAGGAATTCTAACTTAGAAATGATCTAGAGTTGATACTTCAGATGTGGCTCAATCATGACTGAGGTAATTTCTTTAAGGACAATAAAGTCTCAGGTACCTTATGCTTGTGTACAAGTACAAGGAGCAAGAACCAAGCAGTAGGGAGCAGAGATGCTGGAAGATGACTGTACCAGAAGACTTTATTTAACCTGTTGCCACTCCAGAGAGAAGCTTGAAATTTTTCACTCCTTCCAGACTGGCTCTGTAGAACCTTGCTTTGCAAAAATAGAGATGTATTTTGCAAAGAGAGTTGTTAGTGAAAGATTCTCTTGAAGATTTTCAAGATTGATTTCTTTGAAACTTATTTTCAGAATGTATCTCCTGTCTTACTTATCATTGGGAGAGTCCATACTGGTGAAATACTGCCTGTGCTGCTTCCATACAGGAAGACATAGTTGGCAGCACTCAAATAAATTTAAAGACTTTCTTCTTTCTTCATAAATGGGACAAATTTTGTAGCCTCTCCTTCCACTGTTTTTAAACACTTATTCTGGAGGTTCTGGACTGACTCTATTTGGGTCTCATTTGAGCTTCCACACACCAGATAAGATATGGAGCAACCTATGATAAAATTTTAATGAACAGCACAGTCATACTATCCACAGGCATAGATCACACAGCCCATGTTCGTGGTTAGAACTACACACATCTAAAACAGATGCCTTTTTCATCATTGTCTCTACGTTACTCTTCTCCAGGGATATAAAATAGCAGTTAAGAATTCTCCCAAGGGTGCATTCGTGGAGCAGATAAGACAATTTCTTCAGCTAGATTGCAGCTGTAATTCTTTTCAATTGTAATTGCTGGCTGGAGAGGTGCCTGCAGGCCAGAGGGATGCTGTTCTTTACATTAGTGTCTTTGAAAAGAAAAGGAAATGTAAACCCAGTGGTTGTTTCTGAGATTTTTTTTTCAGGTGTCACCATGTGAACTCAAAAAGAGCAAAGCCTCTCAGTAAAATAGAAAATAAATAATAATAAAACCACCACGGCTTACTCCTTGTAAAAGTCTCTTTAGGGTTACACATTTGTGCTGGGAAAGCTGTCCCACATTTGGGAGGCTGTGCTGCAGCCAACTGCTCCTCATCACAGCGTGCTCTAGGTGGGAAGATAGCAGGCTTCTCCCTTTACTGCTCCTTTATTTCTGTGTTGCTTTGTTTTTATGGCAAAGAATGAAATGTTCTTCCTCCAAACTTTCTGACATTTGGCAGGGACAGGGGAAGGAAGTGCCATGCCAAAGCAAATCCCTGTGCAAAAGCTGCAGAGGATGTGTTATTTTTACTTTTTTGTCCTGAGAAAATCTGTGAGATGACAGAGTCATGCCACAAAGGGTGTTTCAAAAGGTGGCTGTTTGTGTAGTGACAAATGGAATCAAATAAATGGATGTTGTGTAATTTAACAATACTTAGCAAAACTGTGTTGTGCCAGATCTGCACTGCTGTAAGATGACTGGATGCAGGTGCAAAGATCTGTGCCAGTCCTGAGGCAGAGCTGAGGCCAGTGAGAATTTACTAAAAATCCTGCCAAGTATAATTATTAATTTTGCACTTGCTAAGGGACAGCTCTGTAGATCATTGGTGTGTCACATTGTTTCCGGGCAATCTATACTGCATGACAGTTGGAAGCCCAAGACTTGGACTGTGGAACATTTTGTATGTTGAATATGGAAAGAGAAGGGTAGGGCTGCTGTGCAGCCACACAACAGCTCATGAGGACCATGCCCTGAAGTGAGGGCTTGAAAACACTCATGGCTTTTCATGTTGCAAATCCATGTCTGATTGCTGGGCTGTGCTCGAGAGGTTCCCTGGAACACTGGCAAAGTTTTAGATGTAAGACTCACTGGGTGAACTTCTGTTAACTGTATTAGGAGCTGATCAAAACTCTGGCCTTGGAGTGTGAAAGGACATAAGACATCTTGAGAAGTCCAAAGAGAATCCCAGAACTGGGCCACTTAATAAATGCCACTTCTTCAAGAAAATCAGATGTTTGTCTTTCCCATTGCAGTCAATGAGAACTTCTGGCAATCTGCCCAGTTTAGATTTGGGTTTTAGAAATATTTACACAGGTTTCTATTTTTAATAAGATTCATCTTTGTTCTTCTATCAACTATTGTATTAACTGCAAAAAACCCAGTCTTTTGAGATCAGTTAAAAACTGCTGGTTTGACGAAAGCTGTTTTCCCCATAATGCTGCATGATGTGAGTGTGGTTAAATCCAGTGGCCTCGTTCTGGAGTGAGAA
Organism: Corvus cornix cornix; assembly: GCF_000738735.6. Lineage (NCBI taxonomy): Eukaryota > Metazoa > Chordata > Aves > Passeriformes > Corvidae > Corvus > Corvus cornix. Next base: position 5,033,524 of record NC_046341.1, read on the forward strand.
ACAGTGGATTGCACATAGCATATCCATTTTACTCAAAGTCTGATGCAGCCAGCCTTGGGCTCATTAATCCACAAATACATTTTCCCTGAAAAATGAGTCTATGTAAATTTTAGAGCTCAGAAGTACAATTCACCTCTGAAAACAGTTTGAGAAATTCACATGAATAGTTTGAGGAATGAGGTGAGTTGTCATTCCTCAGAGAAGAGGGGGTTTCTGTGCTAACAAATTACAGTGGTGGTTGGATTATTCATGAAAATTAGCAGTTATGTTACTTCATATACAAGAAACTTCATCAGGAATGTTTGTGCTGTGAAATGAGTGTGAATTTAGCTTACATAATGGTTCTTGATATTCCAGAATGAGGATTTTTTACATCTTGCAAAATAAAATTGGTTCAGTTGCCTGTTGACTGTAAGAGAGATTTATTTGCGAGACCCAGTAGCAGTGGGCTGGCTTGCTGACTATAGTCTGCATTCTGAAAGATCTGTTGGTTAAAAAGACTGATTAGAGGGTGGCCTAGAGAATTAAGAAGTGTACAATGAGATGAGGTTGTGGAATTTACGCTCCACATGTGTTGCCAAACAGAATAAAAATATGAAGCCACATGAAAGCAATTTAAAATTTGTACCCTCTAACTTTTCAAGGAAAAGCATAGCTATAGTCACCAATCCCAGTTGAATTCCATTTGGAGAATTGAGAATGTTCTTTGGAGAGTGTTAAAATTTTTATGTCAGGTGGATGTGAGGAGAAAGCAAAAGAGTGTCTACCTGTTTATACCAGCGGACAATGAAAAATGATTCTCCTTCAAACAGATAACAACCTTATCTCATACCAGCAATACCTAAAATGGTCTGGAATGGCTTTTCATTATCTAGCTTACACATCTGAAAAATGAAAGGGAAGAAGAATAGAAACAGGAAACCAGTTCCTTTTGATGGATGCAGTTTCACTTCTAACGGCACTCTTGAAATGCACATTCTCAGACACGTTTGCCCAATAATTTTCAGAGCAGAGTCCTTGGGGGGTTTTCCCAAATGACTGCTACATGCATTAGGAGGAACTAGTGCTTTTCTCCCTCTTCTCTTTCCTGAGGTGCATATTTGTGTGGAGGATGCTTTGCCCAGATCTTTAGATGCAAGATAAGCAAATACGTACCATAGCTGAAATTTGCCCTGCAGTGATGCTCGTCTTCTGTGCAAACTGCCAGCACAGCACCTTATGTTGTGTAAGGCCAATTTTACATCCTTTATGTGGTTCTTCTGCTGTACATAAGAATTTATGTAGATTGTTCCACTGGGGTAAATTTTCTTTATTTGGAAACAGAAAAGATTCTGATTCCATTGCCAATGTGATCGCAAGCCATGCCTAAGAAATGCTACATCACACACTCCTTTTATAGTTCATAAAATACTAATGTCATCTTATCTTCACTGTCATTATTTCTGCCTTGAATGCTGTGGCTGTGGCTTGGCACTGCCAGTCTCCCAGGTTTTGATAGCAGGCAGTTTGATGGGATGGAGAGATGAGGTTCTTGGGAGAGGCTTCTTTCTACAATACAAACTGCAAACTAATGGATTATTAGTCAGAAAATGTCTGAATAGCCCTGTGGTTTCTTTGACACTGGACAAAATCCAGTGGAAGTACATGGCTGCTCTGTGGGGATAAAAGGAGCAGTCAGGGGTATTCTTCAGCTCCATGTCCACCCCAGCAAGGCCCAGCTTTCTCTATTGGATCAAAAAGAAGGATGGGAAAATAAGAAAATAAGAACTTGCTAATAAATTATGCTACAAGAGCAGCCAATGTGTAAGATTTTACAACCATAAAGTTGGTTTATCCTTGTACTTCTGTCCATTACAGAACTGTAAAGTGTAAAGGGCAGAGACCCTGCACATCATTTAGCATAACTGGACGTTGAACTTTTTTAGAAGCTGGGAGTTTCTTTGAGCATTAAAATTAAGGATTATTCTTAGTTTGATTAAGACATGACCCTTTAACAAATTCTCGGTTCCTCCATTCAGACTTAATTATTGAAATGCCTAACTTGTTTATACCTTTCAAAACCGTTGTTTTGGGAACATCTTATTGAATAACAAGGCAAACCAGAAAAGTTTATTTAAAACTGGAAAGGTTTGGACTTCATCCAACTTCTGAGTTTAGCCTGCTTGCTCGGAGAGAAGATCGGCAATAATGGGCCCCACATGGTAAAGCACTGGGGTGGGTTGACCTTGGCTGGATGATATTAGCAAATGAGAATAACTGGAAGTTCATGGACTACTTTGGGGAAGGTTGTAAAATAAGGAATTTTTGTTTAAGGAATTGTATAGAAATCCTGAAATTATCTGAAATGGTGCAGAAAACGCTCATATTAGGAATTTGGATTTGATGTGTCAAAGATGCAAATACTGACTCAGTGTCCCTATTGTAATTGCAATAAAAATTTGCTAGATATTAAATACTTCAAAGTCATGCATACACAAAACCCGATCTGAAGCAGAATAAATTTGCACTAAGCTTTGTGTCCAAATTATTTTTCAAAGACATAAAACTGTTGCAATTAATATCACAATGTTATTTAATGGCAGTACTAGCAGGCATTTGATAAGCTTTTAAGGTCTTCTTCATTCCCCTCCTGACCTGTTTTGTGTGCCTGTGCCTCCTGCTTTTCTGCCTGTGTTTGATGTGAATGATGCTATTGAGAAAAGCAGGAACTGCAGGCACTGGGTACTGGGCTTAATGTTATAGTGGGTGTGTGTATAAGAGAGAACAGGCTATTAAGAGACTCTGGACTAGGTATGCTGGAAAAGCAGAACAATAAGCAAATGCACAAGACACAAATGGTGATGTTTCCATGGAATCATCTAGACTAAAAATTACAGAGTTTAACTGCAGAGGTAAAAGGATTCAGATACTTACAGAAGTTAAATGTCAACAATCCTGCAGATACCTGTGCCTCCTAAGCCTTCCAGATCATGAGAAACTTTCAGTGACAGCTGGAACCTGCTAACACCTGGAGCAGTTCTGTTGTATTTTGTGTATTTTATTCTGTTGTATTCTGTTGAGGACAACAAGAAAATTTCTTCACTTCCACTGATATGTTGGAAAGTGCTTTATTTTGCTGTCTTTCTGTGCTGGCAGAGAGAGATCATTAAGGACAAATGACATATTTCATTTACCTCAGACAAGTTATTTATAAGCTTGTCCAGGGTTTCCTGTGAATCTTACCCTTCCCCACAAATAAATAATGCTGGTGTTCAGCCACTGCTTTCAATTTGAGGAGAACTGGGATCCAACAGAGGATGCAATCCATGGGGCAGTAGGTAATACAGCAATTTTATAGCAACCTTCAGCTTCTATTACTCTCCATGGGTGCTCAAAATCTCTGATGATAGAAGCCTGAGGAGATCTGGCTTTGAATTGTATCTGGAAAGCGGCCATAAAAAGAGATATATTCCTCAATTTCACCACTTGCAAGACTTCCATTCTTGGGCTCCAAGAGCACAGTTGTTGCCAACATGACAGACATTAGGAGGCAAAACCACAAGGACACTGACCTGTAGGAGAATAATGTAAAAGGCCCACAAAATATTCTGACCTTTTTTGCAAGTAATGGAAAAGGTCAGTGCCAAAAGCAGCTCCAGTTAGAGTTATAGCTGGAAAAACTGACAGAGAACCTGCTGATTGTAGTTTACACTGCTTAGCTAAGAAGCTGGGAATGACTGAGGATCACTTCCCACCACAATGGTAGGAATAAATGCTGTGGCCACAGGTGGTAATATAAATTCCACATCAGTGGCAGTAAATTAAGTCTTCTGCCCTGGCTGTATATCTGAAAATCGTGAGGATCAAGGAGTCAAGGCTTTACAATTCTAAAATAAATAATCACTACCATGTTTCCACCTAACAGGTTGAAAATGCATCCACTGTTGAAAGTCAAAGTGACAGAACATTGTTCTGGGCTCACTGCATCACCAGGCCTTTCTTTCAGGTGGCTGTCCAGCAGCCAACTGACTTAAATCTGGTTGCAGTGTTTTTACATCACCTTGTTAAATACAGGTGTGATGTGAACATTCAGTGTATTTCAAATCTGTGAAAAGATACAGACTATCACTCCAGTACAGAAGTATCTTCTGATAGTAGTGACAGAATGTCACTTCTCTTATACCATGTCATCTTCCTTGCCAGCACAGAGTGAGTAGTAAAGAGTCAAACCGAGTTTCTCCTCTTGGCAGGATTTATGTTGCTCAATTTTAAATACCTGCAACATAGATCGGTGTAAGAGCTCATTATCCAAACTCTCCCTGCAATCACTGGAGAGAAATGGACACTTCTAAGGCAGAGCTAATCAATAATTCACCAAAGAAGGTGAGGGAAGGCACCTTTTTTTCATTTGTGGAGTCTCAGGGAATCAATATGCTGGATGTGAGAGTTTCCATTCTTGGTGATATATGCCTCAGGTCTCTAATCCTCTTGTTAGGTAGTTGCAAGGGTTTCAATGTCAACATTAAACCCCCTCCTAAATTAATAAAAGTGCTATTTTTCTAGTACAAGCAATAGAATACCTTGTTTATACTTTCATTGCATTTAAAAATGGTGTTTTAAAGTAATGTGTATATACATATAACTGTATTATAGAAAGAGTTAGTGGTAGTGCTTGTAAATATTTCTTAGGGCTGTTATGCCATTTTAGAGGCTTTGAGTAAATATATACCACTATCAAGAAGGAGCAGCAAAGTTAAATAGTAGAGCAAAAGGAGGCTTTTATAAATAAAAACGCATCTGGCTCAGAATGGGAGGTGGAAAAAGAGCATAACCTTGACTGGCTAAATATAAAACCAGACCATATATAAATATAAAACCGTGGAGCAGACCTAAGAAGATTTTGAGGAACAACTCGCTGAAGGCATAAAATCATTGAAGAAAAAAACCCTTTTCTCCAGGGAAGAGATTCTGCCAGAGAAGCTGCACAGCCAATATATGTGTAAAATACACATGCATGAAGAATGACATAGCAAAAAGATGAATGAGTTATTTGCACTGGTGTTCACTCTGGAGGAAAGTTTGCTTTTCCTTTACAGTGCCAAGGCTGAAGACCTGTCTTGTGTTCAGGTGCTGGTAGGAGAGATATTACAATAAATCGAAACGAGAAGCAGATAGAACAGATAGAACAAAATAAATTTTCTCATTTTTCATTAGAAGGAGAACTGGTGCTTTCCTTCAGACATCTGGTTGGGAATCTCCACTCTTTAATATATTCATAGCTGAACAAAAGTATTGACCAGTGAGTTGATCAGGTTTTCCGGTGTTAAATTAGTTTTGAAGATTTTAGTCAAAATTAAACTGAGAGAAGTGTTTGGACATGAATGAAAATGCACCTCAGTGCTTTGACGCAGTGAAAAAGGCTAAGAAATTATTGGGAATAATTAAGAATGAAATGGAAAGTGTTATAAAAAATTGCTGTATGCCAGTGTACTCAGCAACACACTGACATTCTAGTATGTTTGTACAACAGAGTCATACAATCACTAAGGTTGGAAAAGACCTCCAAGATCATAGAGTCCAGTCTTTGACCAACACCACCTTGTCAACTAAACCATAGTACTGAGTGCCATGTCCAGTCGTTTCTTGGATACTTCTGGGGTTGGTGACTCTACCACTACCTTGGCCCATTGATCCAGCTTGTCCAGATGTGCAGTCCTTTCTCCAAAAAATCAATATATAATTAGGAAAGGCAGAGAGGATACTTGGAATGGTCAGCTATGGCCATGGAAGACTAACAGTCTTAAGACTCTTCAGCAGGGAAAGAGGGTGCTCAGAAATCCTGGGACAGAGGTTTTAAACAGCCAGGCAGTGGTGGAAATGTCCATTTCTCTGAACACAGCACGTCCAAGGCACCAGATAATCTGTGCTGCAGATTGAGAGCAAACAAAAGGAAGTACTCATTTTACACAACACACAATTAAGTCATGGGATCCATTGCTACAGGATGTTTTGTATGCCAAAATATATATAGGTTTAAAAAATTATTAGACAATTCATAAAAGAAAGGGCCATTGAGGGCCACTAAACAGGAAGATGCTGATGTAACCTCCAGCTCAGGAAGTCCCCAGGCTGCAGATTGCCAGGAGCTATGAAAGTTACTGGGGGAATGCTCTTAGAGTCTTTTCTTTGTGCATCTGTTACTGGCCACTGCCCTCCAGGGAACAGGGAGCAAGCAGAGGTTAGTTTTTGCTGTGGTTGTTGCATGCAGCTGGTGACATACTGCATTTTGGAATCTGTGCCTTAGGATATTAAAACTGAAAGAAGAACTGAATTTCATTTTCTTTCTTCCTGCAGTTTGTCTTTTTCATGTGTTTCACTCAGTTTTGGTGAAGAAACGAGACCACTGGATTCCTTTTGAGTTGCAGGGTGTTCAGTTTTCTAGTTCTTTAGGGCTACAAAAATTGGAGAGTGTGGATGTCTGAGATTCCTGGCCAGTGTTGCCAAATAAGAGCAAAGAAACTACCAAAAATAAATGGAACAAAACAGAATAACAAGGATATTTCTACTCATTCTGAGTTCTGGATTGGTCTTCTACCTATGGCTATATTTGAAATATAGTAGTTGATTTTGGTTCGTTATTACTATTTTAACTGAGCATCTATTTCAAAACAATGCAGATGCCTATTCCTTGGGAATTCAGCACATTTGTGGGAGTTTGGTGCCTATGTCCCTTTCTGGTGGGGGTTTTGAACTCTTCACCTGCAACTTCTCATAAAGGTATGGTGGGTGTTCCTCCTCCCGTGTTGGGATTTCTTCCCTAAAGGCAGATTTAGAACAGGAAAGAGGATTATAAAAATTCTATTTTAGGGAAAATCAATCTAAATATAAGTTATCCAGAATAAAACAAGTTCTCTTTGGTGGTAGTAGCCAAGTGTAATCTTTCTAGCCGATAGAAATGTAATGGAAAATCAATGACTGGACCATTCTTTGTTCTTTATATTTTGCTGCCACACTAATGGAATCCCTGAATTTACTCAGCCTGTCTGCCAACTGCCACGTCCGTGGAGGAGCAACGCAGCCGGGAAATCCAACCCCAGGAGACAAATATCAGATGGAACACACTGACATTTAGACACTCTATAACATATTACTGAGATCTCAGGGATAACTACAAATAACAAGGAAAATAGCAAAGGTTTTTTAGTAATGGCATTGCAAGACAGACTCACAATCAGTTCAGGAAGTTGATAACTTCTAATTAATTCAAGACTTTACAGTTTTCTGTGACTAGAACTGTAGGTTGATATCTTAACAAAATTTCATTTCTCTTAAGAAAATATTCACTTTAAGCCAACATTTAGAACCTTAAATAGCAAGTATTGTCCTTTGCTGGGTAATCTATTGCTTTTAACATTTGTAAATCATATAAGTGTGATGTGATTCACTGAAGAGGACCCAGCTCAGGTTAGATAGCAAATTGCTCTTTTTAGTAGTAATTTCTATTCTTAGGTAGTTGAATAAAAGAAAGGATGGTATTTGCTATGACCATTTCTTTTCAAATCTATGTGATGCTCGTATTTAATCTCAGAGTTTTTGTATTTGTAAGAAAAGGAACTGGAAACACATTTGCTGTAGAAATAATTTTTGTCCAATGTAGACAAATAACTATGAAGCTCCTGGTAGTTTTATTTTTTATTTTTCAAATTGTTGCAAATTTTTAAACTTTTTTTTCCTGTGTCACAGTTACCAATACCAAATTGATGTTCATTTTGATAAATTAGCAAGTATTTTTATTTGCAAGAGCAGTGTTTTATTTGTACTCTTCTTCACTGCTAAAGCTCCACAGAAACATAGAATATCCATTTAAAATCTAGCTAGATTTTTCCTTTTTCCATTACTCCTATTAAAAATTTCTTTCAGAATTTCACTGATTATTAGAAATGTCCTTCAGATTTCTGCAACATATTTGTGATTATTGCAAACACTGTCTTTTTCCTTAAGCATCTCTTCATCTTACGTCCCATATGTACATCTGGAAATAGTAGCTGCATCTTCTCAGCCTTTGATTTTGCTTGGGTGAAAGAAATCCCAGTCCTTAAAACTACTTTAAAAAATTCTTCAGACAGACCATTTGCCACCCCATCCATCTGAGCAGGGTTGTTTTTTAATGAATGTGAAATGATTTATTTTGTTAAAACCAGAAATGTGCCACTGCTTAGATAAATTCTGTTCTGCACTGTGTACCTACAGAGCTGCTGTGTTCATCTGACTTCGGTGTCATGTTTTTCTTTGCACAGTACTTGATTAGGTTTGCAGAAGGGGACTGAAGTGCCTTCTTTGCATTATTTTCAAAGATGTGGTTGCTCGAGTGCCCAGATAGTTCCTAGTTAACATGTTTCAGCCTTGTAGCAATTATGTAGTGACAATTGGCATTTCAGATATTTCTGTATGTTCCATTGACAGGCTCTGAAGTTTCTATGGAAAACGATGATTATGATCCCATCAAAATAGCTTATAATTGCTTTCCTACATCTCTTTCTTTTTGATGAAAAACTTCTATAAAAAGCATCATGATGCATCATTCAACTGTACTTTTTTAGATTCTAAATACACATTGATATCCATCCCCTGAACTTAGGTTATCATTGCATAGAAAACTGGTGTGCCCTGAGGCTCCTCTTGCTCTGTGTAGCCAAACTCTTGGCCAATAATCACCATATCAGTGACAAAACATGATCCTGGTTCCCTTCTGCTCCTTGTAGGACATGCTCAGCTCTTGGCTGCACCACCTCAGGTTGCTGTGAATCAGCCTTTTTTAGAGCAGAGCACAGCATTGAGGTGGCTCTGCTGCAGCCATGAATACTTAGAACGCTTGTGTGGAAAGCAGAGAATATATCAGTGTCAGCCCAGCCTCATTCAGCAACAGCCTCATTCAGCTCTGGGCCCCGTGCCAGATTTCCCATGGTTTCATTGCTTCTGCCTTGTAATGGATAATAGCACTGCTGTGACCAGCTCGGAAGGGCTTCTGATTTTAAAGTATGGGCTGAAACTCTACCAGAGGGTCAGAGACACTTCAGATGGCCAGATGCTGTTCCACAAAGCAAGTTACTAATCTCCTAACCTTACCATGAATTTTCCTTTGCTTAGTATGAATATGGTACAATTCTGGTTTAAAAAAAAAAATTATTTCACATTCATAAAACCTCTCCGCTCAGATGAATGGAGGATTTGTCTTAAGAACTTTTAAAAGTTTACTTAATTGCTTAGTATGAGACCAGTAATAGTGAATTAATTTAATAGGCAATATATATATTGCCATATTACCAATTTGCTCTCTACTCTTGTTTAGACAAGCTATTTCCTCTTTTTTCAGGGTTTTTTGTTGTAGTTGTCCTCCAAATCAAAATCCACCCTCCGCATGATTGGGTAGATCATAGTTATTTATATGTGGATGCTTGAGTCTGTCCCAGACCAGGGCTCAAACTTTTCTTAGAAAATAGGTGAGAATATTCTGTGAGAGGCTCTGCATCAATGAGGATGAAACTTGGCAAAATTCCCATCAGTTTTGGTGAGACTGAGATTAGATACCAATAAATATAGTAAATATTTGGATTTCAGAAGAGATATGAATAGTTACTGATAGAGACATTTTAAGGAAAAATATGTTGAATTTTAAGGAAAAGTTAATATATTTTTTAGTATTTATTTAAACTTTTTTTTGGGAATTTTGCCAAAATCTCTCCACCTTACTTTTGCTATAAAATGCTAAGAACCCCACTAATGTATAAAGAGGAGACAATCTTTTATTAAATTACCAGTTTTTAGAGTGCTTTCTCTAGAGGTGCCTGTGACAGCCTCTTGCTGTCTTGCCTGGTAATTTCGATGACACTTTCTCCATATGGTAACTGGTTTTTCCTATGAGCAATTTGCTTTTTTTCCTGTGCACCTTCTCTTTTGCAGTGCTCATTTCTTGGGAAGTTGTCTCCAGTTCAGGACTCCAGAGGGATGTGGGAACCGTTCCTTGCTCTCTCTCTCTCTCTGTACTTTATAGCCCCAATCCCTGCTGTCTCCTTGCTGTGCCACCACAGCAGCTTTCCTGTGTAGATGAGGGTCAGGAATGGTACCCACAGCCAGGTTTTGCAGGTTTACCTGGTGCCACCCGAGCCAGCAGCTGGATGTGACACCAGGGGCTGCTCTGCTGATCCTGAGGTGATCCTGGGGTGATGTGGCACCGAGAGATTAAATAAAGTAGGTGGGGTGGTGCTTCACACCCCCAAGGAGATATTCATGGTTTTAATTTGTGGGCAGGGTTTTAGAAAGGTGTTTTCTCTGGTGCCTGGACTACAAAATGCAGAGCTCTGCTCTGAGGGTTAACACAGCCATGCCAAAATCCTTGCAGATTCCTGGACGTGGGGACAGGGAGAGTCTCCCGGTGCAGCCCGGAGCTGCAGTTTCCTGAGCCTGCAGGGAAGGGAGGGGAGGGGACGGGAAGGGAACATGATTGCCAGCATCTTCTGCTGGGAGGCTGCCAACAGGAAGCAGCAGCTTTTTAATTTTTTTAATTCCTTTGTCGAAGGCTTGGCAGTTCCCAACCACTCCAGCCATCTTTCTGGGCAGCACTGTCCTTCTTCCAGGCAGTTTCAGGAGGCGAGGCTGTGAAGTCTTGGTCTGGATTTTCCTCCTTGGGAAACATGACTAGGAGCTGCACAGAGCTGTGTTGGGCCGCTTTAAGAATATCTATATTGGGACATGTAGGCTTCTATTTTATTTTTGGCTTTTCATTTGCCTTTGATTAAATTTTCCTCCAATTCTTAAGCTGCTCTGCACCATCCAGGCATCCACAGATGGAGGAAGCGGCCGAGCAGTGTCCAGAGTGGGATGAGGAGATGGAGGTCTTCACAGCAGCTCCTCCCTTCCCTGCAGGGTGACAGAAGAGATAGATCCTCGGGTGCCTGTAGGCTGAAGCTGTGGTTTATTAAAGTAAATTACTTCTTGTTTTTTTTTTTTCTTTTGAGTTATTATTATGCTTTTGCTCAGTTATCAAATTGGAAGCAAATGGTGGAAGAATTTGCTTTGCATGTAAATGAGAAAGAGTTGAAACTACTTCTCTTTGCTGTGGCACTTTGTGTACAGTTTCCTTAAGCCCAAATGGCTAATCTTTCCATAATGAACTTGAGGATGTCTTTTCACATGAGTAATTTCAGTGACTTTAGTGAGATTTCATGCATTAATAGGCGAGTGAGATTTTACCTTTGAGAGCACCAAATCCTTTTGGAAAAATCCTATAATGTTTAAGTAGAAAAGAAACCAAAGAATTTATAGGTTAATGACTCAAGCCTAAAGAACCTAAGGGAGGGTTGTCATAGATCCTTTGAAACATCTGGTAACATTTTGCTTTAATGTTTTGTTTACATGGGGTTAATAAACTGAGTAGCAGCAGTAGGAATAGTAGGGAAGTAAGCAAAGTCTAGGGGAAGAGGCAGTAGAAACCACCCTTATTAGCAGTCTATTAAGAAATAGCAGTTTGTAACACTTTATTAATGTTTTAATGGGCATATTAATAATGATTCCTCTTTATGAAGTATTTAAAAATAGAATTTCCATATAAAGCACAATCATATATCCTGTCATATTTAAGTGCAGGAATAGAATTTTTGTCCTGTGCTTTAGGGTTTGTCCAAGCATCAGTAAAATTTATTCTCTTTCCTATTGTACCTGCCAAATGTAATCAACCTAACCAAAGGAATGTGGTCTTTCTTGTCCTATAAACGTACTAAATATATTTTGTATAACACTTTGCAATCGTGACTTGGGCACATACCCTGTAAGTCTGGCTGAGAAGGAGGGAGGTTACCTGCTTTCTGTTTAATTACCTTCTCCAGGTAATATAAATTTCAATCAAAAGCTGTAACTCACTAACATGGATCTAAGCTAGACTTTTTGTAAGTGGTAGTTATTAGGAATAAACCAGCCCTGCAGGATTTGGCCTTCTGTGGTGACACAACTGGTGTATTTCAAAATGGGCAGATGCAAACCAGGAAGAGCAGATCATATTTGAGAAGACTGTGCTCATATAAACGTGTTTGTTGGGGGAATTAAGTGTCAGTTATTTATTATTCTGCTTGTGCAACACAGAGCACAGAACTACAAGAGCCTGTCTGGGAAATCTGCACAACTGCCATTGGAGGAGTGGGGCCTTTTCCCCCTCTCTGTTACAAGGATGAGCAGATGTTAAGCATCGCTTCACTGTTTTATGATTGAGATTTATAAAGGCCAGCAATATGGATTGAGAAGGCTCTAGGTATGTCTTCTGTTAGAGGCTGATAAAAGAAATGAACGGCATCTGGAATTTTAAAGAAAACGAAAAGTGGCTTCATTTAAAACAGCAGCCATAAGAGCAAAATTAACATGCACAACAGCAATGGCTGATTCCTGAAAGAATGTGTGGATAGTGTTAATGGTTATCAATGTATGGGAAAAGGAGAACTTGATTTAGAACTATGGAGCAGGGGAACAGTATAAGAATCGCTAGAAAAAAGGGAGACATTGGCTGCATTTCTGGAATGTAACAGTTCAGGCTACATAATGAGAACTTTTCTATAAGAGTGAAAATTCAAATAACTTACCTGTGATATCCTCTCCCTGAGTAATAAATGTGCAGGATTCCTACAGAAATTCTGTTCTCGTAAGCAGCCAATGAGTACAAGAAAGTATATTGCAAATTTTTCACTCTCTGTAATGTTTCTAATCATTAATGGCTTTCATTATTATTCAGTTATTCTGTTTTAGAAAAGCTTGCCAGTTATGCCAAATTATGTAGGGATATATGAGATTCTATGGATGTTTCTTCACCAGATACTAGAATGATAAGTGACTATTTGTTCTTACAAGATGAGAAAAAATGATTTGTTACAGATTCAGAGCACTTTATGACTAGCCAGTAACATCCCTGGCTGTACCTGCAAACACAAACATTTGAATCAGAGAATTATGAAATATAGACTTAAAATGATATAAAACACTGTTCTTGGGTTTATAGTTTTTCCCAACTGTTTGGTGGAGTGCCCAAGCAATCTGTGATTAGCTTTGTCATAAAGACTAAATCCGTGGGCTTATTTTTTGAATCTCTCCTACCACTTTCTAACCAGCACAGTTGTTGGAATTCCTTTATGACATGGATTTTCATTTCCTTATTCACAAGCACATACCCTGTCAGAATCCTGGGGGCCTGATTTAAATGGTTATCAGTGTCACTGTGGCACACAGTCATTTTCTGGTGCCTGTTTTCTCCCTGGCTGAGGATGTTCTGTCCTTATTTGCTTAATAAATGGGCAGTTAAGGGTCTTCATTTTTTATGCTTGTGGCACATTCGTGTTTTATTATTATTTTATTCTTTCTATTTATAGATTTTACATTAACATTTGATGACTTTTCCACATAAATGGCAATGCTTGATGTAATTCATATCACTCTTAATATGTACAATTTGCATATATTATCCCAAGCAATGACCTAGTAAATGAATTAAATAAGCCTTGGTAATAAGAATGACGTATCTGAGCCCACTTAGACAACAAAAGCCAATACCTCACCAAAGCAGGGCAGTACTGAGAAAACACAGGCACCACCTCAGAACATCCTATATATTTGAATTCATCCCAACCTGTGCTGCAAAGACACAAACTCTTTCTAAGAGTGAACCAGGTTTGAAATAAACTAGTTAAGGGTAATATTTTCAGTTCTTTTAATGAAACCAAATCCTGATGAACAAATCCTCCAATGAGTTGCATGTGGTTTTTATTAATTTTGAGCATAAAAACATTAATTATATCAATTACATAAAAGCAGCAGAGAAAGAATTGTAATTGCTTGCATTGTGCAAGCCGCACTGGGCCCCTGGCTACTCTTCCTTGAGGAGCTGCCACAAAACAACCATTTAAGGAAAACAGACTTGCACATGTTTAGAGTGATGGAGCAGGAGAGTTAAGAGAGTCCAGGTAGGTTTCTGTGTGTCTGCTTTACCTGATAACCATCAGGATACCATCCATTATTCCAGGTAACCCAGATCAGAAAGAGGCATCTTCTGAAAGCTATAGCGGGATCCATTTGGATTGTGTAGCTTCCACAGGATTTGCTGGGACTAGATAATCATTAAGATTTATACCATTCCTGCAAGAAATTACCACCATATCACTTGAATATTATTAGGGAAGTATTTATTCCTTTAGAGATCATTCGGTGTTAATATTAATTTATTATGTTATTAAATCTCTCTGTTGTGGTAATGTTTTTGTTTTTCTTTTCTCACTGATTCACACAACTTATTTGACTTGATTCTGGTTTCTCACAGATTCTTACTTTAGCTTCACAGGAGCTATTTTTGATTTACATTAATTTCATGCTACTGGAATTATTCCCAGCAATCTCACTGTGAGTTTTTTCCCCTGTCCTTACAATTGTTCTTTACTTTCCCTTTGGCAACTATGGAAAAGTTAGGCTTTGCCTACAGAAATTAATTATTTCAGGCTAAACTTCTTTGTTTTGATGAGGAAGAAATTAGTATAGAAGGGTGTACAATGAAAGCATTATACCTGCACCATACTGAGAAAATGTATTTGTACATTTATCCCAGTATAATTTTGTTTGGTGAAATAACTTGTTGGGTTTTTATTAGATTGTTGAGTCTACCAACACTACTCTGAACCTTCACAGTTCCTTCAGTGACTGGAAATTGATTCATTACCAGTTATATTTGATGGATGTGACAATATATTTCCCTGGGTGCTCTTGACAAAACTTAAACTAAAAATACAGTCAAGAAAAAATGGGTAATAACTCCTCAGAATTCAGGGGAACATCCAAACACCCTTTGAAAGCCAGCATGTTGTTGTTTTTTTTTTTTTTAACTAGTACCTAATTCCACATAAAGAGCCAGCTCACTTTTGAATCCAGTTCTCCTCAACCATCTTGATGAAGAGGCAGCTTCCTCTGGAAAGGAACAATCCCCAGTCTATTTTATAGCAAAGGCAGAAGCTTTTCTACAGCTGAAATCCCCATATGGAGAACACTCGACTGCCAAATTTCTATCTATTAAGTTGAATGGGATCCAGAGTATGTGGCTCCCTTGATTGCAGTGCTGACCGAAATGTGCAAAGAGAAATGTGTTCTTTTAAACAGACAGCTCCTAAGACAATTTGAGCTTGAAGACTTGTAAAATTCAAGTTCCACCTGTGTACATGAAATTGTCAAGGGAAAAATCCCTGAGTTCTACAATTTTCTGCCCCTGGTAAGATGCAGAGCCTACCAGAGAGCAAAGCAGTTGCTGCCATCTGCACTAGCCAATTTCTCTAGTTCATTTCAAAGTAATTTAAGACTCTTTTTTTTATCCTTCACTATGCCTCTGTGATGACAAAACCAGGTTTCTAACTCCTTACTGCTGGTAGGGTACATCTTCAGTTCCATCCAGGGGTAAGGCTTATGTTAGACACGTGACACCAGGTCATTGGGTAGCCCAAAATTGCCACATTATGGATCAATGCAGAACTGCAAAACCTACCCAAGAAACAGTGGATACCTGTGGGCAGCTGACCTTCACCTATATTTGTACTCGAGGGATTTGGTTATAGCTGGGTCTGTTCAGTCTTCACACACACCTTTGACTGGTCATTTTAGACTGAGCCACTGGACTGGTCAGCTGTACTGACTGGAAGAACTCACCTAGTTTTGTTATCTCTGAACCCTCCTTACAAGGTCTCTGAGCTGATGGCGAAAGCAACTCAGCAACAATGTCTTAATTAGAATTTAATGGAAGAAATGTAACCAGTTGCAACAGCAGCTTTATGCAGTTAAGAAACCTCTACGGTCAGTTAATTGCTGGCTTTGGCTTGGGAGGAGTCCTGCATGTTGGAGTCTGTACATGTCAGTTATGTCAGAGGAACACAGAGTAATCCAAGAAGACTCAAACAAGTGGTAGCTCCAGCAGAGCACTGTGTCCCTGTGCACCATGTTACTGTCGCTGTATGTGTCCATTCTGTCAGGGTCCAGCACTGGGTTCAGCAGTTGCTCTCACTCAGGTAACAAACCCTGCCTGGACAGCAGCACCTGAAGGGTTTAAGCTCCCTGTTGATTTTAGGGATTGATTTGAGACCTGGAAGACATTGAACCAGATAGGCACCTAAGTTCAGATCAGTGTGTCAGCCAGGAGCAAAGAGGCTGCCTGAGACTAAGCTGTAGTCATTTGAACATAAACTGTTCCAGTTCCTGACCAGTACAGAGATTGGGGGACAACATTCTCCTTTACCGCTACTCCATTAATAGTGTCAGGTTTATGGAAAGTCTTTGAGAGTCAGTGGGACATTGGCATTTAACCTGCTTAAGAACTTTTGAAAATCCCTTTGGACATCCACCTAAACTGGCAGGCACGAGAGCTTTACATTTTCAAAGGCAAAGTAAGGAGATTAAGTAATTAATCCCCACAGTGTTTCTGTGATCTGGTACCATCTATAAGGATGAGGAGACCGAAATTAAGGAATTAAGGTTGCATGGAGATGTACAGAAATATGGGATCCCTTGATAATCAACCCTACAGTTATTTCCTTCCTGATAGTCTGCCTTACTGTTATTTGTAGATGATTAAAGTTGGATCCATAGACTTCCTGCACAAATGAAGTCTCAACTCTGACTCACCTGCCATCCTATTAAGAAAATATAATAGAGAATGAGGACATATCCCATGTGTTTTCTCAGGTTTCAATTGTTTCCAGGGGCCCAGGCAGCATGGAAAAGTGGTTAGTAATGCACTAACATTGAACAAAATCTTTCACAATCCATGTGTCGCTGAATGATTGCTTTTTGATGTGATGTGCAAAAAACTTTTTTTCATTTTTCCTCCCTTTTTTTAAATCTGCCTGACTCCATTGACTGAATCTCTACAATAAGAATGTAAGTTTGAGGACTTAGGTACAAAGAGGAGAGCAGCAGTTATATGCCAGTTTTCTCTGAAGTGGAGAGGTGATTTGATTAGACAGATGACAGCTGGAAACAAGTTTTGAATCTCTCTGTATTTCAGATTGGCATCATAGCCCCAGTCTGCTGCAGTCTGGTGGTTTAGAGACAGACTGTAGATAAACAATGACAAGGACTTTATCCCCAGTTCCTCTGGGGAGTGGCTGCACTGAGGAACCCTGTGCACTGAGAGCGGATGATAAGGCCTCTCTGGAAAGGTTATAAATGAAGATCAGTGAAAAACTGCAGAGATAAAGGACTGCACCTTCCATGGTGGGTGTTGTCCAGACACTGGAGTCACTCAGTAGCATGTGGTCTTGGTCAGCCCTGCTCTGCCAAGTTAGTGGGATGGCTCTTGTCCTCAGCAGAATATGCCAAATGTGGCTAAGCCCTACAAAATATGGCATCAAGACTGATAAATCCCATGTGCCTCAAAGGTAGATATCAGCCTCTATAGGCACCTACTGAGATCAAGACAATTGGAGAAATGCCATTGTGAAACTATGAGATGCCAGCTAGAGATGCCATTGCATCTCACTGGATCAGGAAAACTGTCCAGTGGTATGGAGGTCCTGTGGCCATTCCTCAGCTTGCAGAAGCAAATCCCAGGTCCAGAAGTATCTCCAGTCACTGTGCATGCAGTTTCAGGATATGGTTGGATCTAAACCGAATTCATTGTCAGCATTTATATTAAAAATGATGAAGCCAAAGATTCTTCAGCAGAAGGGAAATTCAGTTTTTCTCCCATTTTTGGGATACCTAACAGGTTGAAATAACCCAATAAAAGACTTCCTTAGAGAAGGAACATCAGAGTTCACTATGTGTCCTGTGTAGTCTTCAGCTCAGCTTTAATAAATTAATCAGTTCTGCATGAATATTCATTGAGCAGAGATGTGAGGAGCAAAGCTAGACAGATCTTAGGAAACATATTTGCTAATTTTATTTTTATAAATTATTATCATATTTTTACTCTCTTTTCCTTTTACATTTGAGTCTTAAAAATGCTTTATGATGAGTTTTAACTCCTGGTAATGCTATTCTTGATGTCTTGGCTTTAGGGGCACCTTAGAATTTTTGGAATTAATTATTTTTTAATAATTTGTTTGCAAAGCCTTTATTTTCTGGGCACTATACATCTAGGAGAGAGTTGCTGTCTTGAAGGGTGGCATTGAAGACAGCTCTGGTTGTACAGCCCAGTAGTAGCAGAAACAGAATTGAGTCCCAATCCATTTCTCTAAGCACAGGGCCATGCTGTGTTTCCAGTTGGAAAGCTCAGGTTTATTTTTTTCTTATTAATATTTCTTGGTATGTTGCATATGTGGTACTATTCCTGGCTGAAACCTGGTCTGTAGATTCAGGAGGTTTATTTTTCAGTTTTGTCAGTTCTGCTCTTGCTGCTCATTCAGCCTGGAAAGTCATTTCCCCAAGGATCTGTGGACTAATTTCAGATTCAGAAAGCTTGGGTTTCTCCAGAAATTGCTCCCCTACCTATTTTTCCCGATTCTTATGCTTTCCCCACTTGGACTCACATTTGCCCAGGAGAACCAGAGAAAGTTGGCTTTTTCTGAGCCATCTGTACAACATAGATAATACTGTCATCAAGACACTCGCAGGATTGCATTGCATTTCATCACCTAGACAGTGCTGCTCAGTGTTCATCCTGTGCTGTGTTGTCAGCTCTAAGCATGTGACCTCACTGGACTTTAAACACTTACAAAATAGGATCAGGAAATAGCTTTGTGGTTTTTTCAATGTGGAAGTCCTTTCACAATGTCTGAAGAGCCAGCAACTTTCAGTTGTGCATCCTAAAAATAATTGTTTAAAGAAGCAGACGTGTGATGACAGGATATTAGTTTAAATTCTTTAATTTTTTTCAATGATGGACAATAGTGACTTTCCTGGCTACACTGAAGTCAGTGGCAGAATTTCCAGTGAATTCATAAGGCTGGAATATACTGGTGTAGTCTTAACCACCTAAATGGTTGACAGCTTGTAAGAACTGATATAAATTTCTTAAATATTAGTAATATAAATATAAGTAAGTTTTCCCATAAAAAGTAACATGCAAATATCTCTGATTGAGGAAGATCCCTTACTTTCAGTTGTAAGCTGAAATTATCCTAATATTCAGATATACTGCAGGATTTATAAGCACTGGGGTAGAACTTTCTCAAAGTTATGGCTGGTATCTGAGAGCTGTAACATTTACAAACACTAAATGAACAAACCCATATATTTTTATGCTTGCTATTCCAGACCCATGAAACTTATCTCAAAGGTTACGAGACAAGGGACTGAAAATGATTCTATTACACAATTGCTGCAGGGAGTTGCTGAGCACGGTAATTAATTGCTGGTGTATTCATTTGCGGCAGGAGGAACAGCAGAAGGAAAATATCTAATTGAATTTGGAATTGTATTTATTCATGTATGCACTGTGGTGTTACAGCACAATTATTATCTGACACATTGGAAGCAGACTTGTGCTCCATTAGTTGCTGGAGCCATGTGCTATTATTGGATGATCTGCTACAAAAATGCACAAAACATTTATTTTGAGAGATGCAGTCAGGATTATAATTGATGCCTCACAGATCTCAGCCTGGCATTCTCCAAACCCAGCCAGAGAAGTAGGAAACTCAGCTTGGCATCCTCAGCCCCCGAAAATGCTGAGGTGTCCCCAGGGGCTGATGGAAGCAAAGCTTGGGCTCCCAGATTAGCATTTCCAGTGAGGAACTCGGGGTTTTTATCTGTGTCTGGAAGGAGACGCAGGGGCAAAGCCAGCCTGTGCTCCTTTCCAGTTTCCAGTGCAGTGCTGGCACCAATCCACAGGCAGCTGCTCATCCACCATTCCTGGCTAGAGGATCATTTCAGCAGCTATATAATATGTCAGCCAAGAGGAAGCAAGGAGAAAAAGGAAAGTAGAGTTATGAAGTTAAACCCAAGAAAATAAAAATTGCAGGCAGCTGTAGTGTGGCAATGGCTGCTGGTGAGGGTAGTTTATTCAGTGATTCTGCTGCATAGTTTCTCATAAAACCTCACAAATCCTATTCCAAGACTTTTCCCCTGAATTGTTCGCTATTGTTTGCATGAAGCTTGTGAAAACTGACATGACAACAGCTCATGTGAAGGTTTATGCTTTGGACAGCTTCTAAAAGAGTAAATATGGAGTGACTGTAGGCAGAACTGTGGTGGTGTGCCAGTGTCACCCTCCCAGGAATGAGGGAAATACCGTGTACTTTGCATCTCATTAACCACTGCTCAGTTGTAATTCCGACCCCAGCAAGCTCAGCCATGGAGAGCGTCGTGGGAGAGCGGAGGTGGGATGTGCACGATCTGACAACACTCCAGATGTTGTAAGCAGGAAGATGTGGAGCATATCCCACCCTGCCACAGAAGGCAGTGGGGACCAGGCTCTTCCCATGCCCATCTTTCATCCACAGCATTGTCCCTGCGAGTGATGAAGAGCTCCGTCGTGTCCTTGTGCTGCAAAGAGCAGTGCCCAGCCCTGAGGAGCCTCATGGGTACCAACATGGTGGCCTCTAGAGTGAGGTTGTTTTACACAAAGGAGTAGGAGAATCAGGTTTGGAATGATTATTCCTGAGGATTTTAAAAATAAACCAACAGCTTCCTCTAGGCCTTCTAAACAAACAGCCTAAATGAATGTGAAATTAACCTTTCCTTCCTCTCAATCTGATGAAAGAAACAAATGGAAGTGATGACAGGATTATATTACTCTATTAATATGACAGATTCTAATTTGTGATAAGAAAGGAATCTCATTCACTGCTTTATTACTTTCAGAAATTCTAAAATCAATGCAAGATATGCCATAAACATCATTCTTGGCAGGCACTCGAGGTGAACATATAACTCAAAGGTAGCTTGAGCTGAATTCTGACCAATTTAGCAAGTAATAAGCAAGGTGATAAGAACATTAAAAAGAAGAGACAGTTACAGAGTTAGGAACAGATGGTAGCCATAAATAATGCTGAAATAATAATAATATTTTATATTTATATATGATGCATTTCAGTCTGGAAAATCCCACAGTGCTTTACAAAACTGAATTTAAAACACAAACCTAAACTGGAATGCACCATTTCTGGTGTGAAATATGACAGTTGTTAGAGAGCCCAAGCAATGCCAAGTCGTTTGGGACAAGAAGAGAATAAGAATTTTAGTTCATTGCTGCTGCACTAAAAGCTTGAGCTGATTTTTATTTCATTCCTCTCTTCTAATGTATTAATCTATCATCACCGCTAGCATCTGGATATTCTGCTGTAATACATCATTATTATCCATAAAGAACACTGTCTTTACTGTTAATGATATCAGATGTACTGTTGACTTTATTTATTGAAAACTCTAAATGATCAGCAATTTGGCATTCTCCAATGCACAAAAAAAAAAAAAAAAAAAAAAAATAAAAAAAAAAAAATTACATTCTCAGCAAAAATATCTCCCAAGGCCAAGTAGCAGCAGTAGTTAGCATGTCCTTGTGCAGGGAATATTAACTCCCATGTCAGTCTAAATTCTGAAACCCTTGTCTTTCCCTGCAGAACATAACTGCTCCTTCCAAACACTTATGTAGCTCAGCCCAACTTGAAGCTGTCTTCTGATCTCAGATAAACCCAGGCAATCCTTCTGGCTTTAGTGGGATTATGCCAACATGAGTGAAACTAAAATTTACCCCACAGTATAGGAGAGCTGATAGGTGCATAAGGCACTGTGTGATGTTTGAAGGCTGCAATGGAAAAGTGCTGGAGGATAAGAGGGAAAAACCATACGCTGTGTACACAGAGAAATGGAAACTATTTAAAGTGGCTCCAGCCTCAAATATTCTGTGTAGTCCCTTCACAAGGAGAAAGATGTTACATGATAGCCTGGATATTTGAGTGATTAGGCTCTGCATTGTAGAAACAATAGAAAATAGAAAATATTGAGTGCTTCTGAGTGGTGAATGACACAGTCTTAGTTGCAGGAATCATGAAAAAAAGGTCAAGAAGGGATATTGGTTAAAATATTTTAATATTTTCCCATTCAGGCCTGTAGGAGTCATAGCCAGTGTTTTCCAATTCCAAGCTTGCATTTTCAATAATGGCACCTGCAAGGACTCTGTGACAGATAAGCTTTACATCAAACTTGTGGCAACTGCCCTGGAAATAGTAGAATTACTGTGGGGTACAGGATACTCTGGAATACTGGAATGTTTCTTGAAAATGGAGTGTTCCCTTGGAAAAGCAGAAGAAAATTGGTGACAGGGCTTTATCTAAAATTAACTTTTTAACCCTTCTTGAAAGCTATGCTGTCTTTGCACTCATTGAACAGTTGTGCCTCTCTAAAAGTGGGCTGGATTTTTCATTCACAGGAGTTCTGTGCTGGCACTCCACATTGTGGTACTCTCAGGGCCATTTGTAAAAATACACTGGGTAAAATCAGATGCCCCATAAATTAGCAGAATTTAAGCTGGTTCCACTGGATCCAGGTTCAATTCTACTGTTTTTCATTTAAACAATGTGGGGTTTTGAATGGAAAGGAAGAAGAGAGATATAGAAATTAAATTGTCACATACATAGCAAATATTAGCATAAGTATAGCTTCAGGTTACTGAACAGTTGTCTCAGATGTCAGAGAAAATAGAGTTTTGTTCATGACATGTAAGATACACATTGAAAAGTCCACCCTTAATCCAGCATGTAACTACTTGCCAGGAAATGCAGGTATTTGCTTTAACTATGGCAAATTTTGTAGGAATTCTTGGACTGTCATCTTAGGTGACAAACTGTAACTCATATTTAATTCTTATTCATGCCAGCAGGATGCATATAAAAGTATACACATACCTACATGGATGGACTCACTAGTGGTATTTGGGACTATTGCAAAATTTAAAAATTTCTTAATTTTAGACCTGTCTTTATGAGACATTGGGCAGTCTCGTGTTAATTTGTTATTTTACAACACAGTGGATTGGCTTCCTGATTTACTTGTGCAGTTGCATATCTGCAGTGCACCAGACTTTAGCTGCAAGTTTAAATTAAAATTTATATTTCAAAAATACAGGATTGGTGACATTGATACTCTGATTTCCAGGGCTTTGTGTCACCATCTCATAGCCTTGAAGTTGATGCCTAGAAGTTGTGTTGGACAGGGACTGTCCATGTAGGCTCTGGGCAGTGAGCCTGGTGACCTCAGGCTGCCTCCTGATGGGGACATGTCCAGGGCTAAGGAGTCTGTCACTGTAAGTGACCCTTGTCAACAACAGCACGAAGACTCTGAGTTTGGAGTGGACACGGAGGTACAGCACATCTCCACACCACCACACAGAGATAGGCAGCTGGCACCTTGCATCCTACCTCAGATCTGTCAGGCTCAGGAAACCCTCCTCTCCCCCCAGAGTCAGTTTGGGTTCAGAAATGGGGAAGCTGCTTTGATGTGGGGCGGTGTCCGATAGCAGCTGTGCCGTGCTGCATGGTTGGTTCTTCACAGCAAGGCAGGCTGGCCCTGCGTGCCAGACTCCTCTGACTACACAGACTCCCTTGGGGATTCTGACTTCTTTGAATTTCTTTTTTCTCTTCTCACCTGAGCTGAGGCAGGAGGAAGAGAAAGATGTGTTTAGTTTATTCTTGCTGCTGTCTCTGCTCTACCTTTCAGGCCTGTCAGTGGGGTAAGATACTCAAATGCTAAATTTGTATGAAAACACAGACTCCAAAAACTTCCATTTTAAAGTGCATTTTAGTTCAGCTTATAAGAAATGGGTCATTCAGTAGCCTGCTTTCTGGGTATTGTGTTAGTTGTGTTTTGTCCACAGCCTTATCTTTTCAACACAGACTTCCAGCTTTTAGGAAACCGGTTTGCAGGTCAGTCTGCAGGTACCTAAATATTTCTGGCTGTTTTAAAACTTCGTACCAGCTGGAATTAAGAAGAAGGTCTGAACATAAACATACACTACTGCTAACTTAATCACTTTATATAAACTCCCTTTGGATGATCTCTTTTGTCCCTCTTCTGGAGGGTGACATTTTTTCTCCCAATCTGTGGTGAGACCACAGTGAGCTATCTGACCACAGGAACTGCTGCACCTCTCTCTGCTCGCTGCAGATTAGGAGCATGGGAGGCATCTCTGGCTTCTCTTTTTTTCTTTTTTTCCCCTCCCTGTGTCTTACTTGCAGGATGGTTGAAAAAGGACAAGGTTGAGATATTTCCTGAATGTTGCACTGTGCCTTGCCCCACGTGGTGCACAGAGGAGGTGCGGAGAGAGGATGAAAAGAGCTGTGGGACAAACTTGGCTCTTGTGACATGCAACTGCTCAGAAAACAGAGCGTCAATGGAGATCAGGGCTTCAATACACTCAGGTTGGAGGAGGCAGGGCTGTCAGATTTTCCTGCACCAGCCTGTGGAATACTTGCTGCTCCACATGATTTCTGTTTCTGTCTAGAAAAGTCTTTTTTACAGTAGGAAAAGCATCCTATAAATATTCTGTATTTATTATTTTGCTAGAGTTTATTCAGTATGTTGAACTTAGATCAATAAAATGAGGAGAAGGGGGGAAAATACCCCAAGATAAAAGAAACTTGGAGAGCTGTGCATTCCAGAATAAACACAGCACTCCTTGACGTGGTACAGGCACTGTTTGTGCCTGGCTTCCCAATAGGGGTTCTTGCACATCCAGTAACTTTGTTTGTATTTTGTAAATTAGCAGATGGCTCTTTGATACAAAGGAGAATGTGTTCCCACATCAGGTCGAGTATCTCTCTTCCTCTCTTTCCCCTCCTCTGGTATGAAACAAATCAAAGAAGACACAACCACAGTTGCCAAAAGTAAGGCAGATATGGAGCAAAGAAAAAAATATGTGTAAGTTAACTGTAAAATTCAATTGACACTGACTGCAGTAAAGCAAAGAATAAAACTGATACTCAGATATCAAACACTTCTGAGCTCCAGGTACACCAGGTCACTTTGTGTAACCCTTTTTTCTATTTCCTTCCTGCAGAAGTTGCCTAAATATCAGCTGTGGGAATTACTCGGGAAAGAGTCACTGCTGAAGTGGGAGAATAATTTTGTACCTGTCATATAACCATTTCATAGAATCATTTCATTTGAAAATGACCTTTAGGATCATCAAGTCCAACGTGTAACCCAGCACTGCCAAACCCACCACTAAACCATGTCCCCAAGTGCCACATCTAGACATCTCTTAAATACCTCCAGGAATGGTGACTCAACCACTTCCCTGCGTAGCCTGGCCCAGAGCTTCACAACTCTTTTGGGGAAGAAATTTTCTCCAATATCCAACTTAAACCTCCCCTGTTGCAACTTGAGGTCATTTCCTCTTCTCCTGTCACCTGTTCGCTGGGAGCAGAGCCCGACCCCCACCTGGCTCCATCCTCCTGTCAGGGAGTTGTGGGGAGCAAGAAGGTTCCACCTGAGCCTCCTTTTCTTCAGGCTGAGCCCCCCTGCTCCCTCACCATTCCTGGTGTTCCAGACCCTTCCCCAGTTCTGTCGCCCTTCTCTGGACCTGCTCCAGCCCCTCACTGCCAGGATGGAGCCTGTGTCCTACTCGGTGATGCATGCAAGGCATCGTGCCTATTTGCCAGAAGTTGAGCTTGATCTTGGCTGGAACTTCAAGGCAGTAATTTCAGTAAAGTAACAGCAATTAAATGAGACACTTAGAGACTACATCTGGATAAAGCATATTCCCCATTGTTCTAAAAATCCTCTTTTTAATTGCTACTCTGAAATTTCTTTGGAAATATTATTGCTGCATTAGTCAATTCTCTCCTTGTTTGCTTGAACTCTTGTCTATATGGATAGCATGATGATAAATTATTATGTGTTTCTTTCTGCTTGTGTGTGTAAACTAAATATATAAGAGGAATGAGTGTTCTTTAGGGCTGGCCTTCACTTTTTGATCTATTTGTACAAGACCTGGTATTCTTGGGTCCTAGTCCATGATTGAACTGTACAAGCACAATGGCACTGCAAATAAATAAATTGCTACCCTGAAGATAAAATTGTATTTACTTGCACTTTTCCCTACAGGTCTTTGCACCAGAAGTCTTAAATGAAAAAGTACTTCCTCTGCTATTCCTACATCTTCTGTATCCATGTCTGGCTCCACTGACCTGACTGACAGTGGAGTATTTGTCTTTGGCCCTAGTATGAGTGAGGACTCCAATAGCTGTGATGGTTTAGAACAAATGAGTAAAAGGCTTTGTTCTCCTGAAGCTTTGCCAGACATGGAGCTTGTGTCCAAAGGTGGAACAAGGTATGGCTGCTTTTCCCTTGAGCACTGGGTAGCAGTTAAGGGGAAAATTTGCCAAAATACTTACACAGAGACTAAAAGGGTAGGATAAAACCAAGATGGATTTAATGCTCATTAACAACAAGTATTACTCTAACCAGAGGAAAAAAAATAAGAGAAAAATTTGCATTATATATAGGAGAAATATGTACCATGGAAAAGTGCATATCCAATACTAAGCATGGGCACAAGCCCAACCCTTCTTATTTTACAATCATTGAGAGAGTCTCCTTTGACTTCCAGGGGACTTGAATGAGATCCAGCTCCAAATCTGGGTTTCTTAGCTCGTGAATACTCCTCTTGAAATTAATGACATTTCTCTAACTGGGAAAGTAAGACAGATTTTTGGTAGTACATCTCTTGCCCTCAGCACTTCATCATACGATTTGAGAGAGTGCCATTTCAAGGTAATGCCTGGTATTGACATGCATAAATCTACAGTGATTTATTCTGTTTTCTAAGGATGGGAGTCTTAGGACAAATATAGGGAGATAGCTGAACTATCTGGAGAAGTCTAAGGAGTCACCAATCTACTCTCTAAATGTTCCTAATATAATTCATCGTGTGAACAGGAGATAAATCATACATTGGATTAATTTGCTCATTTTGAGTGTTTAGTGACTAATCCATCCATGGGCACTCCTCCTTCCTGCTTTGTATTTATCACCTGAGTATAATTGTGTAGGTATTTGTAAAGGGTAAATCAGACTTGAGAAATGGGAATGTGTCTCTGCACATTGCAGCTCCGTGTCCTGAGCAGTGATGCAGCTGAGGCAGGTCACAGAGATTCCATGGGATTTCTACAGCGGTTTTTTTTGATGAACATGTAAGACCTTTTCACTGAATACAGTGTGTTCTGAGTAAAAACACAATTCCTGACTGTTCCTTTGACATGCAAGTGTGAAACTAATTTTCTGCCACACAGAAAACATGAACGGTGTAAAATTTGCATTTTTCATGAATATTCATTTAATATTTATAATTATTTTAGTCTTGCTTACATACTCCTCTTGTTTTCTAATATTCAAACCAGCTTTTTAGTAATTAATTTGAATTTTGGTACTAGCAAGTGGCGTCTCCTCTGAAGCCTATTACAAACATGGCACATTGTTCTAAATTGCATAATAAATAATCGTCTAGAACGGTGACACATTCAGCAAAATGGCTCTACTCCTGTTTGACAGGGTGAACGCCTATGTGCTTTTCAAAGCAACTAGTTTAGCACTCTTCATTTACAAAGAGGGAAGGGAGAGGAGAGAGAAATGCTACTCTGAGAACAGCTTGTCTCATGTTGACCTACTTTCTCCACCAATCTGCGTGCAGCCGGAGCTGCTGTTGTGTTGACACTACATATCCAAGCTAAAGCAAAACCAGCAGAATCCGTGGCCTTAGAGATTGGCTCTAGAGATGACAAAAGGCCTTCTGGGTTTGATATGGCTTTTGGATGTGCAGGCACGGCAGGACTGGGATAAAGCGAGCTGATTTTCAAAACTGACTCCTGTGCCTCCCCTTTCCTGTGAGATCTGAAGTAGATTTTGCTCACCTAACAAGGCAACTCTGTGTCTAATCTCTGAGGTACATTTATGTCTAAAGCAGGTGGTGTTGGTCCAGGGAGGGTCTCCTTATCTGCATGGGAGATGTGGTCACAGAACTAAATTTTTTACTCTTATCAGCATTTTCTCTCCTGCCAGGAAAATCAGAAAACAAAGGAAAAGGGGTGTGCCTATGAGAAATGCAGGGATGCCCGTTTTTCATCCCTATCTTTGATTCCCTTTCAGTCCCTAGAGATTATTTGCAGAGGGTGAAAATCAGGGTAACCATAGAGCTCCCCTAATCTCATACAGAGGGGAGAAGTTCTGCACTGAGCCTGCAGACCAGGAAAGCAAACCTTTTTTTGTATCTACATATCTATGCAAGGGTTAACTTTGTACTTGTTGGAAATGATTGGATCTGGAGGTTCAATTCATGATCTTTGGGTTTTGTTTTTTACTAGCTATCATTAATTTTTGAGAGGACATCATTTTTGATGCACTTCACATCTACAACTGTTACGGTCCACAGTGGGAGGAGGTGCTGCTACCTCTTGAGAAATGGGAGTAAAAAAATATGTTGTGTTGATCTGCATCAGTTTCATCATTTCAACCAATGTTTTAACAAAAGCTGATCTGTGCTGTACAAAGCAAATACTACTTCTTTGCCCCTGAGAGCCTCATGTCCTTTAATGGAAATGAATACAGTTTTATTCTTAGCAGCTTCTTGCAGAAACCTCCAGTAATGTGACTTTTCTCCAAAATGTCTTTTTTATGACTAGTTGTAACTTAAAGCAAGAACCCTGTTAATTCTGAGGAGAAAGATGCTAAAACTTTTGTTTCAAAACCATGACAATTCCTTTACACCTTTCTGAAGATTTCTTTTTACAGTAACTTTTTTTTTTAGTTTTTTTGCATCTCCTCTAACAAGGGTATCTGTGATAGGACACTGGAAAGATGTCTTGAGATCCATTTATTTATTTAGGTCCTAAAGAATTAAGTTGACCTCAGTTTAGTAGAGCAAATAAAATAATGAGACAAACCAGAACCTTTAAAAATACCTAAATCAGGTCTAGTAGAAACTACTTATTGCTGGGTGAAATGTTACTGGGACTTTCTGGTACTTTTTGCTGGAGCCCTTGGGGGCAATTACAGCACAGTGCAGTGGCACAAGAACATCAAGTTCACTAACCTCCCTCACTCTGTGTCACTCTCATCCCACAGCATCCTGACTTCTATGAGCTCTTATGATCTGCTTTTAAAGTGGAGTGAAACCAGCAGCATAGGATGGACTATGAGTCCTTGGGTAAAGCCAGCCCAGAGCACCAAGTGTAGTTGTTACACTGAACTTCTTTCTCACAGAGATTTGGAGATTTTAAAATTCACTTAATGCAGCAGGTTCCACTTCTCCCAGGAACACACAAGTGGGTAAAAGTTTGGCATTTGTCATTCTGCTGAATCTGTGTTCTGGGGTAGAGGCTTTCCTCTCCTCCCCGTTAAGACCTCTCTGCTGACACTGCCTATTGCTAAATGCTTCTTGGTTACCCAAATTTGCCAGCTGATAAGTCGTGTAGGCCACTGGGGCAGGAAGCTTCAGGGGCTGTTTTCAGTGGCTGCTCCCTGGTTTTGAGAGGCTGCGGTTTGAGGGTTTGGGTTTGCATGCGTCTCTTGCAATGCTGAACCTCACTGCCTTGAGAACACCTCATGATCCAAAAGTTCCTACACCTCTGAGCCATGTAATGCAATTGAGAGCTCTGAGGTGGTAAGAACTGCTGTTATTCTAGCCCTCAAAAACTCAGGTACTTTTTGTTGAATTGTCTGAATGTATGCTTGATAACTGGCATAATGCCTGTGTCCTTTGATTTCAATTAGGGAACAACAGCTTTCCCATTGATATCTGTTAGGAATTAGGTAAAGTCAGAGGTAAGACACTGGAAGGAAAGTGATGATGAAAATATAGGTGGATCAGGTGAGTTTTAGACATCAGGGAGAATCACAGCAAAATAGATTGGTTCCCTATACCTGCTATTTCTTTTGTCTGTGCTATTTAATATTTCTCATTAATTTACATTTATTTTTAAGCTTTTTAAAGCTATTTCAGGAATTCTTGTAAAGTACAGATAATGGTGGGAACCGAGAGTCATAAATTCTAGTCCTACCTTTCTTTCATCCTTATTTGGTGATGTCTGAGCTTGAGGAGCCAGGACAATGTCCAGGCTCTCCATGGTGTCACAAGACCAGTGCATGAACATCTCTCCCTTCCTTACCTTGACATCTATAGAAACCCACAGCTGAAAATGCATTTCAGGCTAATCCAGATAAATCAACGAGGTGTCTTGTCTGAGTAGTCTGATGGTCAGGACCCTCCTGCTCTACAGAATGAAGAGGCAGCTTGCAAAAAGCTTGGGTAAGGTGCTTAGTCCTCCTGCTTCAGTTTACTGTGCTGTGCCAGTAGTCATAACCCTCACTGACTGACACCAGGATTAATTCCTTAATGTCTGGAAAGAGATTTGAGAACCTAAAGCAATAATTTTACAATTATGCTTAATCAGCACTGTGCATTTAATGTTTATGTTATTATATGAATGTTCATTGACAAATTAAGGACACATTTTAATACTCCATTAGAAAAATCAGTAAATATAAAGTCTTTGTTCATCAGTATGTGGTTTATGACCCTGTACCAGCAATGCTCTACCTTGTCTTTTATGGATGTCGACTGGAGGGACACGATGCTTTAGTGACTTCTCAAGTAGCAAAGTTCACAGCCCAGTTCCTTCTCAACATTAGAGGATTGATTTGATTGTGGTGGGTTTACTTCTGCTGAAAGCACAATCAATACCTTGTATTTTCAATACCATGAAGATAAAGAAGCACATTACATTTTTCAGCAGTCGTATCACTTCCAGCAGGAATAAAACAAACAAACATTTCTATCTGTTTACATGAATAGACTTTCAAGTGTATCCTCTAGTTCCCCTGGGAGGTTATTTTTAAAACTTACATCATTGGAAGACAAAAATGAGTTAGTGAAGTGCCTTTTTAAAGTATTCCGTGAAATACAGGTTCCCATCCTGCCGAAGTTAGCTGCTGCACATGGACTCTGTGTGACCGGCACCGGACTGGTGACCAGACCTGTCAGAAACCTGGGCTGCACTGCCTAACATTGCCCATGGCCTGCTTGTACTGGCTTTTGTCTCAAGCAATGGGTGTCTGTTCAGAAGGGCCTTCCCTTCTGCTCAAAGCTGACCACCACAAGGGTCCACCATGGAGGTCTGGTTTGGGGGTGCTGCACACGAGCTGTCCTGGGCTGCCCCTCTGCTGTACTCAAGTTCTTCTGGGTGCTGTGAAAGCTGGGACCAACTGTGCAGGCACAACTAAAACCATATCTGGAACTTGTGTGCTGCACCTAAAGTCTCTAATTCCTTTAGTCACTCCAGTAAACCTCTTCCTGCAACAAGCATCCACTAGGAGTTGCTCCTGCCCAAAAGAGACCTGTAGGAGAACATCAGTGTCAGAAAGGTTAAGTAACTCAGTCCATAATTGCAAGGACATGTCTATAATTTCAAATTCTCTGTGCAGAAAAGGAAGGCTTTTTTTTCCCCATCAGAGCACGTGGCAATAGAATATGGCCATCCTGTACAAGTCTTGTAAGTGTAATAGTTTCCTCATTTGACACAGATTTTCAAGCCAAGGTGATTAGTAAGTCATAAATATAATGCTAAAGTGATCCTTAAAATAAACAACATTCCTTGATTTTAAAATCCCGGGAGATGAGGTTTAATTTCTCTAACCAATCTGGGAATGTAAAAGATTTTCCTGCAGTGCCTTATTGATATAATTTGACCTTGCTCAGCACTGGAGCTCCCTGATGGAGGTGTGGGGGGAGGAGGGGTGTGTGGGCACACATGCAAAGTGCTCTTACTATGCCTGTATTCAAATTCTAATTCCATATTCTTGTAAGACCGATCTCACTGGGAACCAAAAATAGCACAGACGGAAAATATGCTCACAAGATGATTGTCACGCAAATAAGAGGAGTTTCTCTTTAACCCATTCTCTTATCAGCTGAGCTCTCTGCAGGCTCCTCATCTTCTGCTGGTGCTTTGCTTTAGCCATTGGCCGAGAATCTATTCATGAAAAGCAGCAATTTAACGGCAATAAATATCTCTGTGGTTGACAGTGTGCCACTAAGCTGGATTTAATGAAGTGTGCTTACCTTGTTTTAACAATATAAAAGTGTTGCTTCAGCGACGATAATTCGCTGTCTTTGTAACAGGGTGTGTTTGGAGTTTTGGTGAAACTGTTTTTCTGGGTCTTTTCTAGCTTTTAACATGCCCTGTTACATCTGCTTCTGCTCTGTTCCTTTCAGTGAGATAGCACAAAATGCATGTCTAACCCAGGTTCTTCCTGCCAGTCACAATTTCCTGTAGAGAAAGAGAAGGTGAATTATTTGTGATGCCTTTATTTATTTTTATTACTGCTGAACACACAAGCCTTGGTTTTGAAAGAGACTGGGCTGTGTTAGGCATTATAAATACACAGAATAAAAAGGTTTTCCTTTCAGAAAGCCTATCCTCTATGTAGTGGAGGGGGATGACAGAGAATGCTGGTGGAGGGTGCAAGAAAACCACAAAAAAATTTTATTCAACACACAAAGCAGCCGAGCAGTTGTCTTTATATAGGCACTGGCCAAAGTAGAGGCATGAGGAAGAGAAAACCTGAATTCACTTGTTCAAAGCTCCAGTGAGTGGTGTGACCTGGCAACACCTGCACATCTGAGGTGGAATCTGATCAGTGCAGGAAACAGATCCACCAGAGAAGGGGCCCAAA
The DNA here is from genome assembly GCF_000738735.6 of Corvus cornix cornix. Taxonomy (NCBI): domain Eukaryota; kingdom Metazoa; phylum Chordata; class Aves; order Passeriformes; family Corvidae; genus Corvus; species Corvus cornix. Next base: position 5,066,176 of record NC_046341.1, read on the forward strand.
GGGTGGAGAAGTGGTGTGTTAGAGAAGGGGGAGGTGACAAAGGGAAAGAGGAGATTTGATCCCATGGGCCCCATTTTATCCAGGTTGTTTTGCGGGAAATGCACTCTGTGGAGTGTTAACAGTGCTCTTCAAATGAGCTGTTCTGTCAAGATGGCATTTTACAGTGGTGTGTTAATTCCTGGATTTCCATGATAGATATTTTCATACGAATAAAAGCTACCATCCTGTTCTTTCATTTGAATTTGTTTATAGATTATGAAGAAGAGCTGATGGTTGCATATTTACCACACAACAGATGTTCAAAGTTCTCAGGCACATCATCTGCCCAATTGCCCATGGCTTTGTCTATTCCAATTATTTTTTCCCATATGTACACATTGGGTCGCATTCCAGCTCTGAGACAAAGGGGTTTATTTTTTTATTCTTCTCCAGAACTACTGAGGTCCTTTGGGCTTCTCACAAGGCCTGTCACATCCCAAAGAGACCCAAAAACTTGCCCATGGCAGTAGCCTGTAAGGGAATGACTGACAGGCCCCCAGTCAGATTGTCTGGTGATACCTCTGCTATGAAGCTTTTAATTTTGGGTGTGATCCTCAGCTTGCTCATGCTGCTTTATTCCAAAAAGGATGCTATCCCTTGGATATTCCACCAAGGCTCCCTCATGCTGGCTGTCAGAGAACTTGGAAAAAACAGACCCAGGAAGTTGCTGGACCAGCTAAAGTGGGTAGAGTATATGGGCAGAGCTTGAGTGCAGGAACAGAGAGGGGATGAATGCTGCCCCCAGAAAAGCAAATAAGTTTTTACTGTCATAAGCAGCTGAGGAATTGCTATCCTCCCTTCTTTTTGGGTATGATAACCTTGGATGTCTCTGTGAGACAAGGGCTGCCAGTGAACCTCAACGCTGAGAGGGATTTGGGAGATACACTTCCCTGAGAAGAGAAGATGCTGCTGCGGACCTGCCTGGTGATACCTTGGCTCTTCCTGAAGCAGGGTGAGCTGTTTTCTTGGGATTTGGAAGCAGGCCCCACACGTTTTCCTTGCAGGCTGAGCTAATGTGCTGCTCAGGTCCCCTCTGTGTTTTTGTGTCCTTGGCAGGAGCCTGTGCTGAGCAGCGCTTGCTGCTGCCGCTCTGGTGAGAGCAGGTGAGGCAGGAAATCTCGGAGCAGCCACACTGGTAGTGGAGCCCTGACTCAGAGCGATGCAGTCCTGCAGGGAGTGAGATGCCATCAGAATGCAGAGTAGGCTGCAAAAACGTTGCACAGAGCAAAGAGAACACAACGAGCTCAGAGCAGCCGGGTTTGACATTGGACAATCAACCAGGCACGGTGCAGCCAGCCTGGGATCATCAGCCATGCTGAGAGGCAGGGATAATTAGGCAGACACAGAGATACCCTGCAGATATCCTTCTGCAGCTCTTAACTATTCTTAGGAAAGTTTTCCTAACATATAGCTTTTATATTGCTCCCTCTGAATTAAATGAATTCCTATGTTGTCGGTCTCATATTCTTGTTTACCATGTAGGAAGATCCTATCATATTCTCCTGAGCCTCCTCTTTTCCAGACCGAGCAAATAGTGAAGAATTCAGCCTTGCCCTATAGGAGAATATTTTCCTTTAAAATTTGTCTGCATTTTTGGTAAAATTTGATGTTTCAAATCTTACCCTAAGAGAAGTTTCACTAACGCTTAATGAAAGGAAATAATTGCTTCCGTCATCTGACACAGATTGGTCGTATTAATACATCATTGAATGATCTTTGCTTTCTTTGTTGCAGTGTGTCAGTGTTGAGTCATATTCCACCTGGGGTCCTCCATAACTCTCAGCACTCATTTTGCAGTACTCTTCTTTAACCAGTTTTTTTTTTTGCATTTGTTCATTTGACTTCTCCTTCATTTCCTGCTACTTCCCACTTGCTTTTGTTGAATGTCTTGACTTGATCTAAGGGTCTTTATTCTATTCATCAAGACTGTTCTGAATTCTAGGAGAGCCTTTCAAAACAGTTACAACCTTCCCCAGCATCTGCACCTTCTGCACTGTCCTTTCTATGAACTGAGTCACTTGTGAGAACACTGAATCGACCTGGATTCAGGACAGGTCCTTAGGGGACCTTGCTTGATGCATCCCGCTACTCTCAATAACTGTGGGAGGAAAAATTGGTGTTTGAGCAAAAGCTTTGGCCTTAATTTGGGCATTAGGGCAGCTCATGCTGCCATGTGAAGCAAAGCCTTGGCTTCATAAAATGGGATGAACAGGAAAATACACGAGCATCATCTGTACAAACTGTCCCAGTGCCTTTGCCCTGCCCAGCACACAGTGCCACGCACCGCCTTCGCTCCCTCAATCCACACACTGTCTCGAAGGGGGTTATAAATATACATCCTCCTTCAGTTGGAGAAGGAAGAAGAGGATGCAGATGGGTGAGAACTGTTCCAGTGAAGCTCGCACTCTCGCCCGGCGCATAATGAGATCAGAATGCAGGCAGGAATGTGTGGAGGAGTGGAGCTGGCAAGGATTCACCAGTCTGAATTATTCTAAGCCTATTCTATCCGTAATCAAACCATTTTGCTTCTTTATTTTATGTTTTTTGGTGTGAAAGGTGCTTTATGGAGCTTTTTCTGTTGGAACATAAAATTCAAACTCTTTTTACTACAGGAGAAAATTCTAGTTGACAGGATATTTCTCTTTGGGTGAGTTTTTGGTGGGCTGGGCTTCTTGTAGTATCCTTTGCTCTGGTTATTTCAGAGCACTTGGCATTTCCCTGCTATGTAGCCAATTTACTGGATGCTGGAAAGTATGAAATTGGATCTTTAAAAGGATCCTGGATCATTTCTGATGCTAATATAAATCTTAAAAAAACCCCCAAACAGAAAAGGGGTGGGCAGACCCATATCACATGAGTTATCCAGACTTGTTTACATCCTGATTTGCAAAAGATACAGCTTGACCCCAGTGTAACCTTGAAGTCTACACAGGGAGAGGAAGTACTATGTAAATTAGAGAAGCCAAAACAAAACAGGCAGACAGAAGCTGAGTGTACAGAACAAGCCAGGGAGCCACTCTACAAACACTTTGCTAGGGAGCAGAAATGTGCACAATAATTTGGGTTTGTTTTTTTTTTTTTTTTTTACTTTCTGGGATATAAATGGCTGTGAAAAAAGCCTTTGCTACGAAAAAATGGCCACACCCATTTTCCATAGTGTAGGAACAGTGTGTTTTCCTGCACCAACCATGCCCTCCCAGCGAAGTCCCGCCTCACAGAGGACCAGTTCAGAGTGCCCAGGGAAACATCCTTGTGCCCAAGCTTTTTGGCTGCAATCTAAATGGGTTTTAAAGATGACAGTGGTGTCCCGAGGGCCCTGCCAGGGCACCAAAGCAATGCACACTGCCTAAAAATGCTTAACAGCGAATGGCTGCTGGTGGTGAGCAATTCTTGTATTAGTCACTCATGGTGTATAAAGAAGGGGGAGAGCAGACCAAAGGCTGTGCATCATCCAGGAGTTCTTCAGCACCACTGGGGTCATGCAGTTCACTCTCCAGTTGTGCACTGGGACACACTTGTGTGGCCAACCCATGAAGAGACTGAGAAACAGATCTAGAAGGAAAATAATGTCATTTTTGCAGTGAGTTAAAAGATTTCCACCCCACTTAACTTTTAGCTGTTCCTAACTCTGTACTTCCACTCCTGAAATTCCAGCCATGGCTGAGCCTCTCCACGCTTTTGACACTGCCTGGTATCTTCCTCTTGTGCCTCACTGGCACTGTGGTTTAGAGAGTGGAGTCACCTGAGGACTTCTGTGAAGTGATGCATCATCACTTTCAGCTCCCTCACAGGATCTCATGACCTCAGAAGCAGCACAAAGGAGGTCAGAGCATGGCACCTGGCACAGCACCAGCTGCAGGTTGGCACGGCAGCAGCTGAGTGTGTCTTGTGTCTAACCACAACCCCACTGAGCTGCTCGGTGTCTGTGGGTGCAGCTTTCTCAAACATTCCACCATGTTAGGAGAGTGTTATTCCCTGCCTTGTTATTTGGAATTGATTTTAGGAGAGGGAAAGTGATTCCCATGCAGTCACCTCTTGGCTCTTGAACCCACAGAACTGTTAATCTCTGAATTTCAATCTCTGGATGGAGGACAGAGCGCAGCAGTTGTGAGCAGTGTTTTAAGCCTGGTGGAGCAAAATTGTTTAGTCTGCTGCAGGCAGAGGCAGAGCCCAGTAGAAGTATGGCTTGTGGCCAGCACCGTGTTCACAACCAGCAAAGTTTAGGAGGCAGCAATGAGGTAAAATGGGCTCAAAAAAGGAGATAACTCCATGCTCCTGAATTGCAAACATCCTTCCCAAAATCTCCATTAAAACAAATTCTAAGCCCCATTACTTTACTGCAGTGACTGGGGAGAGTTCTTACCCAGGTGAGCATTGTCTGCTTCCAGGAACAGCAGGTTTTCTTTCACCTGACATTAAATTTATTGCTCCTGAAGAAACCAGAGTTGTTCATGGAGCAGTATTGACCTGAGTTGGGCCCAACCATTTCATTCCTCGGCTCATCCTGGGCTTACCAGGGGCCACACTCCTCAAGCCTTTCTCAAGATGCTGTGAACGGTCCACTTGGGAGTCAAGTGCTATTCATGAAGAGCCCCAGTGCCAGAATTTGTTGCTGCTGTTGAGAAATAAGAAGTATATTGTATGTAATGATGTCTGTGAACTTAGCCCTTGGTTGCCTGCTGTCTCCTATTGGCTACACACACATGATGTACACTGGTGCTTTTCTTTGTCAGAAAACCATCACTGTTTGAGGGTAAAAATGACATTTTGGTATGCATATATATATTGAAGCAAAATATGTTTCCTATGAACACTAATTTACATAAGAGTCTTGCTTTAAATGCAGAGATTGTAGTCATAAAAAGTTTCTGCAGCCACTGAACTGTGTTTGTACAGGAGAAATTTTAAAGAAAAAGTAAGTGTGGGAAGAGCAATGAATCTTAAAGGCAAAGGCAGCAAGGGAAGTTAAGGAAATATTAAGGCAATCAGAGTTACCCTTTATTCCTTGCACTGTAGGTCTGTCAGTTTTCAGGAGTTTGAGTATAGGAAAAAATCATGGAATCAGAGAGTGGTTTGGGTTGGAAGAGGCATTAAGGATCATCTGGTTATACCCCACTGCCGTGGGCAGAGACACCTCCCACTACACCACTGGTTGCTCCAAGCCTCATCCAACCTGGTCTTGAACACTTCCAGGGATGGGGCAGCCACAGCTTCTCTGAGCAGCTTCTACCAGGGCCTCACTACCCTCACAGGAAAGAATTTCTTCCTAATATCTTATCCAAACCTGATGTCTTTCAGTTTGAAGCCCTTCCCCCTTGTCCTGTCACACATGCCCTTCCCAAAAGTCCTTCTCCAGCTCTCCTGGAGCCCCTTTATGCACTGGAAGGGTCTCTAAGGTCTCTCCAGAACCTTCCCTTCTCCAGGTTGAACAATCCCAACTCTCAGCGTGTCTTCACAAGAGAAGTGGTCCAACCGTCTGATCACCTTCATGACCTCCTCTGGACTCACTCCAACAGGTCCATGTCCTTCTTTTATTGGTTGCCCCAGAGCTGGGCACATCTGCGGGTGGGTCTCACCAGAGCAGAGCAGAGGGGCAGAATCCCCTCCCTCCACTGCTGCCCACATGGTTTTGGAAGGAGCCCAGGACACAGTTGGATTTCTGGGGTGCCAGTGCACGGTGCTGGGTCATGTTGAGCTTCTCATCAACCAACATCCCCAAGTCCTTCTCCTCCAGGATGCTGTGAATCCATTCTCCACCCAGGCTGTTCTATTCGAGGGTGTGCTTGTGGCCAAGCCCTGCTCCAGCTCTCACCTCCAGATCTGCCCTGCAGCAGCAGGAAATGTGAAAGGAAGCTGGCTGGAAAGCAAATGTCTCTCTCCAGTGGAGACCACAAGGTTCAGTCAAGTCTGAAAATCTGGCTGTTAGTTCTTTCTCTCTTCAGATTTTGACCATGTGGGAAATATTTATTCCTGCTTGCACAGAAATTTATGGAATAAATGGGAAATGTAGCTTCTTAATGTTTAATTTTCTTGGTGATTAAATGAAATTAGTTTCAACCATTGAGCAGTTTAGCAAACCTCTATTAATTTTTATAAGGAAATACTTGCCTGAATTCTTTCTGTGAATTTATATGAAAAGAATAGTTACTAAATCTTCTCCCATCTGTGTGGTTTTGATAAGGATATTTCTAATATGAATAATCAGAAGCTGAATCCTAATTGAATGCTAATGTGTTAAGTGTAATGTAGCCTATACTTCAAAAATAATAACTGGATTGTGGAGTTAATATAGTGCAATGACAGTGCCCAGGGGTATTTTGGATAGTAAGCTTTCAGATTTTTGAAGCAACTAGGCAGAATTGGGAACATAATTCAGAATTTACTCAAGCATTTGGGTGTTTAAGCCAGGTTGACCTACAGTGCCTTTGGAAATCTGTTCCTTTCCTTTTCAAAGCATCAGTGAAGAATAGAACTTGTTGCATTCTTTTGGTTTTCAGACAGTGCTGAGGTGATTTACAGTGATAATGCTGTCACTGCTGAGGTAAAACCAAAAGACCTTTCTCTGAGTATTTGTGTAATGAAAAGTGTGATGTTTTCAAATACTGAATGAATCAATATTTCCCCAATGTTTTTCAGACTCAGTATGATAAAGTAGTCTTTCAGATTACTGATTTCAGGTTTGTATTAATCTTTTTCATCACACTTTTATAAGTAAGGCTTTTGTTATTGCTTTCTTTTACTACACTGAACCAGTAATCTGATCTCACTTTTTGAGACTTAAGCATTGTTCTATAAATACAGCTTTGGGCTAGAAATTATTTTAATTTTTGACAGTTTCCATATGATTTTCATTGTTTGTGCCCACCACTAAATTATCTCAAAACATTGTACCATGGCTAACGGCTAAATTGGGTCTCTCAGAGAACTGTTTAATTCTTAGGCAACATTTATTCATATATGATTTAATAAGACAGCACAAGGACTAGATGAATGTAACTTGAAAAATGAAAGTAGAAGTAGAAAATTATTTGCTTTCCAGCCAAAAGGGAAAGGAACATTTTTTTGACCGCCACCTTCTTTGCCTTCCCTGTGGCTCTTGTGGTACCCCAGTAAAGACATAAAGGTGGTGAGTCAGCCATGGGCAGTGTTTAGAACAACCCCACCAGATAAGCACTGCATGAGCCCATTGCTCAGGAGTGCTGTTTGTTGCACATCATCTGTGGGGCTGTGCTGGAGCATTGGAAATCAGGGATTTTTGTAGTGCAGCCTTCTCAGCCCCACACTGAGGGGTAATGGGTGGCCCAAGTGCTGACAGGAATGATATGGTACCTTCAGTGTGGCCTGACTGGAGAACACCCTTAAAAGAGTCAGAAATGTGGAACTTGAATTTGCAAGCTATTGCTGCAAGACTGTCTTTCCCCTCTAATAAATCAGTTAACTAAGAGGGATGTGAGTTTTGTCTCAGTTTTGATGGGACTATGCCAACACTGCCACACTTACAGGTCCCCCAGAGCTGAGCTGTTGTTGAGCCAAGTGGTTCAGGACCTGCCTGGGCTGGAGCAGGAGCAGAAAAGGTCTCAGTGTGGGCTGCAGAATCTCTCTGGGATGCTGTGTAAGGGCTGTGCTAGCAGCCCAGCATCCTACAGTGTAGCCCTTCTTGCTGGTAAGACCTATTTAATGGAAAGAAACCTGGAAAAACCTGGAAAAAATTGCTCATGAGGTGCAGCACAGGGTAGGTCTGTGCTGTGTTTGCTTTGCACAGGTATCCCTCTCTGCCAGTGTTATTATTGATGCTTTATGTAAGATCTTATATCCTATTTTTTAATGATTTCCCTGTTGAGAAAGACTTTTAATATTCCTTCACGTGTCTTAGTTTATTCTGTAGTTGCCCCTACACTTCTGCCCCACGACTGTGTGCCTCAGAGGCTGGGGCAGGTCTGCTGCCAGCCTTCCCGAAGAATCTCTGTGTCTACCTCTGTGTAGGGGCAGCATGAGCAGGCAAACCCATAAAGAATTTAATTAGGTTAAGGATAAGTTTCAAAGCAGATATAAGCCTCTAAAATGTAGACATAAACAGAGCTTGCCATGGGGCATGTGTGTCCTTATGCTGCTGCTGAGGACACTGCAGAGGCAGCCACTGGCTTCTGTCTGTAATTCCAAGCTGTGGGTTTGGATCATAGCCTTGTGACAGGCTCTAAACTCTGCTGTGCTCTGGATAATTTATAGATACCTTTTTTTGGTTTTTTTTTTATCCCATGAAACAATAAGGTTTCACTTTTACTTTGGACTTCATCTCAAATTTATGCTGACCATTAGTCATACCCTTTAAATGAACTATAAATACAATCCAGACTGGGACTCTGCCCCCTCCCGCCTGCCAGTTTACAACATGCTACAGAAAAAATGCTTCTCCAGCAAACTCTTGCTTCTTGCTAAATAGTCTGACTCATGTTTTCTGGTTGGGGAAAAGGGAGTGGCATCCTGCAAGGCTGCAAACCCTGTGCAACTCCGTATGACGCAGTGAGCGTGCAGTATGGAAAGGAAAATACCGGCTTTGTTTGCTTAGCTTTATGGCTGAAATGCAATTCATGGCAAATGGGCTCAAAATATGGGTTATAAAGTTATGGTGTAACTGAATTTCATGTGTTTATAAAAAGGCCGAAAATGTGTTTTTAAAACAAATCCAATGTAGGGCTATTAAAAAAAAAAACATTTAAGTCTGATGACTGAAAAAGTGCAGATACATGGAAATATTCTTATAGTTTCCAGATTATTTTCATTCCAAGGTGTTTGGAATAGCTCCATTTTTTATTTTAATTTGTTTTGTTTTGTTTTTTGGACTTATTCCTGATTAGTAATAATTTCCAAAATTTCTCATAAGCATGATCAAAATTTTAATATACTTAAATTTAATTAAATATTTAACCCTCAGCAGAAAAAAGTGTAAATTCTGTTAATACATTTTAATAGAAACAAAATAACATTTGTGAAAATCCTCCCCTCGGATTACAGTAACAGCAACATTTTTTTCCTTTTTAGATGTTGTTTCTTTTTTGTGATAGAATTTCATCAAGTCTCTTGCTGCAAGAAAAAGATCCCAGAAATATTCAGGTCTTACTTTGTGTATCAATATTAAACCATCTGTAATTTCAAAGAAGGGAAACCAAGCTCTTACACTCAGGTTGCCAGATATTATCCAGTATAAAAGGCCAGATTCTTTCTTTGGGAAGCATTATCATCCCCACAGATTACAGCAATCTTTATATGCTTAACGAAGAAAACCAACCAAGAACAAACCAAAATCAAGGCTCCCAGGGTACAAACTGACCATTTCTGGTCCAGTGCCGTTCCTTTTAAGCTTAACCAAGCTGTGACATGTTAAAAATCATCATTTCCCTTCCCTCCCAGGAGATCCTCAGGGAAATCCAGTCTGCTACAATCACTGAATTCTGCAGATCCCAGCCGATGCTGCCAGCAGAGCAGGAGGAAGCACAGAGCAGGGTCCTGAGGATGCCTGGAGGGTCTGGGGACATCCAGGTGGCACCATCTCGCCACCTTGCATCCCACCTTCCTCTTAGATCTGGTCTTGCTGCTTTGTAACCCCACTTTTAGACCACTGTATGAACCCAGCACATGGTGCTAAAAGTGCAGTGCAATCCGTTGAAGTTAATAGGCTTCTTCTCTTGAGAGATGCTGCCTATTTTGCCCTGTTCCCCAGTGATGGGAACCTGTTTTGAGTAGCAAGGAAACAATTCTCGTCCTGGTATTGAGTCACGACAGAGAGAGAATGGTAGAAGTTGTTATGCACCACAAATTTTGTCTTTAGCCTGAGTGTTCAAAAATTCAATATAATAATTAAGACATGTGAGATGGTAAAGAATCCACACAGAAGTCAGGAGAATTTCAGAATTATGGTGATTATGCATTTCCATGAATGTAGGTATTGTGATCTTGGGCTACATGGCCACATTTTTTCCCTGACAGTCTGCCTGCCACAATACACAGGCTGGATGCACAAGGGAGACAAATTAAGATTGCATGTGCAGCTGTAAATGTGACATTTGGAAAGTCTGAAATAGAACAGAACTAGCATTATTTTAAGGTAGCTTTTTGTATGCATGCAAATAAGCTTGTGGCTTATGTTCACCTCCCAGGTGTTGAAGACTTTGATATTTGTTGTATTTAGTGGCTCTGTACTTGTCACTTCTAGAAATGGGGATGTGAAACACAGTGGTGGAATGAAGATTGCACTGAGGAAAAGTGTGTTTCACTGCACCTTGAATCAAATTACTGTTGATGTTTAAGACACGTTAATTCATTACAAGGTTGGAAAGACGTGCTGTTGATTGTGTTCTGCCTGAGTAAGAATTTTCCCAGTTTTCTCTCTTCTGTCCTCATGTGTAATGGCCTGTCTGCTGATTGCTTTTAGGCAGCACTGATGTAGGTCCAGCTGTTTGTAAAATTTGGTTAGTTATTCAAAAAATACCAGATTTTCTTTTACAGAGAAAGAACTCATTTTTATAGGCCTTTACGAGTCAAATGGCAAAAATAGAGTTTGTTAAAGCTCATTCTGTTTGGGCTCACACTGTATGAGCATCTTGAAAGGTGACCAGAAGCATTTAGAGCTGGTGGCATCCAGCTCTTCTACTTACCTGTCAATGTCTGGGTTACTGAACACCCCAAACTTGTATGCACAAACCATACTTGTGCTGAAGGGGTACACACAGATCACTCATTCCGAATTCTGGGCTTTGAACGATAAAATAATAACCAAATATTGCCCTATTTTTTGATAATAGAATGAAAAGTCAGTTTAGCTCATAATGTCTTTGAAGTAACTCAGTTTATAATTATTTCTTAGGAATTTTTTTTTAAAGTCATTATGAAGAGTAAAGCCAAAGCTTTACTAACAATCTGCTTAGATAATAAGTATAGGAAAAGTGGGGTGGTGGGGTAGTCATGCAAAGTGGTAGGCTTCTAGAAATGGACATTTTTTTGGCTCTGCTCTTCTTAAATGAATGCCATTGACTTAACAGGAAGAAAAAGTGATAAGGAATATGGTGACTGCTGGGAAAGCTGAGCTGTGATCTGCTTTACTCCAAGCCACCGGCCCTCAGGGTGGATTTGCAAAGTGTTAGATGAGCTTGGAAGATATCAGCCTGTCCTCGCATGGGGAAAGGAGAGATGGAGGAGATGTAGGAATGCTGTGTTTTACTGTGTGCTAGACCAGCCAGAGTCAGCTCTTACTGCTCTTCTTGCTTACTTTCACCTGCACTTCTAACGAAGCTTTTGCACTTTCTGGAGCAGCCATAAATCTGTGCATGACCTGTTTCTGCTTCCTTCACAGCCTGAAACTTCCCCTTTCATATCACTCAATGCAAGTTCAGTCCATATCCACCTTATTCTGTGAAATGGGTTGCCAAGGTGTGCATCAAGGCAATTATTTTATTGTTTTGATTGCATAAAAAAGCTCCAACTGGAATATCCAAAAAACATGGCAAATATTTCACATCCCCTATTATCACAACCATTGCTTAATTCCTTAATGAAGATAAAAATGGCTTATTCCACTACAGAAAGGGAAAAGAAAATTGTCTGACCATATGGTGTCATCTCCATACAGGAAGTTTAAAGTAGAGTGAAATTGTTTCTCATAGATATGACAAAAAGCGAAAGCATTTTACCACAAAGTGATGACTTTTTTGAAGAAGGTGCTCTTTATCCCAGAAACAACATAAGCCTGACATGATGTGGCAGTTACCATGGCAACTAATTATTTTTTATTGAACAACAAGAATAAGCACAATAGCTTAGCAAACCCAAGCATATCTTGGCAAGCAAGTTAAAATATCCTGGGGCATCATCAACATGTGCAGTTATCATTTTTCTTTTCTTTCTTTCTTTTTTTTTCTTCAGAGTTGTTTTTTTTTAAATTTTTTGAATAAAAAAAATATATTTGATCATGTGTCAGAAGAGGTGTGTTACTGTTTCATCTGACCTCTTCCTTTACCAAAATCTCCTCTTGACATTGTTCTGCTACTGATGCATCGTGGCTGTTTAAGTTACAATGGGCAGTGTCAGCCTTGGTTTTGCCCTGGAATTGAAGATCCCACATTTTCAGAAGTGGCCTGAGTAAGGAGTGAAAGGTTGACAATTTAGCTGACAGGAGAACGTGACAAGGAAAACGGAACAGATGGGGCCCTTGAAAATACCATTCTTTAGAAGTATGTGGAATCAATTTAATCCACAATAACAGTACAATGAAGAATCTTATTCTGTAATTATGAGGCTGAAAGAGAGATGGTTTTGATCCAGATATTATTGATTTAGTTGACTGTGGGTAATAAAGTAATTCAGAAATTGTAGTGTCTGGTTCAGGCCTGGCTGAAGTTAACTGCACATTCTTTTATTTAGAGACCCTTTAAATAAATTGGAATGAACTTTAATGAACATCACACTCAATATGGGAGTCAAGGGTGATGTATTGATGTTACCAAAGTTGATGGAACTTTTGCTGTGTTTGCACAGTGTTGTCCAGATAGAGAGGCAAGGAGAAAGTCCATGACACACTTCTTCATTCAACATGTGGGTTTGGATAAATTACTTCAGGAATACCTATGTTTGCAATAGTGAGTGGAGATTCCCATCCAATGGTAGTTTACATGTCTGTAATTCAGTCTGTATAATTCTCTGTGCTAGATTCATGCTCTCACTCCTGTTATTGCAGACCATCTCAAAGACAAATGTAATATTAGCCTCACTGGCAGTATTGCTGCTATAGTTTCAATTATGCATGCAGGCTCATCTGAGGACAGATTATATGTACTGCCAAAGCCAAACATTTCAGGAATTTTTCCATCTCCATTTGATAGATCAGAATTAAAGAAGAAAATCTCCATCTTGGTTCTTCCATTCAGGGTGACCTTATAACTGAATATCTCTGGTTTAATTCTAGCCTCAGTTTAGGGGAAAAAAAATGATCCTTCAACCACACATTCACCTCAAGGTCAATATTTTGGTTTGGTTCTGAGTCAGTTGTGTTAAACCAGTTAAGGTCAGATTTAGTCTGGAGAGGCTGCAAAATTACAGGATCAAATGACACGTGATGTCCTGTGGAACTGAATTGCATTAGAAGCTGCATAAACACCATTAATATTGCTTAACATTGCTGTGGCATCTGAAGCAGTAAGAAATTAGTGTGAGTGTGATGGAGAGTCTGCATGCGTAGTAAAAGTACCTTTGAGTGATGGAGAATTGAACAAGACCTGCCAGGAAGGCTCCTGTTGCACAGGAAGTGGTGCTCGTGTTCAGGGGGGTCTTGTTCAACAGCCCAGACTGGACATGGGGAAATTGCTGCTGAGAGGGACAGGAACAAAACCTCCATTGTCAGGCTGTCACTGTTGGCTATCTTTTCACTGAAGGACAAGAGGGAGAGTTACTTGTTCACTGCTGTTGAAGATTTAGTGGTTCTGTTTGTAGAGTTGGAACTACCAATTTCAGTGAAATCAATTCTGGTGGAGATTAATTAATTCTGATGATCCAAAAATGTTCCTGAGAAGCTCTGTCCAGTTGTGCCAGTGAGAGTGCCTAAACCACAACTTACCTATTCTCACTTTGGTTATGACCAGCATAGCAAGTTACTAATTTTGGTACTTAGTCCCTAGAAAGTCACTATTTGCTTCTGCTGACATGAATACAGCAGAGTAACCTCTGGGGAAGGGGAGAGGTGGGATAGTTTGTGAGGTGTTAGAAATTCTCATATCCCTGTAGGATGAGTCACTGGAGCTCCCCACTACTCTTGTCAGGCACCTGATTCTTCAGTGAGTGAGTATGTGTAGGTGGCACTGGGGTTCTCTCTGCTGCTGCTGAAGAAACTCCTCACATTATCTTTGTGTATGAGGAGATTTGGCTGTGTCGTCATCAGGGCAGGAAGTGAGACTGGGAAATAGTGCTAGCTCAAGAAATAAGATGTTGACACCCCCTCCCCAAAGTAATTTAAAAATTTATGTAAATACTGGAATTTCCATTCACAAATACTTTTATTTATGTATGGTATCTTGATGAAATACTGCTCATTAAAAAGCAAAAGTATTTGGTCCTGTTAATCTGATTTGCTGTAGAAAAGCCAGGAGTGTTAAAAACTGTTTTCAGAAAGATGCCTTGTTCCTTCTAAAAACCATCAGTGGGATGGTGGCCTGTGCAGAAATACGGGTTTCATTCATGAAATGTAGAGCATTTGGCAGACTGACACAGCAGCCAGGAGAAGTGTCATTCTGGGATGACAGACTATAAAGACAAACAAGCCTTTGTGGAATTTGCAGTGAAAAGGGATCATTTATTAGAAGGATACGTGCTTTCCCAAGCTTTTGCACTCTGCACAAGGTCCTCCAGACTCCACGAACAGAGCAATGCCTGGAGGAGTCTTTGAGAGCTGAGACAGTGGGAGACTGGGCTGGGATGATCCCTGTAACTACACGGATACACACCAGCTGAGAACGTAATCCTAACTGTGGATTGAGTTGGTCATAGCTCAAAAAGAAATTTATTTTTATCATTGAAATACACCCGTGCAGGCAGGAGATGCCGATGAGTTCGCATTCCTCAGCCAGCACCCATGAGGCTGATCCCTATTCATACATGAAAGCAAGAGAAGTCAACTCTCAAGCAAGTGCTTGTTGTGGGTCAGACTGCCTTTGACTTCTCCACTTTCCTAACATGATTATATTCTATCCAGGAGTGGGATGCATTTTTTATTGTTGGCAGTTGGAGGACAAGGACAATGGGCAGCAAAGTAGAAGTTCAGGGCAAAGCAGTTGTGTTATGTTTAAACATAATTTTGAAATGAAATATAACATGACATAATGTTGTAAGGAAACAGATTTGACTGCCCAGGCACCTTTATACCAGTGCAGGCAGCCGTGGGGCCTCGGAGGAATAGAATATTATGTTTATGCCCTGCTCAATATTCTCTTACAGAATTGTAGATTTAAAAGTGCTTTTGTTGTCAATGAGAATCACATCCTGAGAATTTTTTGATGATTTTCTTCAACATTTTCTCCTCTATTGAATGCAGTATGCAGTGCTGGGCTACATACAGCTGACTTTCTTACGTGGCTTTGTATTTACCAGATCAGTACATAGCTTTGTATTTACCAGGAGGTTGAATGCAGTATGCAGTGCTGGGCTACATACAGCTGACTTTCTTACGTGGCTTTGTATTTACCAGATCAGTACATAGCTTTGTATTTACCAGGAGGAATACTTGGCTTTATCACACAGGCTTTTGCTGAGAGATTTCATCCTGCAGCTAGGTGACATGAACTTCATATCACTTGCAATTAGCATAGGAAAACATTAAGGGGAAAATAGTGTCTGCCATTTCCTACAGGACCAAAAATTATTAAGGCAGAAGTCTATGATATAGTTGGATTTGTCAGATGATAAATATCAAGGCATATAGAAGGAGTTATGAAGCTATGTTCCTAAAAATGTAAGTAGTATGTAGGGAATTACAGCTGGAAGGCTAAAAATGGCCTTTTTTCATCCTACTCTTTTAACCAGAAATACACCTCAGTGTACACAGCAGAAGGAAACTCAACAGGAATCATATCAGTTGTAAGTAAAATAATAGTATAGTACTTCTCAGTGATACATATTCCCTTCCCCCTTCCCTCCCAGGCTAGAAATCTTCCTTTACCACACATTTCTCTGCCATCTGAAGGATTCTAGTCAGGAAGTAGCACTAAAGGCAGTAGCTGAAGTGTGGCAAAAGGCACAGGTGTCAATTTTGGCAACTAAAGATTTACATCTAGTTGGAAATTCTGCTGAGTATCATAGCTCAGACCTGCTGTTTAAATCACATTGTGGATAAATCTATACTGGAGTGTAATGGAAAATACCCAAATTAATGCTAACTAGTTGCACATATCCCAGTAGCATTCCAGGTATGGAGCCACTTTTCACCAAGTGCCTAATTAGCTGGCACTGAGCTCCAAGCTGCTGCAGGCGGAGCACTGTGGTTGTACTGTGGAAGCATTACCCACCTCACTGAATGTTGATTCAGGAAACTGCATTGTTGCAGGAGCAGTGGCAGTTGTAGGCTGTATTTTTTGGCAGCCATGTATCTTCTGAAGCAAACCCCTCTCCTGAATAGAGATAGAGGAAACTGTTGATTATCTGTAGAAGAGGCATTTGCTGGCAGGGAAGGAGCTCTTCGTGCTCTCAGACTTAAAAGTATCTCCACCAAAGCCTTCAGTTTTCTTTAGACATCTATGAAGTGGCCCTTCTGGGCCCATATGTGATGTGAAACCATACTCCCAGTTGTTTCTGATAAAGGCATTGAGTGCCCTGCAGCAAAAGTTTGAACTGGCAGACAAATTTCATGTTGTTAGCACTTGCTTTAATTTTCAAGAACAATAATTAGGCACTCAGATTCTGGGGCGATGACTATTCCAATCTGAATAAAGCAGCACAATGAACTGCCTCAGCAGCGTATTTTGAAGCAGTAGCTTTTCCTCCTACCCTTTGCCTCCTACTCTGAAGTTTGTAGGAGATCCTGTGCATATTACAGCAAAAGTGTGGTATGCACTGACTGCACTGAGGGAATTTTCTCACAGGCAGCCAAAGGGTTTTTATTTCCCAAGCACACTTCTGTGGCAACACATGAGGACTATCGTGAAAGAAAATGTTTTGCTTTTTATCTGAACTTCAGCTGGAGTCAAAGCAGTGAAAGATGCTGAGCAGCCTCATGTTAGCCTTGTAGAGCACTTGACCCTGTTCTTAGGAGGCAAATTTGTATGCAGTCCCTTTGACAGCAGTGGCACCTGCACACCCATGCCTTGCAGCATCTTGGGCAGTGCTCTTCCACCAAACTGGATCAGACCTTTGGCACTTGCCTGCCTCTGCTATTGCCGAAATAGAGGTAGGAAAATCCAACACATCTGTCACGGAAGAGCCAGCTGAGCATGCAGGAATGAGCTGTTCTCTGGAGCGAGGACCTGTGACACTGAACAGTGTGAGTGGTGGCACCAGCTCAGGGTCTCTTCAGAGGTGACTCACTGAGCCACTGTCACACCTTTAGTCTTTTCCTGAAGTCTCCCTGTGCTGGACATTATATGGGGTTATATTCACATGGAAAGACATCCACTTTCCATAAGGCTCCTTAAGAACTAGCCTAAGTAGGCTACACCTGATTAATTTAAAAGGTGATTATCATAATCTGTAATACTGCTCTTGGACTGCAGACGTTGCAAGGACAAATAACAGCAGAATTTGACATGCAAACTGTAGTTTACAGGTAATAGAGTATTAAATTGAAATGTCATTTATCAGAGAAGCCCTCAGAAAGAGCTTCTAAAATCACAATATCTGCAGAAGCAGCAGCCATGTGCTGCAGTCTGTGTATGGAGGTGCAGGGCTCACATGCTCATCACCCTTCTCACGTCCTCATGCCATACTGAGCAGAGCCCCATTGCAATAACCACATTTAGGTATCGACACCCCGGCTCTGGCCTTGACCCCACACAGCAGTGAGAGGTTGCTCCTCCTGTCCTGTGCTTGGGACTGACTGGCTTGGTTGGTTAAGATGCACATTCCTCCTTTCAGGCACACTCTGGAACTGCTCTTTTCTTTGCAAAACAGAGCAAGCAGCAGTGGGTCCATGAGGAATATTTGAGTCCTTTGCATCTCCTCAGTCTCCTCTGAGCTGAGCAAGAACACAGTGGGAGTTTATGGACCTGGCTGTGCAGAGCACAAGGTCACACACAGGGGTTGCTTATTTAATGTTCCTTTAGTGTTAATCCTGCAACTCATTAGAGAATACACAACAACTGTTGCATATTTTTAAAAGATATATTTACAAATGCACACATATTAAAAATACATTCTTGCATTCATTGTCATCTTAAAGTATTGAACATTTAGTGCAAAATACTAAAGGAGGTTATGAAAGGAATAATTAGTGTCCTTGTGGTGCTGAGGCATTTCTTAGCATCTACTATTTTAAGCATTACAAAGGGTCAAGAGAAGAGCTCAGGATCAGCTGTATGCTTAGAATTTTTTTGGCAGGATGGAGATGACTGAATACTTTAGCTAAGAAAGGAAGATGGGAGGGTCAACGTGAAAAATTGGAAATGACATATCTGGGCAGCCTTAATGAGACACATGCAGGCATGGGTCAATTATCTTGATGACATATCAAGCTCAGAATCACATGAATCCAAACCTCAGTGCACCTTGGTTGTGAGCTTGCAGCTTTAGATGAAATTTAATTGCAGTTTAGCAACTTAAGGAGCATTAAAGAATAAGGCAGCTATTCATGTTATTCTGTAAACCTGGAATGGACTAAACTAATGAGTAAGTACATCCTGCTAGTGTTTTCATGTATATACAATATGAATGTGTATGTGAATGTGTGTTTTTAGGTGTACATGCACCTATAGCCACAGTTATGTAGTCATCTCTCTGCAATATCTGCAAGAGTTAATCAATAACATCAGTTTATTAGATCAGCTCTGCCTTTCACTAACGTGTTTGGGTTTTTTATATGACATGGTACAACAATAGCATGTAGAAACAATCCAAGAGCATAGAAATGCAAAGATCTGTATAAATTAACAGAAGAAGAAGAAGGAGAAGAAGAAGAAGACATCTTCTTTGGTCGATTCACTCACACCTTTTTTCACACTTTGAAGAAAATAGGCAAAAGACGGTGAGAACAGAAGGGTAAACTCTTGGAAGCTGCAAAAGTTAATACCCACAAAATCCTCCCATTTCAGTGCCTAGTGAAATGTTACAGGCTACTATGGTTTTTGCCATCAGTGGGTTTTATAGACCCTCTTAATGCTGTGCAAACCTTTTACAATAATGAGCAATTATCAGCCTGTTAAGGAAGTTGCACAACACTGCAGACTTTGAGAGTTGACTCATTTTGTAGACAAATATGTTGTTAGCCAATAGGTGTTGATCTAGAGAGATTTCTTTGGAGATGACTACAAATCAGTACTCGGAACAGTGAAATTCACCCTGTTTTTGACTGAGATTAAAAACCAAACAAACTCTATCAGTCATAAAAAGGTGCATCTGCTCTTTGAAAAGCAAAGTTTAGAGCTCCATAAATTCAAACAGCATCACTCATGATCTTTGGAATCAATATTACAATAAGCAATTGTCAGTTCTGCCACTGCTGCATTGAGTAATTAAAAGTCATTAGTTTTAAGGGGTTCCACTGGCAACATAGGGTCGATGTGCATTGATATGTTCTCTCTAATCAATAGCGTGGGCAATAGTCAATCTTCTTGGCTGATAAGCACATCTGCAAGTTAAAATCAGATTATTTACAATTAGTTCTAATGTATACCATATCACCTTTTACAGAAGGTAGGTCCATATCTGAACAAGGACAATGATAAAAGCATTAGAAAGAGAGGCAGGTTCGCTTGACATATTTGTTATTGCATTTGCTAGGGATAGATTTTGTAGGGCAGTAGCAGATCTTCCCTGACAGACTCCAAGCAATAGAACAATTACTAGAAAGAGTGGCTCTTGTGTAATTCAGAAAGAAAATAACAGCAAATGAAAAAAGCAGCAGGAAACTCCATGTGGGGGAAAATTCCTTGTGTTGTTGATACAGTGAAGTGTTTCCTTCATGCTCTTACAGAGATATGTTTATTCTGGGAACAGCGTTCCCCAAAATGGCCAAAACCCCTCTGCAGCCCATCTGTGCAATCTCAGAGCAGCTCTGACAGGGGCAGGACAGCCAGGCTGTGCTGTGGGCATCAGCAGGGCTCTGGGGGCACAGAGCCCCGCCAGCCTGCCCAGCTGAGCAGCAGCTTATGGGGCTCTTGGTGATTTCCCCCACCCCTCAGTCAGATTGGAAATATCTCCAGTTGTTCTTGGCAGTTCAATGTGTCCCTTGGCTGCAGCTGTAAGTCTCTGTTTTGCTTCTGATTCCTCCTCTCACCAGCCTGCCTGGGCTTTGCTGCTTGTATTTGATCCCTCCTGTGAGTCCTGCTTGCTGTACCTGCACCTGAGCTTCCCGGCCCTTCCCTTGGCTTCCCAGCATGCTGTCTACTTACCCTTTGGCGCCGTAGTTTTGGGTTTCTTGGCTCAAAATGTGATCATTCCTGTTTAAAACCTTGGCTGAGACAAATGCTTTTTTTTTGCTCTTCTCTGGGTTTGGGCAGAGATGGGTCTCCCTGTGTGTCTGCACTTGATTCTAAACCCAGCCCAAGCCTGGCTCTGACCTGCAGGCCCTGACTGCCACGTGCTGCCTGTCAGTCCTCTGTATTCAGTAAGGTCAGTGGGTTTATGTGTGGGGACATAAAAAAAGGATGTGTCTGTCTGAAGCTCATTTTGAGTTTGTTGTGAAAGCTGGGAACATAACCTGGTCCATTCCTGGTTATGCCTAAAGCTGCTGTCTTGCATGGTCCTCCTGGATAAAGCACAGCTTATCTGTTCTTGCTGCAATCCTACTGCCAATCCTGCTGCACTCACAAACACACATACCTCTTGCTGATAGGGATCAGCTGTAGTTTAAAGACAATTAGTAGCACTTTAGGGAAAATATTTCCACGTATCTTTTTAAGTGAGAAATGATTTTTCATATAGATTTGTACTCTGAGACTTAGTATAACATCGTATAACAATAAAATACCTAGGATTCCTTCCCTTTTGCACACATAGGTCCATATTTTCAGTAGGACAACCTTCATTTGAAGGTTGGACTTGATGATCTTGGAGGTCTTTTCCAACCTTAATAACTCTACATAGTAATGTGGACAAGGAAAGCACACAAAGAAGCAGGGAATGAGGTGATCTCAAACAGCATCACCCCCACATCCTGCAGTGAGGAGGATTTATCACCCAGTAATGATAAAACTTGGTCACTATTTCAAGTGACATACAAGTGATGTGTGGGAGTTGTGCTGGTGTTGCCCACAGGTGGCTGTTTGTATCCATCTACCTGGGCATGACTGGAAGAGCAGGAGTTGGCTCCTGGGGAGGTCCTCTGGTCTGGTGGCAGAGCAGGTTGTCCTTGGTTGCCAACAGATGACAGAGACCTCAAAGGAGGGTGTTCTGGTCTCTACCCACAATTAGAACAGGGTAGATTTGCTTAATGTGAATCCAGCCTGGCTGCATCCCTATGGCAGCAAATTCTCCCATTGCTTTTATGCTGTGAGGAGCTGCATTTCCTACAGACCTTAAGGTGATGTTCATGGAAATGTGTGGTCTCAATCCTTACGAGTCCCTTCCAATTTGAGATACTCCATGACTCTGATCTCTGGCACTGACCAGGATGGCAGCTGTAGCAGGGGACTGCAGCAGGGCTGTGTTCCATGCTCATGGAGCAGGAGGGCAGCAGCAGTTGGAAGAGGTGACCTGCCATGTGTGACACCAGATACATGAGAATAACCAATGACTGCATCTCAAATGAGTCATCCATAAGCAGAGGTTTGATGTGGTAAATCCGAAAGGTATAAGCTAGAGGAAAAACACGTTCGCCCTAGACACGAATTAAGATATTTTACTCTTGCTCTGTGTCACTGTTGTTGTTGTTGTTTTTCACTCGAGCAAGAGACTGTTCTGACTCAGACTTTAATTTGCAAATGTGTTTCCAATTCCCCTGGTGAACGTAGCAGAGCGCGTATAAATAGATTCCTACTATGAAGCAGAATGCCAACATGTAACCCAAATCTTTGCATTTAGGCTTTACATCTCATTTTAGATGTTCACTTTCCCAAGATGTAATTTTTCTTAATGGAATAACTTCATAGTCCTGCCCAATAATTCTGAGCTTAAATAAATCTAAAGAACTTCTCCTGTATGCTGAGTACAGTGGTTTTAGGGAATGACATTTGGATTTGGTTGAAGTTTAATAATACAAAACAATAACTCAGAGCTAAAAAAATCCTGGAAGTAAAGAAAAATGTAGTACTTTGAAATATAATTAGATTGCATACAAATAAAATGCCAGTGCTGTATTACATTACCAAATTAAGTTTACTGGATTTACCACCATGAACTGGAATTGCATGGTCAACTTCAGAGGTGGGTAGAGAAACAGTTTAAAGCTCTGGTGGATTAAGTGCAGTGGTTTCAAAGCCTGTCACTCCCATTGTCCCACCCTCACCTCTCCAGATATCCACGTGTCACCCATGGTGGTTCAAGTGCCTCCCTGAGCACTGAATTGTGCCAGCTCAAGCATAACTACATCCTATTGGGCTGACATTAACCTCTGGTAGAAGGATGAGGCAGAGACCTAGAAACACTGTTCTTTTAAACTGCCATTCCTAAGTCCACTAGAGCTTGACTCACAGAGATCTTTTTTCTTCCTCTGCCCTTATAAGGAAGACATCTAAGCACATGTAGGACGAGGACCTGAGCATATGGATGCTTAGGCCTGTGCAGGTCAGACTCAGATTGAGCAGATCTGATATGTCAAGAGACAGGAGTTTTGTGGATGAAATGTGTAGTATCTTCCAGAATCCAATCATCCTGATGGACTCTTTTCAACAGATTGCAGTGTTTTTTAAACCTAATCTTGTGAATATGTTTTTTTTATTCACTACAAAATGCTCCAGAAAGAAAATATAGAGTTTTGTGCAAAGCCACCTGCATATATTTGACAGTTAGGGCATAATTATCCATACTTATTCATACTGTAAGAAGTAGTTGGTGCTTCATCAAGGTAAATATTTATCAGTCTATGAAAATGTTTTTTATCAGGATAAACTGGGTGCATAAATATCTTACTATGAAAAAATTCTTGCCAGAGACTGGTGAAACTATGCATTGTAAGTGTTCAGGGTAACACTTGTATGAACTAACAGATAAGGAACCTTGAAAAACCCAGAGTCAAGAATAAATTAAAAAATCAATGGCTTAATCTGAAAACTATTTTTGTCTGTAGTTAGAATTTAGACTAGATTCTTCTGTCTTTAGCTTTACAGTACTACCAGCCTTCACTCTTTTATTATGAGTGATGAATATTTGTGGAAGCTCATCCTTTACTTAAAATCTTAGCTTTTCATTTCAGAAAACAGACCTATAGCTGGATAAAAAAAGCTTTTAAATATCACCAGTGTTTATACAAAAACCATGTAGAACAGAACCATGTAATAAAAATAGACCAGCCATATCTTTTTGGTAATGCACTAATTCATATCAAAAACATTATTGCGTGTACAAGGCCAAGATACCATCAATTATTCCCTAGGGTTATGCCCAGGTGCTGTAACCAAATCATGTTTAATACCTGGAGAAGCTAAGTGTGAGTTGAGAATCTAAATGTAGCCTGTGATTTGTAGTCAAGGTGAAGAAAGTGGAGATGTTAAGGCACACAGTAACCCAGCCAGGTGAGCGTGAGATCAAAGTCCACCTGAAGATGAGGAAATAGAAATTCCTGTGAGATACCCAACCAGTGTGAATGGCAAGAGCAGAGCAAGGGCAAATCCAAGGAGAGACACACACAACATTTCTGAGTTCATCTCATGATTCTGAGGGGTTTGGTTTGTGATTCTTCGTGGGTGATTTGTGATTTGTGTACATGGCAGTACAGTACTTATGAGACAAGTTACATTGTCCTCCAAGTAAATATATGTGTAAATTTTCTTAGGGGATTACACTAAGCACTACACAATAGTTCATTTCAACAACAGCTAGAACAGCTCCCCATACAGAAACTATTCTCTTAGAATAATGGCCCTTTATTGTGTTTGCCTTAGACTGGTTTGGAAACATCCAGAAATTTCTTGTGTCTAAATACTTTTGTCACTGCATGTTTTCTGTGTGGTGTAACATGTCTGGAAGATTAATGTTTATCTTCAGGATGTCCATTATCAATTTTAAATCTGAATGGCATGTGCACAACAATTCTTCCCTGCCTATGGCAGCAGATTGTCAAGTAAGATTATAAAGCATTGCACTGTCTCCCATGGTGAAAGCTATACTACTGTTTAGGTGAAATTATTTTATTATTTCAGGAAGCTAATAGTTCATAAACAATTGCAGTCTAAACTCAACCCTTCAACTGGATAAGGTTCAACATCATGAGAGATTGTATATGCTTCGGTTTTGTTGCTGAGGGCTTGAAAATATACTGTGTAGATATCAAAGAGCTGTCAAGCAAGATTTCTAACAGGTTGAGTGCATTGAGAAAAGAGTTAGTTAAAGTCTAAGCACGAGTGATAGTGTTTGCATAGTAAAGCAGAGATTCTGGCACTGCTGGACTGCAAGGAGATGACTGATGTTATACTGAGCTAATAACGCTTATGAAGCTTGAGAAAATGTACAACACAAATTACTTTTCTCTCCTGAAAATGACATTTGAAATCTACTCAGAGGAACTGAATTGGTTCCCACATGAAGCCCTGCAGGCGAAAAACACATGCCAAAGGCAGACTGGAGGGAAGCATAGTTGCTTGCAAATATGTTACTGCTCCTCAGCTTGGCTTTCAGCACACACAGGAGCTGTGTGGAGAGGAGGCTGCCCAGGGTCCTACTTGCTGGGTCTTCAGGGCATCCATTTGGCATTTCTGATCTGGACTGTGGGGAGAGGTTTCGTGTCACTCAAACACAGGTGTGCTTTGAAAGCCAATGTGCCTTGGTTAGAAAATTCTGGGCGATTAAGAGAGAAACTCCTAATGAGGATGAGTGAAACTTGGGATCCTTATTTCCTTGGAAAGGTGGGAAGAATCATTCCCATGGACTTGCTGCATTAATATACTATCTGTAAGCTAGAGCATGGCCTGTGCAGCACTGCAGTCCTGGCTTCCTGAATAGTCTTGGCACAGATACCTGGTCTGGGAATGGGAAATTTTTAGGGACTTCTTTGAGTCCTTTATTATCAAGATAGCCATTAGATAGTAATTTTCAGGTGAAAATTATGAGTTGAAGGTGCCTTCCAGTGAGTGTTCTATCAAGGAAAGGACTTTTCCCTGTCTCTCTGTACTATTTATAAATTGTGATTGCTACCAGTATTGAAAAATAAATTTCCTTTAAAGAATTGTAAGTTTTAAAATGATAATCTTGCTTCACATCATGTTTCTGTTACTTGCTTCATCAAACAATTTGAGATCATCAGTGGAAAGATGAACTAAAAATACAAAAATAAAGGATCATTTATTGTCAGTCAACATCTTGGCATCCCTTCATGTGCTGTGCAGCTTTATAGAAAAGTAACTGGTTACTTTATATTTCTTTCTCTGCCTGTCCTGATTTTCAGGTGCCGTTTAGGTAATTGAGGTAGGTAGTGAGCACCTGCAATGTAAATACTATTGTTATTGGGTAGGTATAGAGGAAGATGAATCCTTTATAAAACCAATATACTGGAAAGGAGAAAGGAGGAAATAGTAAAGCTACATTGGCAGAATGGAAGAAGACTTCTCCAGTGTAGCTAATTTAATCTTGTTCCCCCAAAGGTAACAACAGGAGAACTGGTTGGGAGGCTGGTCTTGCTCAGAATTCCTGCTCCTTGAGGAGAGGTGATGAGAAGACCAGCTGGAGAGGCATCCCTTGCCCCACACACCATGGGACCACACTTCAGAGGGCCAGGCAGGTCGCTGGTCACTGCTAGGGAGCAGCTCTGCCCAGGGGGCCCCTGTTGCTCCAAGAACTGGCTGCTGCCCTCCCACAGAATGAGGTGGATGAGGAAGCCCCGGCTTCTCATCTGAGACACATGCAGCCTGTAAATAGATTTACCTGGGCATGAGTCAGGCTCTGCTGACTGGCAGGGTCAGGCTGTGAAGCCTGTCAAGAATTGTAAACTTGGGAGGTCTGGAGTGTGTTGTAGTTAAAATAGATTTCCCTTGGAAGTGGAGGTTGTTTCACAGCCTAGTTCAGCTCTCTTGTGGATTCTCTTCCTCTTGTGGTTTTATTTATTTAATGACTGATGTAACTGTATTTTGGGAAGGTAGGTCTAGGCATAGTGTGTGAAAACTCTGAGACTGTGGGGGGTTAGGTACAATGTAGCCTTACTGATTTCAGATATTTCTTTAATGCTTGACTTATAGCTGTACCCTGGGATCTAATCAAGCAAAACCTCCAGGTGCACTTTTCCTGAATGGCATGCAAAACTATGAGATGGGATGTAGACTATGTCCCAAATATATTTATAACTGAGACATTGTTAGCAAGACTAGAGAAAATATTACATGCAAAGCATTTATGTCACTGAATTGCCAGTGATATGTGGGCTTCTATAAAGAAACCACCCAGGTGGTGTCATTAGAGGAAAGTTTTGAAATGCCTGGTGTATTAAGGCCCATCTGGTGTTCTCAGAAGTTCTTATTCCTTGACTTCAGATAGCTAGGGGGTAAGCCATGCCTTTGAACCTTATAGTCTGAAAAGGGAGAAGAGAGAACTTTTGCCTCCTGAATTTTGGTTTTGAAAAATATATTTTAAGTCAAGAATGTTTCTTCAGGAGACCACAATATGTGAGAGTCATAATATCAGCCAGTTTGAGCTGGGTGCAGATGTTCCTGGCGTGTTGCTAATCTCAGAGCCTTAGTTTTATCATGGAGCTGGGGAGTCAGTGTAGGAACTTCCCAATAATCTGTATCAGAAAATTTATTTCAGATAGAGTTGTAAGTACTCAGTAGGGGTCCAGTTTTAGATAGCCTTAAAACCTGACCTTTAAGAGGTGCTATTCCAGACACCTTCAGTAATTGTGCCTCTGGAAATTTTTTTCCTGCATTTGTACAGTTCTGCAGCTTGTGATCACCTAATTTATTCTGGTGGGATTTGAATTCTACTACCATTTGTTTGTGTTGCTTTCTGGTTGTCTGATTTCTGTGTTTTCTTGGTAAATCCTGCAATACTAAATTGCTCTTCCTTACTTCTGAGAGTTTTGCCATGTCCTCACCGCCTGCCTTTGAGTAACAATTGCTCCATAACCATTCTGAAAACAAAGATGTTGTCGAGATACAAGTATTACTGAGGAATTATATGGTTTTTTTTCCCTTTGCCACTTGATTTATCTTTGTGTTCTTCTTGGGTAATTTGAAAAATCTCTTTGCAGTATATTTTAGGATTAATTATATTTTTTTCCTTACAATTTCTTCAATTCTTAATTAAAAATGCTAGATGGTGATAATAAATAACAAGGAAAATCAATATCAAGCTGAACTATTTTAAGCTCATTAGTACACATTCCATTAGGTATTCTGTACTATGGGTAAAGAACAAAAATATTTATTCAGAGTAAAGGCACTTCAATGAAAGGAAGATTTAATTTTTAATATCTCAAAAGAAATACACACCATTTTCACTTTTATTTCCATTTTGCCAAATGTAGGTAATCCAGTCTCTTCCGGAGTTAGAGCAAGCTATTCCTACTGCCCCTTTTTCATTCCCAGACAAAGCAGCAGAGAATCAAGTCTTTCCTCCAAAGCACATTTAGTGTGCCAAAATTATTGCCTACTTGCAAACATGAGTGTCTTCAGAAGGATTATTTCTGAAGGAAAAATGAAATACTGGTGCCTATTAAAACACATTAATGGAAACTGCAAGTGATGGAATAAGACTTAATTTTGTTTTGAAGTTTTGGCCTGGAGCCTCTCTTCTATTATTTTTCTCCTGGATTGTACATGTAGAAACAGGAATGCAGCAAGGATTTACCCTCACCCTGAGTTTCTTCATCCTGTTTCAGATGTGAAGGTAAGACCATCACCACAGTGCCAGAGCCTTTGTTTGGCGTGGGAAGGCCAAAATAGGAGATAAAGGGTGTTGAATATCCCATATCCTGTGCCTGGAGCACAGAGTGGGATTTGGGACATGGCTTTAAGGTCGTATTAGAGGAAGGGAAGCAGCTGCAGAGACAAAGCTGGTGCCTGCAGCAGGGCTGAAACCTCCCTTGGGAGGAGCCATCATCCTCTTACCTACAGCCTGCCCTTGCTGAGATCTCTTCCTCCACCTACCCTGGGAAAGAGAGAGAGCTTTGGGGCACTCAAAAGGAATGGTGAAAACCAGCATGGCAAAAGTAAGACTTTTTTCCCCCAAAAATTGTTATTGAAACCTTATTTAAGCAGACAAACTGTATCCTGAATCTGTATCAGAAAAAACGCAAGCTAGGTAATGCTTTGGAAGGCCTGTCAGGAATTCTGTTTTGGAGCTCTCTGTGAGTAACTCAGCGGGATCAGATGCTGTATCTCCATGTGATAACATACTGCCAGTGTCCAGAGAGGTATTTTTGCTCAGAACTAAGCTGCCAGGAAGTCTGAAGGAGAATACCCTACCAAATGGTGCAGGATTTTGTTACTAGTTCATACAGATCTGCACGGAATATGAACACTGAGTCCCTATTCTGAGGGCCTGGATTAGGAATTTTTTACAAGAATAGACTACCTGATGCATAAATAAAAAATACACAAATCCTCATTTGCAAAAGGTGTTGGACAAACTTAGTTTAAATTAAAAATTACTTTTTCAGGAACAATAGCAGCAAAAATTGTTGCCCTCTCCATGCACGTTGATGTGAAACATTCTAAATACTGTAAGTGAGCAGGAGGCTCTATTCTGCTCAACAAATAGAGAATGGATACCTTGATATATAGAGGAATGGACAAGTATCTCAGAGGGTGGCTTCTGATCACCCATAAATGCTTTATAACCTGCATAATGCAAGGACTATCAGTATGGACCTTAATAGCTGCACTGGGAAGTGTGCACACTCACTGCCAAACCCATCTGTGTGCTGCTCCCTGATAGGAAAGATGGATGTCAATGATTTACCCTCTGCACAATCTGATCTGGGCAGGGCTTCAGCCGGCAACTGCCAGCCAAGAGGGGGCTGCTCACACCAGTCTGCAACACTGGAACCTTTTCTGCCATGCAAATAATTACTGTAAATTAATAGAACTATTACCATGTGAGAAATCACTTTGAACCCAAGCTATGGCATTTTACAAAGGCCAAATTTGAATAGCATGCATAATCAGTTCAGCTGATTAATTAGTTAATACTGATATAAAGGAAGAAAGTGATGGACCTGCTTTCCATTGATACTAAGACCTTTTATATCAGTTTTTTGGCAGGAAATTATTGCTCAAAGTTGTTAGAAATCACTCTAAGCGTGTCTCTGTGTTTTCATATAGCTGCCATTCTTCAGCATATTAAGCAAATATTGTAAAAATATCTTCAAATACTAATTCAGGTTGAGGTCCATGTTTTGTGTTGTCTTCCATGAGTACAATTGAAATGTAAAATCAAGATGCCCATGGAAAGCTCTTGCACACTCAAGTCCTTGTGGAGAAGGGGTTGTAAATTTGCACAAATACTGATGGGGAAGGAATTGTACTTATGTGCTTGAAAGTGTGCCAAGGTTCCTGTCTCCTTGCAAATTTGCCTGGGTGAATTTTAAGGGTAAGCTTTCAAAAACCACATGAAAATTTTGTCTTTAAGTTTGCTTTCCATGAATATAGTATTTGCACTCATAAACAGACTCTAAAGCTGAGCCAAGTGTATTACAGAGCTCTCTCCAGCTGCGTGGTATAATAACATCTTGCTTGTTGTAATGGTCAGAGTTAATGAGGGACTTAAAAAAAAAGGTGAAGGTATTAATAAATATCACTTAGATTTATCAGCCTTTGGTTATTTCCAATTCTGAAATAAATGAGTTGCATAGAGTGAGATAAATGCTGATTTATTTTTGGAATTATAATGTGTTACAATTCAAGATCAGATTAGGGTCAATTTACACTAAGTCTGCTTTGAAACTATTATATAAGCGAGCCAGAGTAGGTCACTATGTCCTGCTCTGCATACAAAAAGCTCCCAGACTCAGTGTCTATAAATAAAGATCAAGCTAAACCAGACAAGCAGCTTGAGTCTAATATTGGGAAGATCATTTTGTGCTACCTTCTGTAAATAATTACGCTGGAGTCCAAGCGAGAAGGGAAAACACACTATCATCTGGTGTGCACCATGCACAAAGAGTGAACAAGATGATGTTTTGGAATTAATATCAACATTAATAAATAACCATTCCTAGCTCTTAGTAAACTCCAAGACTAAAATATGAGCCAGAAGAGTGGGTGATGTTCAGTTTTTATTTACCCATCCACTTACCTATCATATTTTGTGGTGCAGTGTCAGAAGACAAAATAGCATGGCAGGGTTTATTTGTGAGATGCTGTTGCCCTAGTTACCAGCCTCATATCAGGGTTAAGGTTGACAGTGTGGGCTCATTCCTTAATCTCAGCTCAGGTTGCTCACAAGGGAAGAGGCTTTAATGTTAACTGAGCCTGTCTTTGGCTTGGGGAGTTAGGCCTTTAACAATGCACCGGGGAGTATTTCTTCTTTGCGGCTGTCACAGCCTGTCTGGGGAGTGGGAAAGGGAATCGTGGTGTGGGGGAGGGAGATCTCGCTGCTGGGAAGCTTATTAAATTATGGAGGAGAGGATTATTGGTGGGAGCAGGGCTGTGGGCTCAGGCAGCCGTCGGAGGAACCCTTTGTGCTGCAGGCTGGCAGAGGACAGGTTTTTGTTACAATCCCCTTCCAGGCAGCTCGGATAGGATTGCTCTGTGGTGGGTGCCGTATGGCCCAGGAGGGTTTCACTGCAGTGGGAGTAACAGAAGAAGGTGCAGAGTTTGGCTTGGGATGGCAGGTGCATGCAAATACACTCTTCCTGCTTTGAAGTGCTGAAGAAAAGGATGAATTAATGAGCTGGTCCCACTGCCAGCTCTGCCAGTCAGGAGTGGTTCAGGCTAAAATTGTCATCCTGGGTAGTTACCTGCTCTGCTGGAATTAACTCTGTAACTCTGGAATAAACTCTCTTAGCTCTCAAGCTAGCTCCTTCTTCTGCATACAATTCTCTGCAAGACACAGAAATGCTTCGTACATGCCACCCAAAGTCTTGGAGAATCCAAGACATCAAAGCGTGTTGCTGAGCCTGAGCAGCTGGACCTGACCTGCCATGAGGTGCTCTCCATCCATGTCATGTAGGGGCCTGACCTGGATGACTTTCTCAGTGACCATGTATCACCCTGATTTGATCAGCTTTGTCCCAAAATACACCAAAAAATATATTGTTTAAAACTTGGAAAGGGGGAACAAGCATCCCAACACAAACCCTCTTCTCTTATGGTAGCCTAGTGACTGAGCCATACTCAAGCTGAGCCATACTCAAGCTTTCCTATGTTTGCGTACCTCCTTTGCCTGTGGAAGTTGGGATTTGTGTCTCACTTTCCCTGAGTATTAAAGTTATTAAATTATACCATGTTGGAAGGGACAATATTGGAATTTAATTGAGAAAGGGAAAAAAAGTCCTAAATTTCAGGGGCAAATGATCTTATCAGGGAAAGGCATAAGAATGGTTAGAAAGCATTATTTCCCTTCTGGGCTGGGCTGCCAGGTCTTTCCTCTGGTACAAAGGATCCTTTGTATTCTCATCTGTGAAGTCATTAGTGCTCATGGAGCAATAACATCAATCTATAGCTAAACATATGGGAGACACCAGCCTTTAGGTGGGGTTTGCGTACCTGAAAGGATCCACAGTCATTTCCTCAGCTCATGAAAGTGCCTTATTAATTTTTTCTTGAGCCATTAATTTTCGTTACCCACTGTTACTTGTTTTCAGTCATCCATTATAGGGGGGACAGTCTGGGATATTTGTGTGCTATCATGACAGGTATTTCATACTTTTCACTGTTCTGTAAAGATAATGCCATGAACAAATCACTTCAAGATAAGACCCTCTGTGCTCGATATCAGTTAGCCAGAGACGTATACATCATCAGAACAGTTGCTTTTTATAGTATCTTTTCCATATGCTGGTTTTAACCATGGAGCTAAAGCTGTGTGCAGGGAATAGGTTTCAGACTGGGGGCTGTGTGTGTAAGGAGACAAACCCCTGGCTGCGATCTTTGTGCTCCATGTTTGCCTTTCCTCGTCTCTCCTCCTTAGCATGTTATTTGAGTTTATACATCAAGATAAGTTTTCCTCTAACTGCCAGTCAGGCAAACTGAACCTGGAATCTGATAATTAACTTGTGTTCTGCTTCATACATCAGCAGCTGCCATGATCAATATTGGGGTGAGAGTGGGAATTGTTGCTGCTGCTTTTGCAAATGATGCTTGAGGCCAGACTGGTGCAGAGTGGGTGTTACACAGCTGTATCTGCTCCAGCTGCCCCGGCCCCACTTTGGCCCCCACCGCTGCTTTTGTAGATTAAGGAGCTGATCTGCAGGGGATATAAATCATCATAACTCTATTGAGTTCAATGGAAGATCTTTCTGTTTCTTTCCCATACATTCGTAGGAGAGTTTCCTTCTCTTTCTGTTCTTTCTCTGCAAGAGACGAGAAGCAGGAGGTCCTTTCTGTGCCAGAGTTGTGAGCTGAAGGGGGGGTCAGCATGCACAAACTCTGGATGGTGCCACTGGTGCCTAAAAACCACAGCAGATACACATCAGGTCTGTTATGCAGTTAATTAGTTGTGTGCAGTCACAGAGGCTGGACACAGAACAGCACATACATTTCTTAAGATGTACTCTAAAAATCAATACTTAATGCCTGTCTGGCAAAGAGAGAGCAGCAGCAG
This sequence comes from Corvus cornix cornix, assembly GCF_000738735.6. Lineage (NCBI taxonomy): Eukaryota > Metazoa > Chordata > Aves > Passeriformes > Corvidae > Corvus > Corvus cornix. Next base: position 5,098,747 of record NC_046341.1, read on the forward strand.
GTCCAGGTTGGCAGAGCTGAAGAAGCTGAGCAGCCACAGTGGATATGGAGATGAGAGTTGGTTCTTAAGAGCAGACGGGATGCATTTGGCCCAGTCTGATTTACTTTGCATATTCCTAAATGCACTTTCCAGGCCTTTCCTATCGAAATGATTTATAATTGTTGCAGATGGCGTCTGGGCTAATCCCTGATGAGAACTCTCTTAAGCTTCTGATAAATTTGAATCTGCAGCCATGTATCACATCAGGAGTGTTGAGGCATCTCTCTAACATGCTACAGAAATACAAACCACAGTGACCATGGATGGACAGAACAGAATCCGTTTAAACATGTAACAATTTGTTAATATGAAAGAATGAAATGTTTCCTATTTTACTTATTAAAAGGAAACATAATTATTGACTGGTATTATCTTGCCACCAAACAGAATTTTCTTACCTAATTGGAGTTAGTTAACTCCAATTAACTCCATCAGTTAATGGAGTAGACAGCAGAAAGGGATGCTACAGAGCCCAGGAGTGTCAAAATGTAATACATAAAATGAGGCAGGTGGTAACAGAAGTAGCACCTCCCTAAGACCACAATAAAACCTGGCCACTGAGTAACTCTCATGGGAGAATATCTTTGTATTTTGACCCAATACAAATTCTTATCAGGACAGCACACTGTTTACTGTAGAAAAGATCTGTGGTTTTGCTCCAAAAGTAGGTGGTCACAACCCACCAACTGTAAATATTCTCCCTGGACTCTCTTAGGCAGCAGGAATCAAACAGATGAAATTCTGCCTACTTCAAGCTTTAATGAGTGTCTGAGCAATATTAAGCCAGTAATTGAGTTGTACTGTAGGTCAATGAAGAAGTGAAATCTGCAGTTAATGTCTCTGAATGTGTCTTGCTGGAAGCCTGCACCAGGCCAGGATGCTCAGTGGAGGCTCTGCTATCGCTGAGCAGCCACCAAAAATAAGCAGTTTCATTCATTTTAATATGACTACATTGCTGTGGACACACAAACAACATCTGGCAAATGGTGCCTGAGCAGTTACATGGATGACAGCCCATTTAGTATTTGGTACCTAATAAAACATTGAGAAAATATCTGTACAGATCAGTATCTCTCCTAGTGGGGCTCATCCTAAATTTAATCTAAGGTCTTGTTAATGTAAAATGGTGGTTTGGATCCTCTGTTACAAAAGGTGTAAATTCGTGGCTTGATGTACTGTGGATGCTTCTTTCAACCCTAACAACACCAGAATTGTTTGTGGCTCACGTCAAGACACTTGCTTCTCCATCTAGTAGAAGATATCAATGACACCAGTTATCTGGCTGATGCATTGATCCCACTGAAGTCCACGGTCTATGTGTTATACAATAGTCTACATTCAGAGCTGTGTCAAGATAAGTTGACCTCTTTTTTGCCTTGGGATTCTATTTCTTTCACTGCTTCCTTTCCAGAGTTCTTTTGGTCCTGTTGCTTCTTTCTGTTCCATCTTCTTTCTGGGCAAGAGAAGTAGTGGACATCAGGAAATGGTTCCTACGTGTTACTTGTTCAGTGCTGCACTTATGGCTTATATCAGACCTCTAAGACCTTGGCTTCAGGGAATTAGAGCAACAGGGACCTTTCTTCCTAGTGGGAACAGGCCTTGTATTGAACTTGAGCAGAATGTATGGTTTGCATTCAAATGCATGTTAAAGATTGACCTCTGTTTTAACGGTAGTAATTCTGAGAAACACCACTAAGGAATTCTGGTTTCCTACAGATCCTCAAGGAGCAGAAGTTCTCTCTCTATTCAGAAACATTCTCATCTCCTTTGTGCTGTAGTAAATTCAGGGCAGTGGTGGAAGATGTGTTTATAGAGGAGCATCTGTGGCGAGATTCTGGCTCATCAAATGCTTAAAACTTGCAATATTTGGATGTTGTCTGCATAAGCAAAGAGTTTTTGAAAGATCCACATCTGGAACACACCTGTTTTTGCCAAGCTGGCTAAATTTCTTTCCCAGGGATTTTGTACTGGCATTTCATCTGACTGTTTGTCTCTATTTCAGTCACTTCATTTTCTGCCTCATGCTTGAGGAGACAGGATTCTGTCATTTCAGTTCACCTTCTCTTCTGATCTCTGAAAATGAGTTTTCCAAACCAGTTATCCTTGAATGCAGACGATCATGGTGCTGCTTCCGTATTGTCCTGGCCATCTGTCTCTTCTCTGTGACACTTTTCCAGGCAAGAAGACGCTCTTTTTGCATATCCATGGAGCAGAAGAGTCCTGACACGAGAGGGAACCACGTGGCTTGTGCCTATGGACACATTTCCTGGTCAGAGCTGAAGGTTCATGACACTTACTGTGATTCATTCAGATCCATGCTCACATGACAATGTCCAAGTGATTTTGCAAGCTTGGTAATTGCATACACAAGCAGAGAATTAGATGTGCATTCCTGACCAGATATCAAGCTGTTAATGCCCAGCTTATAAATTTTAAATATTTGCAACTAGCAGCTCCCAAGTAACTACAGATCAAGAACTATCTGTAGGAGGTATTTGGGAAATAATTTTAAATAGTGAATACTGCTAAGATGGTCATGATCTACTTGCCAATGACACTTGCAGACAAGTGTAACTGCAATGAATTATTCATCCAATTCTATTCAAAATTATATATTTTTCTTAGAACTATAATTAATGATCCATAACAGTAAGTATGAGACACACTAACAAAGGTCTATTCTGTGCTACTTATGAAAGATTAAAATGAAAAGCCGTTAGTTTGGAAACCACAGACCTTGTTTCAGAATTGTCGTCTGCTCTGTTTACTGACAGTGACTTTTGCTGCTTGTTTACTGCAATTTACTTAGTTACAGCATAAGTTACACATGATTATCTTCTAAATATGATGCTAAGCTGACATCCGTCAAGTTTAAAAGCCATAATGGGTGCTATTAGTCATTGAGATGATCCAAAGGCATAAGGATTGGTATGACAACAAACCTGCATAGTCTTTTTTAAAGATGTAACAATTCATAAAGAGAATTTTGGGTGGGTTCTACCTGCTCAGAAGTGAGATGATTTTAGTGCCTTAAAGGCTGGAATAAGCAGAAGTCAGGCAGAAGAGTACAGCTGGTGGTCATGGAAACAGTTATCAGAATAATATCAATTAACCAAGCAAAATACATTGCTTCTGTCCTTCTTTGTTTGCTGCAAAGGAGCAGTAAGTTTAGGCTCTCTGCTATTTGTGTCAGAAACCTCATTTCTCATGGGCTTATAAAGCAGTCCCAAGCCATACCAAGCTGCTGTTGCCTTGCAAGTCGTCATCTCTAATGCTAATTAATATTCCTCTAACTTCCTTTTCATTTTTAAAAGCAGTTCAAAATAAAATTTCTTGGATGTCTCAGATGCTTTTTAAATTTTAATTTAAGGAAAAAGCACACGCTTAAGAGCCTTGTTTTCAAGCCATTAAGGCTTGAGGCAGCTCCTAATGAAGTCAGAGACCAAATATTCTCTGAGTTTAATGAGTAGATGTCAGCAAGCCACTGACTTGCTGACTTGGTGTCTTGGACATCTGCGGGCAAGGAGGGAGTCACAGCAGTAGTTACATTTGAAGCACAGTGTCTGTCCACAGCTTTTGGGAGTGTGGTCAGCCACCCTGCTCACACCTGGCTTTGCTTAGTGATGTCCTGAATGCAGCCTCTGTAACCACATGGATGGTTACACTTCCAGGGGAACCTTCTGCAGCTTCAGAAGGCTGGACATTGTTTCAGAAGATAACCCTGGTCAGAGGCAGTGACTTTTCCTGCTGGAACGAACTGTGGGCTGGAGTTATGTTCTTAATGGATATTAATGGCTTTATTTTTGAAGTCTGTGATAAAGGAATTAGTTGAAAAGGATTTAGTTGATGTACTGACAATTACCTATTCTATATTTACAGTGTATTCCTGCATGGAGATTTTTTATCTTCTTTTCCCCTTTTCTCACACTCTGCTATGTGGCTAAACCTGTAAATGGCCAAAATCGAATGCTCTAAAAAAGCCAGAAAGGAAAATCTGAACTAAATGCACCAAAGTACTGTGGCAAGAAAAAAAAGAATGTAATAATGAGAGTGATCAGTCAAGTTAAAAGGGTAGAAATGGACAACCCAGCCAATAATTGAAGAAACCATAAACACAGGAAGGGAAATACATCTAGTCTGGATGGTGTAGAAAGAGAAGTCATGAACATTTACCTTAGAACAGTGATTGCAGATTTAATAATTCAGATTCATGGATGGAAATATGGCCAGCATTGAAGTATGTATTTTTCTTTGTGGAGTTATAAGAACTCCTCCACTCCATCATCAAATCATTGTTAAATCAGTAATTTGTAGTCTAGAATTAAGAATAATGGCTTTTAAAAGATTTTAACTGAATTTATTCATCATGAGGTCTTTCCATTTCTTCACTGAATGTGTAAAATCATTCAAAAATAATTTAGAGCAATTACTTCCAGTGACAGGCCAATGTGTGTTCTCCTAGGCCGAGAGTGAGTATGTGAAGATAAATCTACTTTAATATCCTGCTGAGATCATTGGTGCCGTTGGAAAAGAGCTGTAGGTACAAAGTTTTGTAACAGGAGTGGTAACACACAAACACACGTGTAATGATGATGTAGAATAGTTTTAACACATCCGGCTGGACTAAACTGAAGGTACAGAATTAAATCAGGAATGGTTTTGACCATAAAATTTCAAGTTCAAAATTTGGTCAGGTTTTCAAAACCTCAGAGAAAAATGCTAAAACAGATTCAAAAACTTGGGCTTTAAGATCATGTAGGTGCTTTCGAAAACTAATTGTGGCTCATATTACGAGTGTCTTCAGAACAGTACAGCACTGATCTGGCATTAGTGAGTGCAGTTCAGCAACACGTGTATTTAACTTAGTTAAAATTTCTAGTGCTGCTAAATAATGAGGTATTAAAAGAGAATCTGGGTGTACAGTTCAAGGAACCAAGGGTGGGACTAAGGGTCTAGTGAGGTGGAGGTAACATGTTGCAAGGGTTAGGTCTGGAAATCTGGGATACGGGAGTAGCAAGGAGATAAGACCCTAGCACAGAGTGATGTTTGTAGATGATCACATCTACAATATGTACTGCTCATGTTTAGTAATTCTGCACTGAACAATAACCTGCATTGTTGCGATTTTCTGTGGAACTTATGTTGGGACATGTTTTTGAACCCATAGTTTAAACTATGAGTAAACTGGTTTTACACCATAGTCATGGGAACTCTTGGTCTTCAAGCACTTTGTGTAATGAATAAGATATTATGAGAATATTCACAAAGATTTCTTGTGTGCTGTAATATTAACAATTTCCCACATGTGGGATTCATATTTATCCCTCTGTATATTGAAGGATAGCATAAGAAGATGATATCTATTGTGCAGCAAACGCACATAGTCTGATGTAGTATTTGTTAAAATTATTTCCAGAGCATGTGGAATACAAGCCATAAAAAAAATCTCCTAATCTCCTAACATTAATGAAAAAAAGTAGTGTTATTCATTACTCGCTGGGAGAACTTATAAATAAACTCCACATTTAATTCCATAATGGCAGCACATGCAAGTCTGCACCCAGAGGCTGACAGGGGTGTGTGCCAAGGTTGGCCATAGTGTGCCTTGTGCTGTGTTTGGAGAGCGCGGTGCAAGAAGCCTTGAGCGGCAGACAGGCCCCAAAATTTCCTGTAGACAGGACTAGGCACCAACACCTGCAGGCTCTGCTTCTCGGGTACATTTTCAAATCCCAGCTTGCCAAAGTATTAATTTCTGATTAAGATAATGTAGTGCACAGCCCTTGAGTTTAATGTGCAGAAGTAATTGTTTCTGCAGCAGACAACTGAATCCCCAGCTCACCGACTGAGTGGGTGTGCAAGGGGGCAAGGTGCATCCGACGTGTGGTTCCATGCTGAGTGAGGGATGAGGTCTGGGCTGGTTAACTTCAAATCCAGACCCTCGTGATGTTGAATCAGGAGCAGTGTCTGTTCCATGAATGTTCAGCTGTGCTCAAGGATGGAGCTGGTGTGGGAACCGAGCAAGGTACGTGGACGAACGACCCTTGCAAACCAACTGACAGTCAGTTGGTGCTGTGGGTGCAGGAAAGTGAAACGAGTTTTCCCAGTTCCTGAGAGGGCGATACAGGATTTATTCACCTCTCACTTCTTAACACACTCAGCTCCTCTCCAATTTATTGCCCATACTGAGGCCTTATGGGGAAGGGCTGCATTAGCAGAGCTTTACCGGGGCATGGTGGATCAACCCATACCTTTTCAAATAATAGAATTCTGAGAAGTCAGAATGCAGAAGCATAACTGGAGAAAGACTCTACTGCAAAGTGTTATGTAGGGCTTCTCCTCATACAATTTTAGAGTCAGTTTTTATGCCTTTTATGTTACTTGAAGCATGCCCCTCCATGCTTCAGGTAACAGCACATAAACATTCATTTCTTTCTCTGAATTGAGGATGACTGCAAAGGGTCCTGGACTTTTTAAGAAAATCTTTTGGAAGTTTATTGTTGGATGGGATACAGCTCATGAATGACTAACAGATTATGTTGATGTCTGTTGATAATAACTTTTGTAGATCTGTAAATCACTATGACTTTTATAATGCCTCCTACCTCCGTTGTAAATTTGTTCCTGTAGATACTTTACCCTGACTGCATTTTCGAAAGCTGGCGTTGCTTTCAGTGCTGTCATGAAGGAATATAATCCATGCAGTGTGTGCGGGTGCATGTGTGTTTCCATTATATGTACTCCAAAATATCCCACAGATAAAGATTCCCATTAAGTTATGCTTGTCTGTGCCTTATACTGACATTATTCAAACACATCAGGAAGCTGGGCTGCAGAAAAAGCCACACAAACCCGACCCTGCTTGTTTTACAGCAGCTTCCGTGGATGCAGGACTTCCATGTAGATGTTCTCAATGAAAGGCTGTGCAAGAATGGGGATTTTTGGTTTGATTGGGCCATTTATATGGGACAGAAGCTATAAGTAATCAAGATCTATGTGAAAGTCAATTTCCACAGCTCATATTGGCGAAGGTCTCTTGTGCTGTTGATGCACATGTTCACAGCTCTGTCACCACTGAGAAAGTCACACCACCAGTCACACCTCATTCAAATTACGCTAGTTGGGAATTTCTTGGTTTTGATGTGGCAGAGGGGAGCATTTTTCCATTAATGATTTGGCATTCTTTGAAGATTAACAACGCAATTACACCACAGAATGGGTTTTCATATGGGAATGTCTGAAGAACAGGAATGGATTGCATTTGTAAGACACTTTTCTGTGCACAGATCTGTTTCTGTGTATTACAAATGTGCTCCCGATGTCAGCAGTTGTGCATAGATGATATCACTGGCTTATGAAAAACAAGGTCTGTTTGGCACAGGTAGATAAATGACCTTGCAAATATAGCAGTGCTGATCCAAGGAGGAGGCTCTGAGCATGCAGTTGTACTCCCTTGCTTAAACAGCTCTTTACCAGGAGAGCAACGTCAGGCATTTTCTGTACTGCTAAGAAATCTTGCCATGGGGAAATCAGACATAGTTCAGATGAGACCAATTACTTCATTGCAGAGATTAATCCTGAGTGCACAAATGGTGGGGAATGGAGGGTGGGACGATGCTTTCTGCTTAAAGTTGAGTGCAACTGACTGTCAGGAATAGAGGAAGGAATGGCAGTTTTGTGGTTTTATTGCAGGGTTTGGGTTGCTGCAATGTGCTGTTTGGGAGTCAAAAGAAGAAAAGGGACTTTGAAGGCTTTTGGGATGCTGTGTATGTTATAGTGGTTGGCAAGTGAGCTCATTTAGAGAGCAGCAGCATTTTCCTGCTGATTTCCTGATCTGAAGGACACGGAGCACAGTGAAGGCTGTTCAGCTGCCTGCCATCTAATGGCCAGAGCAGAGAGCAAAACAACCTGGCTTCAGCTGGGCGCTCCCTGTCGCTGGGATTCTTGAGCTAAACACACGGAAAATTCAAAGGAAATGCAAGCTTTTGCTCACAGGTTTACGTGTGTTACACTGGGGCTTTTGTTACCATCAAAAAATGGTGTGATTCCACAGGAGAAAACTGCTAAAAACTAAGAAAGAAATCCTACCTTTGCCTGCAATATATTTTTATAAGCATTGTATATCTGACAGCAAATATCAGTCTGTACATGAATAAAAATGCATAATTTGAGATATTTTTAATTTTCCTTTATTTACTTACTGAGCAATAATTCTATAATTCTGTTCTTTTTTCTTTTCTCATGTTCTCCATTCCACTGACACTTCCCCCTCTCCTTCCCCCCCCATTCTTTTATTATAATGAGCAATATATAAGATCTCTCACTGCTGGGGAGTGTTAACACACCGATGCCTCTTCCTCCCGGGCAGACCACGGTGGCACCTGCAATAACTGACACCAGCTCCCCAGCATGGAGAAAGTGCTCGAGGTAAATCTCTGCTGGAATAACAAAGAAGAGATGGGGAGATGTTCCACTTTAATATCCGCTCCATCTTTCTTATCTATATTAGAAACGTCTGTCAATAAGGGTGTCTGAGTAGAGCTGAAATTATGAAGGACCTTCTAGATTCCTTTATCTCCTGGAGCAACATTAATACTTATAAGTATTAAAAGATGCTGGGTGAAGGAAAGACCATCATTTGTTTGAGCTGGTGTGTTTGTTTAGGAAATATGCCTTCTAATTTCTTAATGTTATTTGAAATGTCTTCCTCTGCTCTAAGAAAACATCCACTTTTGTTGTTCTTTGTGAAACAGAAGCTGAAAATTGCAAGCTTACTCACAAAAGCCCTGATTTGAATATGCTAATGTTAATTTAAGCATTCAGTTGTCAAATTTTCATATAAGGATATTTTTTGTAGTGTGCACATTTAATATTTGTATGTCCATTATTCCCCGTGCTTATCTGATCCACAGGCAGTGAGTAAATATTGTCTTTGAGTTTGATCTATAGAAGTCAGAAAGGACACTGTAAAATGGAACTCTTTCTAAATATGGATCTCCTTTTTCGTCTTTCTCTGGAAATTCCAGGAAACTACTTCCATACACAAGGGTCCTACAAATTTTTGAGGGGAATTTGCCACTTTCAATCGAAGTACCACAAATCACAGCAATTTCTAACACGGAATCTGGCGGAAGTAATGATGTGTGTGAATAAATTCCTCTCCCCTTGTAGCTCTGCTTGTTTTGAATGCAAATGGTGCAAGTAAACATTACCTCCTTCAGCAGAAAAAGGTGATCAGTGGAACATTTAAAAATAAATTTCTGAGTAATAAAACTGTGACAATAGGAAAAAAATCATGCCTTATCTTACAGAACATCAGCAGGGGAGGGAAACTGGGTGAAAAGCTTAACTAGAAGTTGCTGAAAACAAGATCTGATGTCTTTAAAATGCACTTTCTGATGTTCTAACCCAAAGCAGAAGGTGAAATGTGCTGAGACACTGTGGGTGTGAGGTACACGGAAACCTGTTAAACATCCCCATTTCACAAAGAGAAATCTGTCCATTAGCTGCCTACCATAGTGCTGACTTCACTGAGGCTGCAATGTATGAGATTTTGCAAATCATGAGTATATCAGTGCTGCTTAGTCTTTTCAGCAGTCCAGTGGCTTCACAGCTGCCCTTTTTAAAACCCACAGCCTTTTTCATGTCCTATCTCTGAAATGAACCTACAGCTAAGCGGGAATTTCTTGTATTACTGCATCAGCATGGGCACCTCTGCAACAAATTAGGGAAACTCCTACTGCAGGTAGGCAAGGGAGAGTTACAGAGCTCTTATTAATGGATTGCAGTCAGGTGAATAAGTAGAAATTGTCTGTAGTTGCTCTGTTTCCCTCAAGGAAAGGAGTAAAACTGCTTGCAAAAAGGCACTGATATTGTGTGGGTACTAAATTTTCCTGACTATAACTTCTCCTGTTTTGTGGTTTGCTGAACCATGAGCATTTCTTTTATTTCTCAAAGTCTTCCAAAGTGGAACACACAAGGGGAAAGTAAATCATGTATGAATGCAGAATAATTTCATTTAAGTCTGTGAAGTTATTCTGCTGAAACCCTGGCAGAAGGGAGAAAACTGGCCCTGCAGACTGTCAGCCCCTAAGGCCAAGGATGGTTTTGTCATGTGGGATGGACTATGGCAAGGATATTGGGAATGCTCCTGGAATGCTACACTGGGAAAATCCCCTTAGAATATTCTACAATTAACAAAAATCTGGAATTGTAAAGATGGTGCATTAGTTTGTCTCTTTTTCCCTCTGGATTATTGTTTAGCTATAAAGTCCTTTAAACAAAGTAAAATAAAGCAAAAAAAAAATCTTTGCTTAACCAGGAGCAATTTTCCCTTTTCCATCTAGCTCCATTCTTTCACTTACTTAGAGACAAGAGCATTTCCAGTTTCTTCTTCACAATCCTGACATATGTCATGGCAATCCTGAAGTTGGCTAATATTCAGCTGTGGACTTACAGCTGTGGGATTTTTTTCAGAGAAAAATAATTCTCCTGATGGGCACTGTCACTTATAAATCACTCATTGGCATATTAGAAGGAAATGCGCAGCTTTGCTCACCTGAAAGTAAAAATTCCTTACAGAAATGGTACAGCTTTGTTACTAATTTATATGTCCCACCATTATTTATTATCTCTATTTGACTTTACTGCTCTGGGGTTCAGCCTGAACCAGACAGTGAGATACTTCAAGTCACATACAGCTCAGAAGTCCTCATTCAGAGGTGACCATGAGATTTCCACCTGATTTTAGCAGAAGAATGTGTTTAAGTACTTAGTTCAGCAGCAAGGGTTGCATGGTAGGAACTGTGGTTTAATGTGGAAGAAGCAGAAATTGCTCCTGGGACCAGAATCTGAGGTAGCCTCAAGCAAAATTAGCAACAAGTTTGACAAACAGATGGGTTTATCCAACAAATACATGTTCCCCTTGGGACAAAGGGCAAGAGGAGGAAGGAATCATTTAATGGATCTTAAGAGTTTTCCTCCCATGTTTGAAAAGTCACTTTACATTGTTTAGTGGTGCTAATGCATGCATCCTTTGTCCTTCTTTGCAGTCATCTTCATTGATTGAACTGTGGAGTTTGTGTATATATATATATATATATATATAAAATAAATACCAAGGAAAGCTGAACCTTTCTTTCTGTGATATCCGAGATGCTTCAGTACGACATTCTTCTCTGCATTCCTACAGTGCTTTGAAAATGCAAAGAGCCATTGAGTGCTATTTTTTTTTTAAATTATGAATCATATTATAGTAAACTTTCTTAGCCTGGACTGCTGGTTTCCTACTTTGCTGCTTGCAATCATGGCCTTTGTACAATCCTTAGTAAACCTATTGCCAGCTGGTAACTCATGTTGACTGCCCATCTTCACCAAGTGGTCCAGTGCAGTTGCTGTCTTGCAGAGTATCTCTTAAAACAAGGAAGTGAAAGGATGTCAGGACTTCTTCCTGAACCAGCTGGCTTTGACTCAAGGTCTTTCCTGCATTATTTTAATTGCTGTAGATAGAAGGAATTTCACTGAAATCAATGGTGCAGATGATTGCAGGGCAACTGAGCACAAGGGTGCTCAGGTCAAAGGCAGGCATACAATTTTGGAAAAGAAGGAGAATAGTCCTTACCACAGCATCATCCAAAACAAGATGCAGAGCTGAGAGCTGCAGCTGTCTGAAGCAGGACGTGGGCAGGTACAACCCACACCCTCTTGTTCATTCACTTTGGAGAATTTTGACTTTAATCAGTGTTGCTCTTAAAAATAGTGTATCCTGGTCAATGTAACTGTAGAAAATCCTTCAGAAATAAATTCTGAATACTTTCTTTATTATTTAAGGATAATTTGCAGAGATGGCGAAAATTGTGTGTGTTTGGACTGGCTGATTTTCTGCTTGGTTGCATCCTGAAGGAGAATTAACCTTTTTCTCTCAAATTGTCTGCAAAAATCAAGGAATCATCAGATCTCCCTGAGGCCTTTACTTTCCTGCTAGTTGCTGCTATTTTTTATAGGGGTCTGTTTCTAGTCCTACTGTTTCCCCAAAGACGAATGTCCTGAAATTCAGAGAGTTTCAAATCAGTGCCATGATCTGAACA